>NC_136122.1:13343427-13757528 GCF_965212315.1 Lampetra planeri | reverse complement strand
CGGCACGCGAGCCGGTGTGGCCAATACCACGCCGGACCACCTTTGTCTCTCCACTGCTCATGTTGCATGCACATCGCTCCAGATACAATTTTTTTTAATGCCGAGTCTACCCAGGAGAGACCCGGGATCGCTTCGGATATTCGTCACCGATGTTGGCTGTGAGCGGGAGTCGAATTCCATGGCCGCGGTTCATAACGCAGTGCGCTAACCACTGCGCCACCGCTCCCCACGCGCGCACATTCACACGTGCACCGCGCGTGCATGTGCCTGTGTACTTTGCATTATTGCGCGCACCTGCTATACAGCACGTGACGGTAGGCGCACCCGCGCGCGAGCCTGCACGTGGCCTAAAGGGTACACCTAGCCTGGCACAAGCGCCGTGGCGACGTCACCGCCACTTAGTTGTTATACGCACCAACGCATGCGTGAGATGGGGGACACACCTTCCGAGTGTGTGTGAGGCTTAAGTACTCGGAGCTTCGTGGGGTGGGGGGATGTAGCTGGAGCGGAGCAGGCGAGGGGGGGTGTGTAAGGGGGGCAGAGAGAGAAAGAGAGCCGCAGCGTTCACGCGTGGTTACCCCGTGCACTGTACGCGTGCAGTGAACAATTGCGACCCCCAAGTGTCCCCTAAGGACCCACGCGTAGCGTGACCTACATGGAGGCGTGTGGGCAGCAGCGAGGGGGTGACCCAAGGGGGTGGGGAGGGCGCTGGCGGAGACGTTGACGCACCGTCAGCATTCATCATCGCCGTGATCACTCCGCGCTGTGCCGTCATCATTGGGGGTCATACTTCACCACGTTGGTCACTGCCGGTTGATGGAGGGTGAGAGGCACTCAGAACCGGATCAGATTTGACTCGCCACTGATGTTAGCCGGGGTCGGGAATTGAACTCAGGTCGCTACCCGCGACGCCGCCCGAAAGCAGTTAGCGGTTCCGAATCACGCAATCGTCAGCAGTGAATTGATTGAGGGTCTACACTTATGACAGGCTGTCAATCAATCAACATCGATGCTGCCTGTCCATCAATCAACATTCTCCAGGCTCATGCCCGCTTAGCTTCCGAGATGTGGCGAGGTCGGGCGCCTTCCGGGAGATGTCGACAAAGGGGGATGATGATGACGATCATCAATGTCAGGAAAACGCAGATCAGACGTCGTGATGATGTTGATTATTGTAATAATAAAGGCCAGTGAAGCCCTATCCAGATATCATGATGATGATGACGACGGTGATGTCGGTGATGGTGATGATGGTGTGATGATAAAGTCGCGTCTTGCCGTCATGCTGATGCTAATAACAAGGGGTGATGATGATGACGGTATAAACTTCACTGAAAACTTTCGAGGAGGCATCATGCTGATCAACACGACGATAAGGATATTGATTTTGGTGATGATGAGGATGATGGTGATGATGATTACACTAATAATAAAGTCCACTAAAATTCAACACAGACATCATCATGCGGCTGCTGCTGATGCTGCTCATGATGATGCTAATGATGATCATGCTGCTGCTGATGAAGATGGTGATCGTGCTGATGATGCTGACTGAACGAGATTGCGCCACTGGGCGGCATCGTGAGCGCATTTATGTTCGCATCGAGACTCCCTCCCTCCCTCGCTCCCTCCCTCGCTCCCTCCCTCCCCCAGCCCCCACCACCGCTCTCCAAACACTGCTCAGCTCTTGATGCGGTTGCTCCGGCAACGCTCGGCGCTCGGAGCATCTGACCGCACGGAGCCAATCGCGGGCACTCCGTGCGAGTGAGCGAGCGTGTGCGTCTGAACCCCCGGTCCTGGGCCTCCCCTAGGTCGACTCGGCATTAAACGAGTACCGACAGCCGCGATATGTAGAACGTCAGCGCCGGGGGAATACCGTCGGGCGGTAAGCGACGTGGGGGCCACGGGGCCACACCACGTGTCCGCCGGGCCCCTCCGTGGCGCACCGTGCCGGCTTTGCTCGGCGCACGCTCACGGCACCCGCTCCTTCCTCGTCGAGGCTCTACTGGGTTAGCGAGAGCGGTAGAAGGGGGGGGGTCGTCTTTGTCTCTGTAGGGGCACGTGTTCGCTTTGTCTGGGGGGGGGGCAGGTATTGTGGGAGGAGGCGGAGGGGCTGGCGGCGCGCCTGAGCGCCGAGTCGGTGCGTCAAGACGTGCGCGGCGCTCTTCCGACTTTCATTTACGGATTTCTGGTTGTGCCCCCCCCCCCCCCCCAATTTACTTTTCGCCTCCCCCCACCCCTCAACTAGAGTCACCCCCTCGGGGAGCGGAGGGGGAGGCGGGGGGAGAGAAAGGGGTCCACGGAGGGGAGGGGAGACGGGGAGGGGAGACGGGGGGGGGGCGATCGTCACGGGACGGTTGCGAGCTCGGTGCGTCGCGGCTCCGCTCCACGCGCGCTCTCGCGAGGCCGGGGGAAGCGCTTTGGACTATTGTGAGCGGCTGTGCGATCATCGTCATCACCATCATCATCAGCAGCAGCGACATCAGCAAGAGCAGAAGCGGCGGAAGCATCAGTAGCAGCAACAACAGCAGCCTCAGCAGCAGCCTCATAACCAGGAACGAAATCATCATCAGCATCAATCTTCATTATCAGCAGCGCTTGCCGGACCGTTCCATTATAGCATCAGCAGCGACTGCCGGGACATTATCGCAGCATAATCATCATCAGCAGCAGCAGCAGTAGCAAGAGGCGACATCATCCAACGTTGGACTTTGTCTCGCTCTGAGCCCCTCGTTGGGGGCGGGGAGAGGAAGGGGGGTGACAGGGGGGGGGAAGCCGCTGAGATTGAGAGGGAAGGTATCTGTCCTTCACACGGTCATCAACATCAGCAGCGACATCAGCGGCGGCCGGGACCTCCACCTGGGCCTCTGACCACCCCCGCCCCCGTGGGCCGGCGTCAGCCCCGAGCCTCGTCTCGCGTGAAATGGCGGGCGACTTCAGTGGCAGGGACAGCCTGCCGCCGGGCTGGTATTACGACGTGACGAGTGACGGTCGTGTCTTCTTCATGCAGTGAGTTGTGTGTGTCTACGTGTGTGTTGTTGTCTTTGTGTGCGTGTGTTGTTGTTGTTGCTCTCTTTGTGTGCGCGTGTATGTGGGCTCATGGCCAGCTCCGGTTTGGCAGCCGCGGTCTCGTTACGAATCTTTCAAGCGGCATTATTTTCTCGTCAGCTGCGTAACGCTGTTGTGTGGAAGCTGACCCGGTCTGTCGCTCCGTGCTGAGCTCCGGGTCTTCTCGGCCACAATTTTGCTCCCCTCTTTGTCTATCTCTGTGTGCTTGCGCTATTATGGAGCCCTCTAAAATAACTTTTTTTGCGCCGGTTTGAAACATTCAGGCTAGCCTGATCTATTCTGGGTTTAGCCAGATTGGATTGTGTGAGGAGTTAACAGATTCTTGAAAGATCTGGGCACAGTCCCATCAGTGAGCTCCTCCGGCAAGCGAGGCTGGGTCATGTAGCCCGCATACCCAGCCACCGCATGCCCAAGCAGCTTCTGTTTGGCCGCATAGAGGGGGCTAAACGGGCGCGGTACGGGCTAGAGAAGAGATGGAGTGATGTGGTACAGGAGGACGTGGAGCTGAGTGGACTTGCCGACGACTGGTACCAGCGGTGTCATGATCGGCCTCTGTGGAGGAGGCTCGTGAAGGACGCTGCTGGGCAGTTGGAGGCAGTCGCCCTCCAACAACAACGGAGGGCGGAGGAGCGACGCTCACAACAACGAGCGGTTAAAACGCAGAAAGTTGGCACATTGGGGATCATCTGACAGTCATTTCAGTCAATCCATGGCACCTGGGTATGTTCCGTGATCTCCTGCTAGCGAGCCTTCGGCACTTCACGTGGCATTAAGGTGCACCTATTCTGCCACTTAGTGCTGAACTGCGGTTGTTGTTGTTCCTACAGGTGTGTGTACCTGTGTGTATGTCTGTGCACACGCGTGTGTGTGTGTGTGTGGTTCAATGAGTTGAGAATGTGCACAGGTGTGTACACATACTCACCTCAACTGTGTGCACACGTGTGTGAGTGTGCACACGTGTGTGTGTGTGCGTGCAGGTGTGTGTGTACTTGTCAAATCAGCCTTAAATGAGTAGGGGTTCGGTGTGTAAACATCAGCATTGGGGAGACAAAGGCGGCCGGGGGCAGTTACGGCCACACCCCCCTCTCGTGTTCCGTGTTGACCTTTATAGGTGCTCGCGTACAATCCTTTCCCCAACAGTTTGTTAGAGGCTTCACGGGGGATCTTTGTCTTTGTTGAACACCTCTGTGTGTGTGTGTGCAGACACTCCAACATAGAGACATGCAGAACTAGACACACGCACATACCCCTACATATATTCACACACGGCACATGCACACACACACCAGCATGTATGATGCACACACACACTTGTAGACACACCAACAGACACACGAAACTAACACATACAAAGACAAATATCGCCCGTATAGCCTTTAACAGACTGTTGAGACAAGTGCTGTTAGCGAGCACCTATAAAGGACGGAACGGCACACGAGGGGGTGGGTGGTCAATACCACGCCCGACCGCCTTTGTCTTCTCAGTCGCGATGTTTACACATCGCACCAGGTACCCATTTAAGACTGAGTCGACCTAGGGGAGGCCCATGCCCGGTTCAGATAATCGTCACTGGTGTTGGCCGTGAGCGGGAATCGAACTCGGGTCGCTGGGTTCGTAGCGCAGCGCGCTAACCACTGCACCACCGCTCCCCACTACACTCACATACACACACAGCACATACACACCCGCACGCCCACCTGCCCGTGTTTGTGTGTTTGTCAGGACCGCGTGCTTACTAACAGTGCGCGGTTGATGATTAATCAATGCGCTTGCGCGCTGCGGAATGCGCGCGATTCGCCGGTGGGGAGCGGTGGCGCAGCGGTTAGCACGCGTAGCCCTACCAACCTGGCCACCCGAGTTCGATTTCCGCTCACGGCCAACACCAGTGACGATCATCTGAACAGGTCCTGGGCCTCCCCTAGGTCGACTCAACCTCAATTGAGTACCTGGTGTGTGCTGTGTAAACATCGCCACTAAGGGAGACAAAGGCGGCCGGGCGTGGCATTGGCCACCCACCTCCTCGTGTGCCATACCCGCCTTCATAGGTGCTCGCTAACAGCACTTGCCCTAACAGTCTGTTAAAGGCAATATGGGGGATCTTTGTATTCGTTGTGAGTTTGTGAGAGGGGTTGTGGGAGTGAATGTGTGTTTGGGTGTGCCTTTGTATCAGTGTTTATTGTGTGAGTTTGTGTGTGTGTATTGTGTATAGACGTGTGTGTGTGTGTGTTTGATCTCATCCGTGTGTGTACCTGTTTGTGCGTGACACTTAGCATGGCCTCAAAATGCACCTAGCCTGGCACAACCGCAATGGTGACGTCACAATCACTTAGTGGCGAATGGCTGATGCTGTTGTGTGTCTA
Source organism: Lampetra planeri (assembly GCF_965212315.1). NCBI lineage: Eukaryota > Metazoa > Chordata > Hyperoartia > Petromyzontiformes > Petromyzontidae > Lampetra > Lampetra planeri. The sequence goes on along the minus strand of NC_136122.1, from coordinate 13,752,099 downwards.
TGTGGAGAGCGGTGACGCAGTGGTTAGCGCACTGTGCTACGAAGCCGGAGGCCTGCGTTCGACTCCGGTCCACGGCTAATATCAGTGGGGAGTGATATCTGAATCGATCCTGGGACCTACTCTCGGTCGAGACAAGGGATCCGTCTCTTTGTTGGGTCTCATAGTATTTGTTACTTACTTCAACACGCCAATGTACCTAGGCTCAAGCCTCCTGTTAACCACGTGGCCACTCCCACTCTGAACCCCTCCCCTCTCCCCGCCCCCTGTGAGAACTGACGCCCTTCCTCCTCCTCCTCTGTGCAGCTCTCTTCTGCTCGCTCCTTCCGTCTCTCTTCTCATCATCATCCCACCACCACCCTCTCATCGTCACCATCACGTTTACCCGGGCAGACTGCCCCCTCCCTGCCCCTTCCGTGCCACTCCCCCCCCCTGTCTGCTGCCTTTTTGCGCAACATTCCCTGCATTTTGTCCTTGACTCGACCCGCCTCGTCGTGCAGTGCCACGGCCAACACGTTTTTTTTTACGAATCATTAACAGCGACAAAAGATTCACGTTGAAGTTATTTGGGTGAGATGGGGTGAATGTAGATGTGTCGTACACCCACCTCCACCCGACACGGCCAATGAGTAAAATGTGTCACGTGAACAGAGCGTGCCCCATCTCACCCCGAGTGCGCAAAGAAGCACGGGAGGTAAGGTGCAGGCTTGGAATCACGCCGAGAACAGGAAGGGGAACACACGGAGCAGAGAGCCCACGCAGAACAACACGAATCATGTACATCACTCTGATGCATCACCAGTTGCTGGGGGCGCCACGGTGGCGAGATGTTCACTCCCTCGCCTGGTCTGCAGGTGGTCGTGGGCTCGATCCCGACCCTGACGCCTGCTGTTGTATATTTGCAGTTTTCGGGTCTCACTCCCCGTGGTAGTGTGGATTTTTCTCCGGGTCGTCCGGATTTTTCCTACAATTTTTTGGAATTAATGTGACCCATTCAGATTATTTGGCTGCTATCCATTTCCACGTGATGATGATAAGCCACTTCGTTGAGCTATCATTTGTGGCCAGGTCGCTTCTGAAAAAAGAGCTACATAGCTCAGTGGGCTTCACCTGGTTAAATAAAAAAAATAGTTTAGTTTCAATGCGATTGGCCAGGGCACGTAAAGAGGTTTACAGTTACTGAGCACATAACGTCGATCGGCCAGCAACAAACAGCACAACGCGGCTCATAGGCAAAGAGTTAACGCGTTACCACGTGGGTGGCACTTGGTCGACAATAACGCCGGCGTGGCAGCCAAGGAACGGCACGCGCCCACGTGGTCACAGCCGGCGGGGAGATGGAGCGATTAATTCAGATGACGATGACGCGGGGTGCCAGGTTATAGTCACACCGCGGACGTGTTGACTCGAGTGCATTCATTTGCTAATAGCGTCATTCATCTCAATGCTGTCTCACTCGGGCAAATAGAGAACACAGATACGGATAGTGTTGTGTGTGTGTGCGCGTGTGTGTGTGTGCGTGTGTGTATGTGTGCGCGTGTGTGTGTGTGCGTGTGTGTGTGTGCGGTAGTGTGCGTGTGTGCGGTAGTGTGTGGGGAGCGGTGGTGTATCACGCTGCGAAACCCGGTCACCCGAGTTCGATTCCCGCTCACGGCCAACACCAGTGACGATTATCTCAACCGGTCCTGGGCCTCGCCTAGATCGACTCAGCCTCAAACGAGTACCTGGTGGGGTGTGTAAACATCGCCGCTGAGGGAGACAAAGGCGGCCGGGCGTGGTGCTGGCAACCCACCCCCTCGTGCGCCTCAATAGGTGCTCGCTAACAGCACTTGTCCCAAAAGGGTATGAGGCTATACGGGGGATCTTTTCATCCGTTCTCACACGGGGGATGGGGGGGACACGGGGACTTCTACCGGATGGCAGTGGTGGTGGCCACGCTACACGTGGCTGCCGTAATGACCCAGCGCTGCGTGTGGAGGCAGCAGCAGCAGCAGCGAGGGTTGGTGGAGCACCGTTGACAGATGTCGTGAAACTCCCTTCTACCCGTGGGCGTCGAGGGGGAGCCGTGCCCTGGCTCGCCAGGAGAAGGCGGCACAGCGAGTGGACTAATCGCCATCTGTGTCCATCTGTACGGGGATAGAGTGTTGCCCCCTCGCACAAGGCGTGAGTTCTCTCCGCGTGCTCCGGTTTCCTCCTCCTCCTCCGCACGTGAATCCACCAAGATTGTCAACGTTGTGGATTCGCGGTGTGCTGTACGAGCAACGAATTGGCACGTTCTGTTGACGTGACAAACCCCTTACTAGTTGGCTGTGTAGGGTGGTGGCGGGTTTGACGACACATTCATATATTTACGCAATCTCACCCAAAAAAACCCTGTATTATGGATCTGTGTGTGTGTACAACCTACAGTCTGCGTGTGCCTGTGCGCGCTGTGTGTGTGTACAGTCTGCGTGTGCCTGTGCGCGCTGTGTGTGTGTACAGTCTGCGTGTGCCTGTGCGCGCTGTGTGTGTGTACAGTCTGCGTGTGCCTGTGCGCGCTGTGTGTGTGTACAGTCTGCGTGTGCCTGTGCGTGCTGTGTGTGTACAGTCTGCGTGTGCCTGTGCGCGCTGTGTGTGTGTACAGTCTGCGTGTGCCTGTGCGCGCTGTGTGTGTGTACAGTCTGCGTGTGCCTGTGCGCGCGAGAGAGGATGACACCACAGTGCGTTAACGCGCATGCCGAGCGACGAAGGGAACACATCCGAGTGGGACGTCCGCCGAGGAGACGATTCTGACACCGTCTCGTGTGTGTGCGCATTCGAGCGAGGGCCACGTGGATCGCGGGAGGTGACGGTGGTGGTTTGGGGAGACCTTCACCCAGCAGTGGATTGGCTGTGGCTGATGTGATGGAGAGTGCACGTGATTATGAGACTGCGTGCCTGTACCCCTGTGCGTACGCAGCGGTTGCACATTAAGGAATGCGCCGGGTGCGTGAGGATGTGACCGTGAGTCTGTGGGTTTGTGTTGAAGCGTGTGTGTAAATATGTGTCTTTGTACGCGTGTTTACGAGTGCCTTGCGTGTTTAAGTGTGTCAATAGAAGCGTGGTCGTGTGCCTCACCGTGCGTGAGTCTCTGCGTGTGTGTCCTTGCGTGTGGGGAGTGGTAATGTAGTCGCGCTTAGCACGCTGCGCTACGAATCCGACGACCCGAGTTCGATTCCGTTCGATTCCCGCTCACGGAAAACACCAGTGACCATAATCTGAACCGGTCATGGGCCTCCCTTATGTCGACTCAGCCTCAAATGAGTACCTGGCGCGATGTGTAAACATCGCCACTGGGGAGATAAAGGCGGCTGCGCGTGGTGCTGGCCACCCACCCCCTCGTGTGCCGTCCCGGCCTTTATAGGTGCTCGCTAACAGCACTTGCCCCAACAGTCTGTTACAGGCTATACGGGCGATCTTTGTCTTTGTTTTGTGTCCGTGTGAGGGGAGCGGTGGCGTAGTGGTTAGCGCGCTCTGCTGCAAACCCGGCAACTCTTTCTGCTCGCGACCAACACCAGTGAGGCATTTTTGAACCGGCACTGGGCCTCCCCTAGGTCGACTCAGCCTCAGATGAGTACCTGGTGCGATGTGTAAAACATCAGCACTGGCGAGACAAAGGCGGCCGGGCGTGGTGTTGTGTTCAACCCCGTCCCCCCCACCTTGTGCCGTGCCGGCCTTCACAGGTGCTGCTCGCTAACAGCACTTGCCCCAACAGTCCGTCTAACGATATACGGGGGATCTTTGTCTTTGCACTCGCGTAGACGTCTCTAACAAAGTACATGAGATAGATACTCTTTCGTTCTTTCGGTAAAGTCGCGTAGGTATAAAATAAAATAAATCACGACGTTTCGGGCACAACACAAGCGTCCGTCATCAGGTGGGAAAGCTACGTCGTAATTTATTACATTTTCTACCTACGTGACTTTACCGAAAGAACCAAAGAGTATGGATCCCTGCAGTCACGAAAGCTTCAAATCTAGATTGACATGAGACAGAGACAATTGAATGGAACAACACCCGAGCGATGCGCAAAGAGGCGTGGAGCGGTGGGGGTGTCTGCTCGGAACCACACGGAGAGGTGCGGCAAGAGACGGTGGCTGGGGCTCGCGCAGGACGCCGTCACGCCTCGAAGGGCTGAGGGTCGAGACCGGTGACGGAGTGGCAGGCAGGGGAGGGGGCGGCGTCCGTCCGTGGAGGAGTCGATGAGGTCGGCTCGTCGCGTCCCGGAGCTCGGTGACTTTGTTGTCGCGTCTCGAGGCAGCGGAGAGGTGGCGGCGCGCTTGGGGGAGGCCTTCGTGCAGCAGTGGATAGACCACGGCTGACGTGTGCATCACTCTGCGTGCGTGTGTGTGCACAGTGAGGACACGCGCAGCACCACGTGGCTGCACCCCCGCACCAGTGAACCCGTGTCCACGGGGCATCGCCGCCGCTCAGGTGAGACACGCGCTGTTAGCGAGCTCCTATTAAGGTCGAATCATAATCAACACACTCAATGCATGTAGTGATGATCCAGCACTCACCGATTTAATCCGGCTACCCACTCGCTCATCGGTGGTCAGTCGCCTCCCTGTCACTCTTCTACCGCCACTGCTACTGCTACTGCCATGCTTAGTCACTGTCACGATCCACTTCAGTGTCGATCCTGTCCTGACGAGTGCGAGTCGCAACCGGTTGCACGCAACTGCTCGCAACCGGTCGCGTGCAACAAACCGATGAGCTCTGGGCGCGGGCTCGGCGGCCGTCACGGTGGCCGCTCGACCAACCCACTGCGGCCTGCGATTTGAATGCGCCCTGCCGTGACCCCCCAACCTGCTGGCTTTCAACTGCCGGTGGACTTTGGGCGTCGATTGTGGCGGTGGTGGTGGTGAGTTTTATGGCACAATTGGGCGCGAAGGCGTCTCCAGGCGTTAGGCTGCAGGGTTCAAAGATTGAGATCGAACGCCCCTCGCCCTCCCCATTGTTAGCGTGCGATGTTCATCCACTGTCCGTGGTGGTGTGGGCAGTGTAGGCAGTGTCACGGGGCGACTCGAGGTCGGGGAGAGAGGAGCGTCAGCCTGGGAAGCAGTCGGCGAGGATTTGATTCAATGATGTCGTTGTTGTTATTGTTGTTGTGAGAGTTTATTGACGCCGACCGGAAGAGATCGTTGGGCCGCAGGTGATGTATAAGCTGTTGATACACTTGGGGTGCGATGGATATTGTCGGTACAAGGGGATCGTCTTTACGCCGTTTAACAAATGAACACCGTGTACTTATGTGTTGATGTGTTGAGAGATGCATGCGGAAAGAAAGCGCGTTATTGATTTTGTTACATTCACCACAGAGACGCGAATGATTAGGTTGTGTTGTTTATCGATAGAGATGTATGCGTTGAACCGTGAGCCATATCTAACAGAGGTAGTGCCCTATCATATAACCATTCTGGCAAGTTCACCAGCACTTGTTCCGCTGATGAGACGTTGAACGTTCAAACCGGCCCATGGTTTGCGCTGTGCTGTTAAAGCCATGATGCTAACAAATCTACACTTTCAATAACAATGCTGCTTTGTCGAGCGTGATTCGTGTAATTGCATCCCACAACGCTGCAACGTCCCTTACACGCTTCTAGAAAGTCGTCTGGCTGATGGGATGTGTCAAAACCATTGCATATATTTTAATGTGCAGAGACACACATGGGGAACGAGGCGTGAGTATGCGTTGTCAGCCAATGTGTGTCGTGATTTACGAGCTCACTTGCTGGCTATGGCTGTTGAGTTTCTCACTCAAAGCGTGATATCCCTGGCAATAGGTTATCCAATGAAAGCAGGTTGTAAAATATAAAATGTATACCCCAGAGTTGTTAAGGGTTTATAGCTTCGTAGAATTTCGTTTGCAAGGCATATTGATAGATTGTGTACACACATTATTGTGCATATGTGTCTGTGTGCGCTACTTAAACGGCCCTTGCCCCAATAGTCTGTCAAGGCTATACGAGGGATATTTGTCTTATGCAGTACTCAATGGGAATTGCACACGGCAGCAATCATCGCCCGCTACTCTGGCGGACTGAGGCCAAGTGCCTGAGTCGCCCATTGCCGCATAGGGACAGCTGCCACAGGGGGTGCCCTTTTAGATACTCGAGTTGGCATGTGCTCTGAAGAAGGGCCATTGTCCGAAACGTCACCTATTACATATTATTATTATGTAAAGGCCACCCAGTGCTATTGACGGATGTGTTGGGATGTTGCTGTTGACTGTCCCTGGGCATCGCTGCTCGCCAATATCGTTCAGTGATGTAAAACGCTCTGAGAACACCCCACGGATGTAGCGTTTCATCAATACTCGTAATATATACATCAATATTAATCACCACGCATATCAATATTCATCATCATCACGGGTATCTGTGTGCGCGTGTGTGATTGATCAATACTGGATGTGTCTGGCTGGGTATAACACGGCGGGGGAGTGGTGGCGCAGTGGTTAGCGAACCCGTCGACCCGCGTTCGAATCCCGCTCACGGCCAACATCGGTGGCGAATATCTGACTCAGCCTCCCATGAGTATCAGCTACGGTGTGTACGCCATCAACGATGGGGAGACAAAGGCGGCCGGGCGTGATCCTGGCCACACACACCCATGCGTGTGCCGTGGCGGCCTTTAATGGGCTCTGGCGAACAGCACTTGCCCCAAAAATATGTTAAGGCTATACGGGGGATATTTGTCTTTGTGTATGTGTGCAAGTACATAGGAAGAACATGCTGTGTGTGTGTCAATCCAGTGCTCGATGATGATCCTCCCCACGCAGTGTCGATGATGGGAAGTTCCATACATCACCACGCTGGCCAGCGCGTGTCGGTGAAAGCGGGTACCTTAGAACCCGGCTCGGATGTCACTCGCTACTGATGTTAGCCGTAGCCGGGAATCAAACTCATAGAGTTACAGTTCTTGCACCATCGCTCCAGCCTGTGTGTGTCTCGAGCATAGAGCGTGCTCCATTCATATACATCCCACTGGTTCTGAAGTCTCCTCTTCGTCTCTTCTCAAGAGCCGAGCGGGAATCGTGAAGGCGATGGCACCGTGTCTCACCGAGGAGCGAGGTCAAGATGTAGTCGTCGTGTCGAGATTGCGGGAGACGAGCAGACGCGTTCAAGTGTCGCGTTCCATGCCATCATCAAGTCTACTAGTCTATTAGACTTGATGATGTCCATTGGACTTGATGATGGCATGGGCCCAGCCTCAATTACACCCCCCCACCCCCCAGGGACCGGATTCTTACACAGCGACACGGGAGTTCGCATCCAGGGCCATTCTGACTTGGCTTCTCCCTCCCTGCTCCCCCTCCCTGCTGCCCCTCTACCCTGCTGCCCTTGAACTTTGCTGGTCTCCCCTCTCCCAATCCTCCCCCCTGCCCCCTCCCCCGTCCTGATCCCCCTCCGGCAGACCTGCCCCGCGGCTGGGAGGAAGGCTTCACGCCTGAAGGAGCCAGCTTCTTCATAGAGTGAGTAATGACGCCACCCTCCCCCACGTGACCCCCTCCCCACCGGGCTCGCATCATCCCCTGCGCGGCTGTGCTGGGGGTCGCAGGGGGAACGGTAAGAGGGGTAGGTGTGGGGTAGGTGTGGGGTAGGTGTGGGTTAGGGGTAGGAGTAGGTGTGGGGTAGGGGTAGGTGTGGGGTAGGTGTGGGGTAGGTGTGGGGTAGGTGTGGGTTAGGGGTAGGAGTAGGTGTGGGGTAGGGGTAGGTGTGGGGTAGGTGTGGGGTAGGTGTGGGTTAGGGGTAGGAGTAGGTGTGGGGTAGGGGTAGGTGTGGGGTAGGTGTGGGGTAGGGGTAAGTGTGGGGTAGGTGTGGGGTAGGTGTGGGGTAGGGGTAGGTGTGGGGTAGGTGTGGGGTAGGTGTGGGGTAGGTGTGTGGTAGGTGTGGGGTAGGGGTAGGTGTGGGGTAGGTGTGGGGTAGGTGTGGGGTAGGTGTAGATGTGGGGTAGGTGTGGGGTATGTGTGGGGTAGGAGTAGGTGTGGGGTAGGTGTGGAGTAGGCGTGTGGTAGGTGTGGGGTAGGGGTAGGTGTGGGGTAGGTGTGGAGTAGGCGTGGGGTAAGTGTGGGGTAGGCGTGGGGTAGGTGTGGGGTAGGGGTAGGCGTGGGGTAGGTGTGGGGTAAGAGTAGGGTTTAGATGCCGGAGGAAATAATTGCAGAACAGGGTGAGAATAATACAGACTTCACACAGGATGCTTCAAGCTGTGGGGCACTGCGCTGCCCACCACCCTGTTACCGCCAGTAGGGGGCGATGTTGCTACGTGGTAATTCCAATGAAATGATACATAAAACATTGTCAGCAAGTTATTAAAATTTGGCAAAAAATTGTGACCGTGATGCTGGCACCCAATGGCTCGCTCGACCCTCCTTCCAGCAACGCCACGGGGTCTACAACGTCCCCTGCCAAGCAGGCGGCGCGCTGGAACGTGCTGGTCGGGACGCACGTAGAGGCAATATTAACCAGGGTGGCCGGGGTGCCTCCAACTGCACACCTCTGCCACAATGCCAATTATAAATATACATCCTCATTGGCCCAGTGGATTGCAAAACTGAATTTGCTTAACAAAATCAATCAGCAGAGGTCTCTCTTTGTAATATCCATCTCTCCACATCTTAATTCGTATTATGTTATAAAATAAAAAAGTTTTGCAGTCTGGCTGGCTGGCTGCCAGGACGGTCACGTCCAAAGGACGTTCGCGTTGCTAGTTAATAAATGAAATTACTTCTGTACACATCCAACCCCTCTGGGGTTGTGCATCATTTCAGCAGAATTGTTTCGAGACTCGCAAAACTCTTGGCCCGGTTTTAGACATTCAGTGTCCCATCAGCCTCGCTCGTTCAGCTCCCAACGCGGGCTGATGTAAGAAGGGCGAGGCAAGAGCCGTGGCACGCGGAACGAGAGTTTACAGAGCGCTTGGCTCCCTCGGGCGCAGGGACAGGAACTCGCCCCTGGGATCAGCCTCGAGCGGGCACCGGGTGATGTCCACAGTTGCGTGGCAGGGGTGAAGGGAGGGGAGCGCGCCTCTCTGTTTTATTAGCGTGACATCCCCACCGCCCCTTTCCACCCCCCCCCTCAATGTGTGGAAAGAGAAGCGAGAGGGGGAAGGGAGAGCGGGGAGAGCGGAGAGAGAGGAGAAGAGAAGGGAGAGTGGAGAGGGATAAGAGAGAGCGCAGGGTGAGTGGAGAGAGATAAGAGAGAGCCTCGGGAGAGTGGAGAAGGAGAAGATAAGATAGCAGAGAGAAAGAGAGAGAGAGAAAGGGGAGCTAAAATCGCAGTTGCAAAGCACAAGCCGAGAATGCCAAGCGGTCAGGAACGAACAGCACTGTCACAGATGTAATGTAGATACGAGTGTAAGACCTTGTTTGCATTGAGCGAGGTTATTGTTGTAAGAGCTTGGGGGCAAAGAGACGACGATTACGATGGGAGGAGGGAATTCCAAAGTGGAGCGGTGCGAGGAAAGAAGCAGAGAGAGAGAGAGACGTGAGTTGATCTGCAGTGTGGTGAGTGGGTGGGTGAGTGGGTGAGTGGGTGAGTGGGTGGGCGAGTGGGTGAGTGGGTGAGTGGGTGGGCGAGTGGGTGAGTGGGTGAGTGGGTGGGTGAGTGGGTGGGCGAGTGGGTGAGTTGGTGAGTGGGTGGGCGAGTGAGTGGGTGGTCGAGTGGGTGAGTGGGTGGGCGAGTGGGTGAGTGAATGGGTGGGCGAGTGAATGGGTGGGCGAGTGGGCCAGTGGGTTGGTGGGTGAGTGGTGGCATGGAGTTCCGACCCGGGTTAGATCTCTGAGTCGTCACGGAAATGGAGGAGTAGGCAATAGTCTGCCTGTGCGGTATGAGTGCAGGCTGCCCGTGGGTCCTGGATTTTTTGTAATTCCGTGAATTTCTGTCCATAGCTTTGTGGTCCGCACCTCGCCTGCTGCAGGCATGCTCCACCCGTACACAGTGTGACCTCACACCCGTGGTGTCCCTGGGAATAGTGTGTCTGTGTGTGTGTGTCTGTGTGTTGTTGTCGTTGCGGATGTGGTATCAGGACGCCCTAAGAATAGAGGCACCGAGGCCGTGAGTGGGGCACGCGGAGGCCGCTCGGAATCTCATCGGCAGATAGGGTCAACCACTCGGGGGCTCGGAATGGAGCGTGGCGGGACGAGGAGGCCCATTGCAGTTGTAATGGGGGAGAGGCGGCGGTGGCGGTGACGGTGGTGGTGGTGATGGGTGGGTGGGTGAGTTAACTCCCCTGAGCTCGGCTATCCCAGAGTAGGACCCACTTGGAAAATGAGTCACGCGACTCACAATTGGATAGGTGAAGGTGCAGCCCTGAAGGTGTTCGCTCATGCCACTGCTGTCGGAATGTCGTCAATTATGAGGAGCTTTAGAGAGGCCCTCTAGAGGGCATTTGGCCTACTCTTCCGCGCTGGCCAGACGTATGGAAGGAGATGGGCGTGCCCACACTACAGACGATGAACCCACCATCGACTGCGGTGAACTCAGTGATGCTGCTGGGTGGACTAGAGGCGACGGCAGCCGCAGGGTTTAAGAATCTCGCTCCATTATTCCACCTGCCGGGAGATCGAATCGAACCGGCGACCTCTGAAATTGAAAGTCCGGCGCGCAGCTGAGCAGCGTCACACCGCGGTGGCGGCATCCCAACAACGCACGAGCCTCCTCAAAGCCAGTGGGCACCTGTGAAAAAGAACTGTACAGCTCATCGGATTCCTCCAGCATGACTCCGTATTCTGATTCTGATATTCTGTGAACGAGTCTCGAGACTCGCAGGTAGCCATTTGACAACTGGACCATGCCTGGCGCATACCACACGTGCCGAGCTGAGCGTGGTGATAATAATAATAATAATGATTAAATTAACAATCCCGCTGTGAAACTCGCCCTTTATTTGCGGCACTCCGGGCCACGCTGTGTGTACAGCTGTAGGTGATGTGATGCGGGTATGGCGGGGGGAGGGAGGGAGGTGGGGAGTCGGCAGTGGGGGGTACGAGGAGGCCAAGGCTGAGCCCTGACATGGCCCGGGGTGTCTATCTATAGGCAGACAAACACATTCCACATCCTCGTGGCACGCGAAACCCCCCTTGGGAAATAGACGGGGAACCGCCGCGCGTGACGATCGGGCGGCGAGCGACACGTGGGTGGAGGGGAACGAGGTTGTTGTGGTCTCTGTTGTGATCTCTGTTGTGGTCTATACGCTTAGTTTTTTCGGTAAAGTCACGTAAGTAAAAAATGAAATTAAAATTAATAATTGTAGTAATAGAAATAAAATATTAAAATAATAATAAATCACGACGTTTCGGAGGCAACACAAGTCTCCGTCATCAGAACTTGCATCTTGGAATCCCTGCCTCACTTGATACAGCAAATCTGGCTGTGACGGTCCCACCTGATGACGGAGACTTGTGTTGCCTCTGAAACGTCGTGATTTTTTATTGTATTATTATTTTATTTCTATTATTACTTTTATTAATTTTAATTTCATTTTATACCTACGTGACTTTACCGAAAAAACTAAGAGTATGAATCCTTGCAGTCACGAAAGCTTCAAATCTAGAACTCTGTTGTGGTCTCTGTTGTGGTCTCTGCTATCATTGTGGTCCGCCCAAGGGTGGGGCGGGCGTGAGTCGGCCGCCCCGGGCGCCGCTCGCGAGGAGGGGAGGGGGGCGGCGGTCGACAGAATGGGGAACAGCAGAATGGTTGTGAACGATGCAAGCGCTGGCGGGATGATTGGCGAAGCAATTGTGTTGCGGCAGTAGCGGAGTTGTTGAAAGGTGGGGCGAGGGAGATGGGGGGGGGGGATCAGGGCACTTTGTGTCCGGCTTCAAGACGTCTCGGCACACAGCGAGAGCGAGGGGCAATACGGGCAGCCGTCTGTGAAACAGCATTATAGCTCATGGGATTCCTCCAGTGTAAATACATATTCAGAGTCTTCGACTTACGAACATACATATTTCCCGACACGTGTTCGTAAGTAGATACGTTCGTAAGTCGGAACACAATAATGTACTGCATCTGCCCTTGGTTGTTGTGTGATTGATAGTGAGTGCGCCTGTCTTGTACTCAAGGCTGGAGCCCCCGGGGCTGCGGCTCCGTCCGTGTTGCGGCTGCCTCTGCCGACTTGTTGAGCACAGCCGCAGTCACCCCCCTCACTCTCCCCGCGCCCCCCACCCACATGGCTCTGTCGTGTTCAGTGGAAGCCGGGCGAAGGTGACGCAGACAGACCGCGACCACAGAGACGCAGCGCGGTCAAAGTCGCCCCCCGCGTGTGCGTGTCCGTATGTGTACGTGGGCATCCCCTAGGTCGACTCAGTCTCAAATGAGTACCTGGTGCGATGTGTAAACATCGCCACTGGGGAGACAAAGGCGGCCGGGCGTGGTGCTGGCCACCCACCCCCTCGTGTGCCGTCCCGGCCTTTATAGGTGCTCGCTAACAGCACTTATCCCTAATGCAATATGTCAAGACTCTACGGGGATCTCTGTCTGTGTGGTATATATATGTGTGTGCGTCTGTCCCGTGACCTGCTCGCAGCGAGCCTTCCACGCTTCTGCACGTGGCATCAAGGTGCACCTAGCGTGGCACAGGCGTCGTGATGACGTCGCCGCCACGGGGTGTGGTGAAGGGCGGTTGTCGTTGCGCGTCGATTTGGGGAGCGCTGGCGCAGCGTGGAACCCGGCCAACACCAGCGACGAATATCGTAAATGGTCCTGGGCCTCCCCTAGGTCGACACAGCCTCAAATGAGTACCTGGTGCGATGTGTAAACATCGCCACTGGGGAGACAAAGGCGGCCGGGCGTGGTGCTGGCCACCCACCCCCTCGTGTGCCGTCCCGGCCTTTATAGGTGCTCGCTAACAGCACTTATCCCTAATGCAATATGTCAAGACTCTACGGGGATCTCTGTCTGTGTGGTATATATGTGTGTGTGTGTGCGTCTGTCCCGTGACCTGCTCGCAGCGAGCCTTCCACGCTTCTGCACGTGGCATCAAGGTGCACCTAGCGTGGCACAGGCGTCGTGGTGACGTCGCCGCCACGGGGTGTGGTGAAGGGCGGTTGTCGTTGCGCGTCGATTTGGGGAGCGCTGGCGCAGCGTGGAACCCGGCCAACACCAGCGACGAATATCGTAAATGGTCCTGGGCCTCCCCTAGGTCGACACAGCCTCAAATGAGCAAGTAGGTGTGGTGTGCAAAACATCAGCACTGGGGAAACAAAGGCGGCCGGGCGTGGAATTGGCCCCCCACCTCCCTCCTCGCGTGCTGTTCCGGCCGTCATCGACGCTCGCTCACAGCACTGGCCCATCAGTCTGTTGACCAGGCGACTGAGGATGGGCAACTCAGAGACCAGGGTAGAGTGACCCGAGCCGACGAAATGAGAAACGCAATCCGATGTCGTCCTGATTCGATTCAATGAAACAATTAATTGATCTTGTGGTGAATGTAGCGGCCTCTAGCGGCCGGAACAGAAAACGTGAGTCGGATACATTCGTAAACAAAGTCCACAGGCAGTCCACATGCATGCGCCTGCAGTATGAATTCCACATTCATGTGGCAGGGGTGGGCATAACAACGTCTAGCTTTCTCAACATAATCGATGCATGGTTCCAGCACGAATACATACACACACCCTACACACACACACCCTACACACACACACACTACACACACACACCCTACATACACACACACCCTACACACACACACCCTACACACACACACAACATACACACACCCGATCCCCTTGGCAGACCTATATAGTTTTGGGGCAAGCGTTGTTTGCGGGCACCTATTGATGTAAGTAAAGCGAATGGGAAGGGGAGGTGTAAACAGAACACCGCCTAGCCGCCTTTGTCTCCCTTGTGCTGAGTTTCAGACACACCGCACTCGGTACTCATTTAAGATCGAGGACATTCACAACTGACTTCTAAGTAGCCGAGTTCGTAGCGCAGTGCGCTGACCACTTGTGCCACCGCTTCCCACACATGCCACATTCAAGGCTGAGTCGATCTAGGAGAGGCTCGTGCACCAATCGACGATGTAGGGTAGTACAGCACACGTGGGACACACCACCCTACAAAGACAAAGACCCCCCCCCGGGTGGCCAGGACCACGCCTGGCCGCCTTTGTCTCCCTCGTGATGATGTTTACACACGGGACCAGCTACTTTTGTTTTAATTTAATGCCCAGGACCGAGTCCACGGGTGTTAATCAGACACTCTGCACTTGTGCGTGTGTGTGCCTCTGAGCGGGACTCGGGGGGCCGGGATCGTGGCACGGCTCGCTCACCACGACGCCTACACCGCTCCCCACACACGACACTACCGCTCCCCACACGCACAGGAATGCGCACGTGCGCCCTCATCCACACTAGGACACGAGGTGCGTGCGCGTGCGTGCGCGTAATTAGAATGGCTCACACGCACGTGTGAGCGTGTCGAGTTATTTTCCGCGAGTGATTTATGTAAGAGAGTGTATGTGCGTGTGTGGGGTCGTGTGTGAGCGTGTGTTAGTGGGGAGCGGTAGTGTGGTGGTTAGCGCGCTGCGCTTACGAACCCGGCGATCCGAGTTCGATATTTGAACCGGTCCTGAACCATCCCCGTAGGTCAGCTCAGCCTTAAAATTGAGCATCTGGTGCGATGTGTAAACATCATTAACACGTGGTGCTGACCACCCACGCGTCGTGCCGACCTTGATCGGTGCTTGCAAGCAGCACTTGCCCCAGCAGCCTGTTAAAGGCTATCTGGGGGATCTTTGCCTTTTTCGAGAGAGATAGTGCGTGCGGAGGCACTGACGAGGATTCGTTGCGTCGTGGGTCAGCCCAATGCGCTCCCAACCCGCTCACCCCGAGTTCCATTCGGGGCCACGGCGAGCGTGAGCAGCGAGTGATATCTGAAACGACTCAACTTACAACAACCGGTACCCGCTGCGTTGCGTGCACATCAGCAAGGGGGAGGCACAGACGGGCGCGCCTGATCCTACACACACCACCCCTTCGTGCGCCGTGTCGGCCTCAATAGGTGCTCGCTAACAGCACTTGCCCCGAGATGCTAGTGAAGGTCACACGGGGGATCTTTGCGTTTTTATTTCGTGGTATCGCGTGTGTGAGTGTTGGTGGGAGACAAAGGCGGCTGGGCGTGGTGCTCCCCACGCTACTCGTCCGGCGTGCTGTCATCAATAGTTCCTCGCTAACATCACTTGTCACAGCAGCCTGTTACAGACTATTCTGGGGATCTGTGTGTGTGTGGGATGACGTGTGGTTAGGGCTGTGTGTGTGAGGATGTGTGGTTAGGGCTGTGTGTATGTGGACGTGTGGTTAGGGGTGTGTGTGTGGACGTGTGGTTAGGGATGTGTAGGTGTGTAGGGACGTGTGGTTAGGGGTGTGTGTGTGTGGACGTGTGGTTAGGGCTGTGTGTGTGTGTGTGGACGTGTGGTTAGGGGTGTGTGTGTGTGGACGTGTGGTTAGGAGTGTGTTTGTGTGGACGTGTGGTTAGGTGTGTGTGTGTGTGTGAGGACGTGTGGTTAGGGGTGTGTGTGTGTGTGAACGTGTGGTTAGGGGTGTGTGTGTGTGTGAACGTGTGGTTAGGAGTGTGTGTGTGTGAGGACGTGTGGTTAGGGGTGTGTGTGTGAGGACGTGTGGTTAGGGGTGTGTGTGTGTGTGTGTGGACGTGTGGTTAGGGCTGTGTGTGTGTGTGTGAACGTGTGGTTAGGGGTGTGTGTGTGAGGACGTGTGGTTAGGGGTGTGTGTGTGAAGACGTGTGGTTAGGGGTGTGTGTGTGAGGACGTGTGGTTAGGGGTGTGTGTGTGAGGACGTGTGGTTAGGGGTGTGTGTTGACGTGTGGTTAGGGGTGTGTGTGTGTGTGGTTAGGGCTGTGTGTGTGTGTGAGGACGTGTGGTTAGGGGTGTGTGTGTGTGGACGTGTGGTTAGGTGTGTGTGTGTGTGGTTAGGGGTGTGTGTGTGTGTGTGGACGTGTGGTTAGGGGTGTGTGTGTGTGTGTGTGAGGACGTGTGGTTAGGGGGGTGTGTGTGTGTGTGAACGTGTGGTTAGGAGTGTGTGTGTATGAGGACGTGTGGTTAGGGGTGTGTGTGTGAGGACGTGTGGTTAGGGGTGTGTGTGTGTGAGGACGTGTGGTTAGGGGTGTGTGTGTGTGGACGTGTGGTTAGGGCTGTGTGTGTGTGTGTGAACGTGTGGTTAGGGGTGTGTGTGTGTGTGAGGACGTGTGGTTAGGGGTGTGTGTGTGAAGACGTGTGGTTAGGGGTGTGTGTGTGAGGACGTGTGGTTAGGGGTGTGTGTGTGTGAGGACGTGTGGTTAGAGGTGTGTGTGTGTGGGAGGACGTGTGGTTAGGGGTGTGTGTGTGTGGACGTGTGGTTAGGGCTGTGTGTGTGTGTTGACGTGTGGTTAGGGGTGTGTGTGTGGTTAGGGCTGTGTGTGTGTGTGAGGACGTGTGGTTAGGGGTGTGTGTGTGTGGACGTGTGGTTAGGTGTGTGTGTGTGTGGTTAGGGGTGTGTGTGTGTGTGTGGACGTGTGGTTAGGGGTGTGTGTGTGTGTGAGGACGTGTGGTTAGGGGTGTGTGTGTGTGTGTGTGGACGTGTGGTTAGGTGTGTGTGTGAGGACGTGTGGTTAGGGGTGTGTGTGTGTGAGGACGTGTGGTTAGGGCTGTGTGAGTGTGTGGTTAGGGGTGTGTGTGTGTGAACGTGTGGTTAGGGGTGTGTGTGTGTGAGGACGTGTGGTTAGGGGTGTGTGTGTGTGTGAGGACGTGGTTAGGGGTGTGTGTGTGAGGACGTGTGGTTAGGGGTGTGTGTGTGTGTGTGAGGACGTGTGGTTAGGGGTGTGTGTGTGTGTGTGTGAACGTGTGGTTAGGGCTGTGTGTGTGTGTGGTTAGGGCTGTGTGTGTGCGTGTGGACGTGTGGTTGGGGGTGTGTGTGTTTGTGAGGACGTGTGGTTAGGGCTGTGTGTGTGTGTGTGTGGACGTGTGGTTAGGGGTGTGTGTATGTGAGTACGTGTGGTTAGGGGTGTGTGGTTAGGGGTGTGTGTGTGAGGACGTGTGGTTAGGGGTGTGTGTGTGTGGACGTGTAGTTAGGGGTGTGTGTGTGTGAGGACGTGTGGTTAGGGCTGTGTGTGTGAGGACGTGTGGTTAGGGCTGTGTGTGTGTGTTTGAGGACGTGTGGTTAGGGGTGTGTGTGTGAGGACGTGTGGTTAGGGGTGTGTGTGTGTGTGGACGTGTGGTTAGGGGTGTGTGTGTGAGGACGTGTGGTTAGGGGTGTGTGTGTGTGTGAGGACGTGTAGTTAGGGTGTGTGTGTGTGTGTGTGAACGTGTGGTTAGGGCTGTGTGTGTGTGTGTGGTTAGGGCTGTGTGTGTGTGTGGACGTGTGGTTAGGGGTGTGTGTGTGTGAGAGGACGTGTGGTTAGGGCTGTGTGTGTGTGGACGTGTGGTTAGGGCTGTGTGTGTGTGTGAGGACGTGTGGTTAGGGGTGTGTGTGTGTGTGTGGCCCTCTGACGTCCCACGCCTTCCTGATTAAAATAAAAATTGACCCAAGCGGGCAGGAATGTAGCACTCCTTACTTACTGACTCACGCATTCTTTACGCCAATCATACGCGTACACACACTACGTACACTCACTCCACAACTCACTCCCGTTCCACCTTGCCCGTGAAAACTCACGGTTCGGTCCCCACTCAAGTTTACCACCGCCGCTCCCCTCTTCTCACCCCCGCCCCATCTCCACCTCCCCCTCACATCTGGCAACCCAGAGGCATTTGTTTAACCGGCCCGACTTTGCTGATGAGACGCAGAAGGTCGAAACCGGTCCACGGGTTTGTTTACTGCGACAGATGTTGCTGATGATATCGGTCTGGCAAGGCCATCATACACACGCGTCTGTACGTCCACGTGAAACTAACACTCTTGACACATCCCGTCAGCCACGCGGTCTTCCTTCTGAGTGGCCATCATTTCAGCAGCGCTGGATCAACACAAGCACAACTCTGCGCGGGTTTCGACAACAGCAGTCAGGGTCGCTTGAACCAATGATGGTGAACTGTAAGGTGTTTGTAGGCAAAGCCATATTTCAGTAGAATGAGCTGATGATGTTGGTGGCTGATGATGCTGGCGAACTAAATACAGCCGCTGTGGTGCTGTATGACGTAGTCGGCTACCGTGCTGCAGGGAGGCAGAAGCGGGTCTGCCCGTGGGTTTGTTGCGAGGCTCTCACGAGGCGTGGCGAAACGCAATCTTTAATTCCTCGCAGTTCGGCCCACGACTCTCACACACACTCACACAAAGACCCCCCGTATAGCCTCGACAGACTGTTGGGGCAAGTGCTGTTAGCGAGCAGCACCTGCACAGTCCGGCACGGCAAACAAGGGGAGTGGGTAGCCAGCACCACGCCCGGTCGGCTTTGTCTCCCCATGGCTGATGTGTACTCACCGTACCATCAGGTACTCGTTTGAGGCGGAGTCAACCCATATATACATCGACACAAAGACACCAGCCACATGTAGATACACAAACAGACACATACACACACAGGTAGACGAACACACATACACAGACAAATGCACAGACACGCCGAGACGTAGACGCAGGGACGCACACACGCCCGCACGCCCACTGGCGCACAACATACGCGCACCCTGAAACCCACAAAGGTCAAAGACAAAGATCAAAGACCCCCGGGTAGCCTTGTACGGACTGCTGGGGCAAGGGGCTGTTATCAGGCGCCGCCTATTAAGGCCGGGACAGCGCGCGAGGGGTGCGGTCAGCGACATTCCCGGCCGCCTTTGTCTTCCCAGCGTTGATGCCGACACACCGCTCCTCGCTCGACCACACCGCTCATCCCAGCTCGAGTCGACCTGGGCGAAAGTCTCACGGCGACGTTGAACCGAGGCGTGCGGGGGGTTCTTAGCACGGCCCCCACAGTTCGCGAAGAAGCATGTGGAGCGAAACGTCGGACAAATCGCATGGGTGGCGGGGGCGGGGGCCCGTGTCTGTTTCTCTCTGAGCCGCGATCGTTAAAGTCCGATGGCAGGTGCGGTGTGTGTGTGTGTCTCTGTGTGTGTGTGTGTGTCTCTGTGTGTGTGTGTCTCTGTGTGTATGTGTGTCTCTGTGTGTGTGTGTCTCTGTGTGTGTGTGTGTGTCTCTGTGTGTGTGTGTGTCTCTGTGTGTGTGTGTGTGTCTCTGTGTGTCTCTGTGTGTGTGTGTGTCTCTGTGTGTGTGTGTGTCTCTGTGTGTGTGTGTGTCTCTGTGTGTGTGTGTGTGTGTCTCTGTGTGTGTGTGTGTGTCTCTGTGTGTGTGTGTGTGTCTCTGTGTGTGTGTGTGTGTCTTTGTGTGTGTGTGTCTCTGTGTGTGTGTGTGTGTCTCTGTGTGTGTGTGTGTCTCTGTGTGTGTGTGTGTGTCTCTGTGTGTGTGTGTGTGTGTCTCTGTGTGTGTGTGTCTCTGTGTGTGTGTGTCTCTGTGTGTGTGTGTCTCTGTGTGTGTGTGTCTCTGTGTGTGTGTGTGTGTGTCTCTGTGTGTGTGTGTGTGTGTCTCTGTGTGTGTGTGTCTCTGTGTGTGTGTGTGTCTCTGTGTGTGTGTGTCTCTGTGTGTGTGTCTGTGTGTGTGTGTGTGTCTCTGTGTGTGTGTGTGTCTCTGTGTGTGTGTGTGTGTCTCTGTGTGTGTGTGTGTCTCTGTGTGTGTGTGTGTTCGGCCGAATCGAGGGGGCTAAACGGGCGCGGCACGGGCTAGAGAAGAGATGGAGTGATGTGGTACAGGAGGACGTGGAGCTGAGTGGACTTGCCGATGACTGGTACCAGCGGTGTCAAGATCGGCCTCAGTGGAGGAGGCTCGTGAAGGACGCTACTGGGCAGTTGGAGGCAGTCGCCCTCCAACAACAACGGAGGGCGGAGGAGCGACGCTCACAACAACGAGCAGAGCGCCGGGTGGCTAAAGCACAGCAAGTTGGCACAGTAGGGGGCACAGGTGGTGCATCAGTCAGTCATCTCGGTCATCTCGGTCAGTCGACCCGTGGCACCTGGGTCTGCCCCGTGACCTCCTGCCAGCGGGCGTTCGACACTTCACGTGGCCTCAAGGTGCACATGGCCTGGCACAAGCGTCGTGGTGACGTCACCGCCACTTAGTGGCGAATGGCGGTTGTTGTTGTTGTTGTGTGTGTGTCTCTGTGTGTGTGTGTGTCTGTGTGTGTGTGTGTCTGTGTGTGTGTGCGTGTGTGTCTCTGTGTGTGTGTGTGTCTCTGTGTGTGTGTGTGTGCGCCATGGGTCTCCTCGTGTTCACGAGCACGCCGACGACTTCCCGTGTTATGACAACAGCGCCCACAACTCTCACGGGGGCAGCACACGGCAGGGGCGGCGTTGGGGGGGGGTACAGGGGGAGTTGTCAATCGGGGAGAGACGCGGGGGAAACCAGATCCCGTGAATTGAGTTTATCGACCCTCGCTGGCCGCTTGGAAACCCAACTCCCCCCCCCCCCACGTCTCTCTATCGCCGTGCAGCGTTTACTAAAGCGCGTGTGCCCAACACGACGTCGCCTCTGCTGAGTGTGAGTGATTATAATCACACACACTCACACTCAGGAGTGTGTAGTGGTTATAATCACACACACTCACACTCAGGAGTGTGTAGTAATTATAATCACACTCAGGAGAGTGTAGTGATGATGTTGACTCGTCACACCGCGCTGCGCCGCCACCGCCGCACGGGATCCACCACTCGCTCTCGTAGAGACAGAGAGAGAGAGGACGACTCAGGGAGAGAGAGGACGACTCAGGGAGAGAGAGGACGACTCAGAGAGAGAGGATGACTCAGAGAGAGAGGATGACTCAGAGAGAGAGAGGACGACTCAGAGAGAGAGGATGACTCGGAGAGAGAGAGGATGACTCGGAGAGAGAGAGGACGACTCAGAGAGAAGACGACTCAGAGAGAGAGGACGACTCAGAGAGAGAGGGCGACTCAGGGAGAGAGAAGACGACTCAGAGAGAGAGGACGACTCAGAGACAGAGGACGACTCATAGAGAGAGACGGCGACTCATAGAGAGAGAGGGGACGACTCAGAGGCTCCAGGAGGAGGAATCACAGACGAGCGGGAAGGCAGCAGCAGCCACGCGGTGACGAGCCGGCGCTACCGACGATTGCCCAAGCTCTGCGTTCCCCTCTGTGGGTTATTCAGTTTTTCTTATCGGCCAATCAATGAGTGTGTATGCATGTGGGAGGAAACCGGAGCACCCACACAGATTGTACGGATGGAAAGTCGTCCACACGTTGCTGCACCGCATTCTCCTCGCGAGCAGGGGCACGGCTCATCCTCGAGGCATGCCCGCGGGAAGAGAGTTTCTCAACAACATCCACAGTGCCGGGTTACAGGCAGCCACGTGCAGCGTAAAAAACACCACCACCACCACCACCTGGCTCAACGTTGGTATGGTGGGGGTCGAGTTAGGGGGGCAGAGTTCTGTGGTGATCTATTGTTGGTGGGTGGTGGGTTTCGGGGTGGGGAGAGGGGCGAGGTGTGTGTGCACGTGGTTCGTGTTTGTGTCGTCACGGACTCTCGCTGAGACGCAGCGCTCCACATGAAACGCTCCCAGCTCCGAGGGCGCATTCCGTCCGCTGTTGTTGTTACCCTGACCTGCTGTTGTTCCTGGCCGGAGCGGTGGCGCAGCGGTTGGCGCACTGCACTGCGAGCCAGCTCACGGACGAGTTCAATTCCCGGCCACGGGCTTCTTACATCGGTTCTAGACTCGACCCGCACACTGACCGACCAGCGCGGTGAAGTAGAGTCAAACAACGCCCCCCCCCCACCTTCGTCACCCACCAACGGCCGACACGGCGTGGGGAGGTGAAGTCTTCTTTATCCAGCAGTGGATGGGCGAAGGGCTGTAGATTTATTATGCGTTTTACGCATCAACAACTTTGAAGTCGTGAACCAATCGGCTGAGACGTGGCTCTAAGTCGGGCCACGTGTAGCGAGGAAGGGGGGGGGGCGTCTGTAAAGGTGGAGAGTGGGGGGTGCAGGAGGTGGGGGGCCAGGGGGCTTTCTATTGAACTCACGTGGTTGTG
Source organism: Lampetra planeri (assembly GCF_965212315.1). NCBI lineage: Eukaryota > Metazoa > Chordata > Hyperoartia > Petromyzontiformes > Petromyzontidae > Lampetra > Lampetra planeri. The sequence goes on along the minus strand of NC_136122.1, from coordinate 13,730,043 downwards.
CCAAGTTATGTTGTTGGCTGTTCGTAGGAGAGAGGGCAGTGGAATAGGCATGGATGTGTGGGCGTGGTGCTGGCCACCCACCCCCTCGTGTGCCGTGCCGAACTTCATAGGTGCTCGCTAACAGCACTTGCCCCAACAGTCCGTTAAGGCTTTACTAGGGATCTTTGTCTTTGTCTTGTATATACAGCGACAACGGAGGGCAAGAGGAGCGACGCTCACAACGAGCGGAGCGCCGGGCGGGTAAAGCGCAGCAAGTTGGCACAGTAGAGGGCACAGGTGGTGCATCGGCCAGTCATCTCAGTCATCTCAGTCAACCCATGGCACCTGGGTCTGTCCCGTGACCTCCTGCCAGCGGGAGTTCGACACTTCACGTGGCCATAAAGTGCACACAGCCTGGCACAAGCGCCGTGGTGACGTCACCGCCACTTCGTGGCGAATGGCGGTTGTTGTTGTTGTTGTTGTGTACATCGTGGGGAGCGGTGGTGCAGTGGTTCGCGCGCTGCGCTAAGAACCCGGCGACCCGAGTTCGATTCCCGCTCATGGCTAACACCAGTGACGATTATCTGAACCGGTCCTGGGCCTCTAGAGGTTGACTCAGCCTGTTATCCTACACGGCGGATCTCTACATTTGTGTACGTGTTGTGTGTTACTGTTTGCGTTACGTACCTGACTACTCGAGATGGATTCCCAGCCGCCATGAATGATAATCGTGACGATTGATATCTGAACCAGTTCATGGATCTCCCCTAGATCGACTCAGCATTTAATGAGTATGTTAAGAAAATCTACTAAAGTCTCTGGATCGCTATGTATTAGGCGTTGAGTCTCTGGGTTTCATTCTTAATGGAATCCGAGTAGTGGGTGTTTACAAATAATCAGTGAGTTTGACTCACCCTGAGATTCACCAGCAGGAGAAACAATGACACCTCACCCCCAACCTCCCACCCCCTTCCTCCTCCCCAATCACCACCACTACCACCTCATCATCCTCCTGCAGCTCCTCCTCCATCACTACCACTACCGCCTCCTACTCCTCACTCCTCACTCCATCCTCCTCCTCTTGTCCACTCATCCTCTCCCATGACCACTACCTCCTCCTACTCCTCCCTCCTCACCCCATCCTCCTCCTCTTGTCCACTCATCCTCTCCCATGACCACTACCGCCTCCGCCTCCTCCTCCTGAGATCCACCAACCCGATCCATTCTGGCAACGCCCCGTGAAGAAATCGCGTTCCGCTCGTAACGACCTGCAGGTGCTGCGCCTTAGCGGTGCAGAGCATGGTCGGTGGGGAGGAGTGAAGGGGAGGGGGGTGGGGAGAGGAAGGAGGGTGGGGTGGGGGGCACGGAATAAACAGCCCCGTGTCAGTCAAGGACAGGTGGAGTGGGGGGCACGGAATAAACAGCCCCCCCCCACTCCACGTGTCAGTCAAGGACAGGTGGAGTGGGGGGCACGGAATAAACAGCCCCCCCCCACTCCACGTGTCCGTCAAGGACAGGTGGAGTGGGGGGCACGGAATAAACAGCCCCCCCCCACTCCACGTGTCCGTCAAGGACAGGTGGAGTGGGGGGCACGGAATAAACAGCCCCCCCCCACTCCACGTGTCCGTCAAGGACAGGTGGATCCTCGCCAGCGATGAGTCACGCGTCGCTGAGCCTCAAGGCCCAACACTGGGAGGGGAGAAGGGGGCGCGGTGACGTTCAGGGGGTGGAGCTGGCACGAGTGGCTGGCTGGTGAGGGGTGGAGATGATGGCGAGTGTCTGGCTGGCTAGTTTGGTGAGGGATGGAGATGATGGCGAGTTTGGTGAGGGATGGAGATGATGGCGAGTGTCTGGCTAGTTTGGTGAGGAATGGAGATGATGGTGAGTGTCTGGCTGGCTAGTTTGGTGAGGGATGGAGATGATGGCGAGTTTGGTGAGGGGTAGAGATGATGGTGAGTGTCTGGCTGGCTAGTTTGGTGAGGGATGGAGATGATGGCGAGTTTGGTGAGGGGTAGAGATGATGGCGAGTGTCTGGCTGGCTAGTTTGGTGAGGGATGGAGATGATGGCGAGTTTGGTGAGGGATGGAGATGATGGCGAGTGTATGGCTAGTTTGGTGAGGAATGGAGATGATGGTGAGTGTCTGGCTGGCTAGTTTGGTGAGGGATGGAGATGATGGCGAGTTTGGTGAGGGGTAGAGATGATGGTGAGTGTCTGGCTGGCTAGTTTGGTGAGGGATGGAGATGATGGCGAGTTTGGTGAGGGGTAGAGATGATGGTGAGTGTCTGGCTGGCTAGTTTGGTGAGGGATGGAGATGATGGCGAGTGTCTGGCTGGCTAGTTTGGTGAGGGATGGAGATGATGGCGAGTTTGGTGAGGGATGGAGATGATGGCGAGTGTCTGGCTAGTTTGGTGAGGAATGGAGATGATGGTGAGTGTCTGGCTGGCTAGTTTGGTGAGGGATGGAGATGATGGCGAGTTTGGTGAGGGGTAGAGACGATGGTGAGTGTCTGGCTGGCTAGTTTGGTGAGGGATGGAGATGATGGCGAGTTTGGTGAGGGGTAGAGATGATGGCGAGTGTCTGGCTTGCTAGTTTGGTGAGGGATGGAGATGATGGGGAGTTTGGTGAGGGATGGAGATGATGGCGAGTGTCTGGCTAGTTTGGTGAGGAATGGAGATGATGGTGAGTGTCTGGCTGGCTAGTTTGGTGAGGGATGGAGATGATGGCGAGTTTGGTGAGGGGTAGAGATGATGGTGAGTGTCTGGCTGGCTAGTTTGGTGAGGGATGGAGATGATGGCGAGTTTGGTGAGGGGTAGAGATGATGGTGAGTGTCTGGCTGGCTAGTTTGGTGAGGGATGGAGATGATGGCGAGTGTCTGGCTGGCTAGTTTGGTGAGGGATGGAGATGATGGCGAGTTTGGTGAGGGGTACAGATGATGGTGAGTGGCTGGCTGGCTAGTTTGGTGAGGGATGGAGATGATGGCGAGTGTCTGGCTGGCTAGTTTGGTGAGGGATGGAGATGATGGCGAGTTTGGTGAGGGATGGAGATGATGGCGAGTGTCTGGCTAGTTTGGTGAGGAATGGAGATGATGGTGAGTGTCTGGCTGGCTAGTTTGGTGAGGGATGGAGATGATGGCGAGTTTGGTGAGGGGTAGAGACGATGGTGAGTGTCTGGCTGGCTAGTTTGGTGAGGGATGGAGATGATGGCGAGTTTGGTGAGGGGTAGAGATGATGGCGAGTGTCTGGCTGGCTAGTTTGGTGAGGGATGGAGATGATGGCGAGTTTGGTGAGGGATGGAGATGATGGCGAGTGTCTGGCTAGTTTGGTGAGGAATGGAGATGATGGTGAGTGTCTGGCTGGCTAGTTTGGTGAGGGATGGAGATGATGGCGAGTTTGGTGAGGGGTAGAGATGATGGTGAGTGTCTGGCTGGCTAGTTTGGTGAGGGATGGAGATGATGGCGAGTTTGGTGAGGGGTAGAGATGATGGTGAGTGTCTGGCTGGCTAGTTTGGTGAGGGATGGAGATGATGGCGAGTGTCTGGCTGGCTAGTTTGGTGAGGGATGGAGATGATGGCGAGTTTGGTGAGGGGTACAGATGATGGTGAGTGGCTGGCTGGCTAGTTTGGTGAGGGATGGAGATGATGGCGAGTTTGGTGAGGGATGGAGATGATAGCGAGTTTGGTGAGGGGTACAGATGATGGTGAGTGGCTGGCTGGCTAGTTTGGTGAGGGATGGAGATGATGGCGAGTTTGGTGAGGGATGGAGATGATGGCGAGTGTCTGGCTGGCTAGTTTGGTGAGGGATGGAGATGATGGCGAGTTTGGTGAGGAATGGAGATGATGGTGAGTGTCTGGCTGGCTAGTTTGGTGAGGGATGGAGATGATGGCGAGTTTGGTGAAGGGTAGAGATGATGGTGAGTGTCTGGCTGGCTAGTTTGGTGAGGGATGGAGATGATGGCGAGTTTGGTGAGGGGTAGAGATGATGGTGAGTGTCTGGTTGGCTCTTCGGTTGTGGATGCACTGCTCCCTGCGTGTCTGGCATGAGCGCTACCTTAACGCCGTAGAACGCCTCACAGAATCACTGCGTGTGCACGATTGTTCTTACTCATCATGCTCTATTTAATGCAACGGAGCTGAGGTTGAACTCATAGACGTATCAATGCCGCTCAGTGATACATCGATGTCGCTCGCCACTGATGTTAGCCGTGTTCCGCTTGACCACGCGTGGTGGTATTGGGTTAGCTGAGTGAAGTCGTCTGCTTGTTCCACCAGAACACGCGTGTAATCCGACACGCGTGTTCTGCTGGAACACCTCGTCTCTTGGAGCAGTGGTTCCTCTTCTTAACCTGGGGGTGCACGCTGCATCCCCTGGGGGTGCACGCTGCATCCCCTGGGGGTGCACGCTGCATCCCCTGGGGGTGCACGCTGCATCCCCTGGGGGTGCACGCTGCATCCCCTGGGGGTGCACGCTGCATCCCCTGGGGGTGCACGCTGCATCCCCCGGGGGTGCACGCTGCATCCCCCGGGGGTGCACGCTGCATCCCCCGGGGGTGCACGCTGCATCCCCCGGGGGTGCACGCTGCATCCCCCGGGGGTGCACGCTGCATCCCCCGGGGGTGCACGCTGCATCCCCTGGGGGTGCACGCTGCATCCCCTGGGGGTGCACGCTGCATCCCCTGGGGGTGCGAGACACGGCCAGACTTTATTTTAGAGGGTACATCATCGAAACAAAAACATAATTGACAACTTACTTTGTTTCATCAAACCCGATGTAGTTTTGAACATTCTACACTTTGCTTAGCAGTCAAGCCAGTGCGTCTCGCGCGAGAGGGATGGCTCCACGGCGCCATCCTCTCCACGCTTCTTCCCCTTCTTGTTTTTGAAAACGTCGCCTTCTCTCCTGCAGCGGGAGCAGTTGTTGTTAAATTGTCGTGCCACCACACCCCGACCCCGGCTCACACAATACCCCCCCGCCCGGCCACATACCCACCACCCTACCCCCACATCCACCCCCACCCACCCACCTACCCACGCGGGCATCGTCAATATTCATGATCCATGCCTGGGGCCCCATCTCCGAGACCCTTTGTCCAGAACAACTCCCATCGCACTCTCTCCCAATTGGCCAGTAGCTCTCCCTCTCTCTGCTTTCTGCCAGAGAGTGTACGCGTCTCTCTCGCTCGCCCTCGCCTCCATCCCTCTCGCGCTCTCTCTTTTCTCTCTCTGTGTGTTTCGCCCTCTCTCTCTCTCTGTGCCTCCCTCCTCCTGCTCCTCCTCCTCCTCCCCCATCATTGTCGAGTCCCGAGTGGAATGTTGAGAGATTTTTTTTTGGGGGGTGCAAAAGACGCGGAGCCGTGAGTCGCGTGAAGACGGTGAGGGAGCGCGCAAGTGCCGTCGAGGTGCGTGTGCACGTGTGTGTGTGCACGTGTGTGCGTGTGCGCACGTGTGTGTGTGCACGTATCACGTGTGCGTGTGCACGGATCACGTATGCACGTGTGCGTGTGCACGTGCGAGTGCGCACGTGTGCGTGTGCACGTGTGTGTGTGCACGTGTGAGTGCGCACGTGTGAGTGTGCACGTGTGTGTGCACGTATCACGTGTGTGTGCACGTATGTGCGTGTCTGTGCATGTATGTTCACGAGCAGCACTTGCACCAGCTGACTGTATAGGCTATACAGGGGATCTTTATGCTGTTTTTGTACAAGTATGTGCACGCGTGTGTGTGCACGCGTGGGTATATACACACACACGCGCACCTGTGTGTGTGTGAACCGCGCTTTGAACACCCCAACCCGCGATAGATTCACGTGAACGGCGATCATCAGTGACAACCGTTCGCGGGCCGACCTTCCCCTATGTCGACTCAGCCTTAAACGCCGACGATACACTGTCGAAACTGGTTCGGAGTTCTGTTCGCATTGAACCAACGGCGCTAACAAGATGCACTTGCACAAGGAAGGCCGCGTGGCTGATGGGATGTGTAAATAAATACGTAATACTATTATTATTATGACGACGACGACGATGAGAAGGAGGCGTCGTGTCTGCGTGATGGCTGTGTTCACCAGCAGTGGCTCGGTGCGATCTCGGGGCACTCGGATCTGTTGCCGTGGAGCTCCCGGGCGCTCCGCTCGCCGTCTCGCACGGCGTGGTCGTTGCGCCGCGCCCTCTCTCCCCCTCCCCCACGTCTCCCCCCCTCCCTCTCGCCCTCCGTCTCCCACTACCCCACGTCTCCCCCCCCTCCCTCTCGCCCTCCGTCTCCCACTACCCCACGTCTCCCCCCTCCCTCTCGCCCTCCGTCTCCCACTCCCCCGACCCCGGCCCCGTAAATCTCTCCCCACCCATAACCCATCTCCATGGGCACAGCTGTAGAAGGGATTCTGTAGGGCTTACAGAATCCCTTCGAATGCATCAACATTGGCTGGATAAGTGTGGGGCTGGCTGAGTGTGGAGCTGGCTGTGTGTAGGTAGGTGGCTGTGTGTAGGGAGGAGTCTGTGTGTAGGTAGGTGGTTGTGTGTAGGGAGGAGTCTGTGTGTAGGTAGGTGGTTGTGTCTAGGTAGGTGGCTGTGTGTAGGTAGTTGGCTGTGTGTAGGTAGGAGTCTGTGTGTAGGTAGGTGTATGTGGTGGTAAGTGGCTCTGTGTAAGTATTCGAAAGAGTCGCCCACCATGTGCCGGCAGCAGGGTCCAAATTTGCCAAATTCGAAAACAACACCGCAAATTGCTCCATTGGGATCACTTAGCAGCAGCAGCAGCAGCGATCATAGCCACGCTGCTGACAGCCTCACGCCCCAGGTCACGCTTGCGAGTGAGATTCGTACGCTGGTTCCTCGAGTTCAACAACATCCCAACGTGAACACTCGACTGGGGTAGTAGGTGTCACGTGCCCAGCAGCCACGGCGAAGGTGCACGTTGGATGCGGTGTTACAGATGTGGAATATATTTCCCATGGTCGTTGATCCCCGGATCGACTCGGCTGAAACGTGATCGCGTAAGCCGAGCAACCTTCAGCCTGCAAAGCGCTCGGATGGGTGGCCACCGTGCAAAACAGGTGCTATAGGCTGCTGCGGGGCCTTGCAGCAGCAGAAGACGGTGCAGCAAAATAAATTGTTGGACCGTGTCCTTCTATGGTCCCGCATCTCTCTCCCTGCACCCACGCCTTCATCGCCGTGGTGAAATGTCGTCAAACTACCGCAACGTGTGGATGTTGAACTTCTGTCCCACCGCACGAAGCCAACCGTCTAATCGGAGGAGAGAAATGGACGTGGGTAGGTCTCTATGAAATTATATTGGCTCTGCACTAGTCTATGGGTCTCTATGCAAGTCTATGGATCTCTATGCAAGTTTATGAGTCTCTATGCAATGATATTGGCTCTGCGCTAGTCTATGGGTCTCTATGCAAGTCTATGGGTCTCTATGCAAGTCTATGGGTCTCTATGCAAGTCTATGGGTCTCTATTCTGCAAGTCCACGGCGTGGGGTGGCCACTCATCCAGCAGGGGACTGACAAAGGTCTGTACAAATGTACAAAGACAAAGATCCCCCGTATAGCCTTAACGGACTTGAGGGGTAAGTGCTGTAAGCGAGCACCTATCTGCACGGCACACGAGGGGGTTGTTGGCCAGCGTCATATCCGGCCGCCCTTTGCCTCCCGAGTGTGGATGTTTACGCACCACCACGCAGAGTTCTCGTTCGAGGCGTGCACACATTGCAAGAGAGAGAGAGAGAGCTGTAGTCCCCAGCGAATATCGACAGTCGCGATGCCCAGAGCGGCATTCATGAGAAGCTGCCTTAGTTTGGCTCACTGAGCCCCAGGCCGCTCTCTCGCTCTCACCCAGGTGAGGAATGCATGGAATGGAGCTCTGGGCGTGTCTCGCTGTCTCTCGAGCAACGTGAATCGAGCACGGGGGGGGGGGGCGTCGGTAATCCGGGGGTCTTAGAGGGGGAGGGGAGAGGTGGCGAGATGTTAACTACTTTGCCTGGATTCTAGATTTGAAGCTTTCGTGACTGCAATGATTCATATTCTTAGGTTTTTTCGGTAAAGTCACGTAGGTAAAACATCAAAATTAATAAAAAATAAAATAAAAATCACGACGTTTCGGAGGCAACACAAGTCTCCGTCATCAGGTGGGAGGGAGTCTGTGGATCTCTGTGTATCTCTAGGAGTCTGTGGATCTCTGTGTATCTCGATGAGTCTGTGGATCTCTGTGGGGTTACCGTCGGGTTCATAGTTTGGGCTGCATGGCCACAATCGCACCACTGTGGCTCCGTCTTCAATATTCCATTCACGAGGGAGCTGTGCGGCATCTGCCTGCTGTTGACGATGTTTCTGATGCGGGTGATGGTGGTTCTAGCGGTGTCTTCGAAAGCCAGGAGGAGGTGCGGCGGTTAGCGCACTGTGCAAATCGATGAGTCTCTATGCAAGTCTATGGGTCACTATGCAAGTCTATGGGTCTCTATGGTTCTTCTTGCAAAGTTCATGGTTGTCGATACAAGCCTATGAGTCGCTATATAAGTCTACGAGCCCTTTGCAAATCTATAAGCTCCATGGAAGTCTATGGTTCTCAATTAAAATATATGGGTCTCAATGTAAGCCAAGTTAAGTTTACTTGTTTAACCAGGTGTAAATCCAAGCGACCAGGGTGAGCCTTTGTATCTATGCAAAGCGTGACATAGTTTCCATGCCATTCTATTGGCTGTTTACTCGTTTATGGGCCTCCCGGCAAGTCCGTGGGTCCAACAGCAAAGGTTTCTTCTCCAAATGAAGAGCAAAGTCCACATTCACAGTCGCGTCAGTGAGGTCATCGCTGCGAAAACACAAACCGCTCTTTCAATGTCATCATCATCATCAGCAGCCATGGTCAATCCACTGCTGGATATAGGCCTCCCCAAGCCGGTAATTGATTGCGAAAACGGTTACCGGTTTTATTTGGTTGTAGGCTTAACTAATCCTGGTGACTCGTAGCCACAATCATCGTAAGAAGTATACTGGATGTGATGTGCCGGATGCGTAAAGATTGTTACAGATCGCTGACTCCGACACACGCGGCTGAAATTGAGTTCTGCTCGCACACACAGATGCGGTGTGAGTGTCTATGAGTTTGCATGTCCGTGTGCGTGTCTAACGGGGAGCGGTGGGCGCAGTGGTTAGCGCACTGCGCCGCGAACCCGGCGATCAGAGTTCCATTCCCGCTTACGACCAACATCCCCTAGATCGTCTCAGCTTCAAATGAGTAGCTGGTGCGGCGTGTACATACCAGCACTGGGGAGACAAATGTGGCCGGGCGTGATTCCGAGCCACACCACCATGTCGTGCCTGGCTTCATCGGTGATTCCTCCCTCAGCAGCGCTTGCCCCTGAGCCTGTGTGGGCTACTTGGGGGATCTTTGTCTTTGCGCGTGCGTGAGTGTTGGAGTGCGTGCGTGACAGTGTTCCCGAGCGCTGTGAAAATAGCACGTGGACAATCTCACGCGCCCCGTCAAGATACGGGACAAAGAGCGAGTGCGTGAGTGAGTGCGTGCGTGCGTGCGTGAGTGCGTGCGTGCGTGAGTGAGTGAGTGCGTGAGTGAGTGAGTGCGTGAGTGAGTGCGTGAGTGCGTGAGTACGTGAGTGAGTGCGTAAGTGCGTGCGTGCGTGAGTGAGTGCGTGAGTGCGTGTGTGAGTGAGTGAGTGAGTGCGTGCGTGAGTGCGTGCGTGAGTACGTGAGTGAGTGCGTGAGTGAGTGCGTGAGTGAGTGCGTGCGTGAGTGCGTAAGTGAGTGCGTGAGTGCGTAAGTGAGTGCGTAAATGAGTGCGTCCAAAAGTCTGCGAAGGCTATTATAGAAGCTCTTCGTGTGGATGTATATGAGGAGCGGTGGCGCAGTGGTTAGCACACTCTGCTACAAACCCGGCGATCCGAGTTCAATTCCCGCTCACGACCAACAATCACAGTGGATACTTGAACCGGTCCTGGGCCTCCCCCACGTCGACTCAGCCTCAAATTAGTATCTGGTGCGGTGTGTCGTAAACATCGCCACTGGGGGGACAAAGGCGGCCGGGCGTGGTGGTGGCCACCCATCTCCTCCTTCATAGGTGCACGCGAGCAGCACTTGTCCCAACAGTCTGTTATGTCTATAGGGGTCTTTGTCTGAGTGTGTGTGCGCGCACATGTGGGCAGGAATATGTGCGCGATTGCATTCACGTCCCGGTGTGAATGCGCGTGAATGATGAGAGAGCGAGACTCGGATTGTGTGTATTTTTTATATTTGTATGTATATACACACATCCATATATCTATGAGTGCGTAGACGTGAGTACGATTTGACCTGGGTACACGGCTGCTATTTATAGTGGCCCCGGCGTACGCACACAGTGAGAGAGCACGCGTCACGGGCAGGCCGAACCCTGAGTGTGTGACTGTGTGAGTGTATGAGTGAGTGAGTGTGTGAGTGAGTGTGTGAGTGAGTGTGTGAGTGAGTGTGTGAGTGAGTTAGTGTGTGAGTGTGTGAGTGAGTGTGTGAGTGAGTGTGTGAGTGAGTGTGTGAGTGAGTGAGTGTGTGAGTGTGTGAGTGAGTGTGTGAGTGAGTGTGTGAGTGACTACGTGAGTGACTACGTGAGTGACTACGTGAGTGAGTGACTACGTGAGTGAGTAAGTCAGGGTGAGGGTGCACAGGGAGGGATCCATGCCGGGTCTCCTTAAAAAGAGCGACACTCCACCTCCTCTCCCGCCATTCCTCCCTGCGTCACGGGTCGATAAGGTGAACGCGTGAATGGGGAGAGGTGGCGCTGTGGTTAGCGCCTGGCGCTACGAACCCGGCGACCCGAGTTCAGTTGCCGCTCGCGGCCGCCAAACTTCAGGGACGAATATCTGAAGCGGTCCTGGGCCTCCCCCGCAGGTCGACTCGACCTTGCCCAAGTTTACCTGGTGCGGTGTGTAAGTATCGGGATGGGGAAGACAAAGTCGGCCGGGCGTGGTGCTAGCCACACTGTAACCCCGTGCCCCGTCAAGGCCTTCATAGGTCCTCGCTGAGAGCACTTGCTCCATCAGCCTGTGTAGACTCCACGGGGGGCCTTTATCTTTGTGTGTGGGGAGCGGTGGTGGGGCGATTAGGTCGCTGCACTTTGAACCCGGCGACGCGAGTTCGATTCCGGCTCACGGCTAATGTCAGTGCCCTCGTGACACTGAGCAGGAACTTGTTTGAGACAGAATTGACCGATGTGCGCTACGGGAACCGTTCAGATATTCGCCGCTGATATTAGCCATGGCCTGGAATCGAACTCAGGTTGCCAGGTTCAAAGGCAGTGCGCTCACCACACACACACGCACCAGCCACCATTCGCTTATTCGTGGCGGTGATGTCTCTACGGCGCTCGTGCCAGGCTAGGTGCACACAGGCATTTACGCTCACACACACACACCCAGGTCTTAATTTCTCACTCGGAACGCTGCCAAGCGGGGTTGGTAGTAATGCATGACCGGGGTACGCCCATCCATGATAACCCTAAATCATTGTACCCGGTAATCCTATAGTCTATAAACAGGTTTATAAGACTTCTGAAGGGCCATTGCCCGAAACGTCGTCTATCCAGTTTATCTCTCGTCGTGGGCTGTGGCTACTACGAGTCACGAGTCACCCACTCCACAGTCCACACAGCGATCCGGGACATTGTATATTAAAGCGGATTCAGTGGGGGGGGGGGGGTCTTCGTCCAGCCGTGGTTGGACCCTGGCTGTTGATCATCATCACGAATCAGAATCATACATTAATAATATAAAAAAAAACTTAAATGTAGAGGCATGGATTTACACATCTAGGCGAGGTGGAGGCGGCTTGCCGAATCACTATTGTCACGTTCTGATGCTCTGTGAAAAAGAGCTTTATAGCTCATCGGATTCCTCCAGTATAAAAATAGATTCTGATGATCCCCGGGACAGCGATGGGGAACCCGCTTCGGCTGGACTTCCATCGCTGCCTTCCCAGCGACACTGACCCCAGGCCAACCTTGCAGCAGATGCACATCCTACCCCGGGCCCCGCTCCATACCTCACCCTCTTGTCACCCCCTCCTGGCATCGCGGGGGCCGAATGAAGCTCGGCGATTTGGCCACTCGCGGTTAATGAGGCCCCCCCTCCCTCTCTTTCTCCGTTCATCCCTCTCCCTATCTCTCCCTCTCTCTATCTCTCCCTCTCTCTCATTCTCTATAATTCTCTCTCTTTATCTCTCCCTCTCTCCCCCTCTCCCTATAATTCTCTTTCTACCCCTTCCTCTCACTCCCTCCCTCTCTCTCTCTAATTCTCTCTCCGCTGCTGCTGCTGCTGGCGCGGTAGACTTGGCCACGGCTCTCCGCTCAGCACCGCGCGATGTCACCTTGCGTGACCGCCCGAGCGGTCGCCCCTCGTGTCAAGCGATGAATATTTCTCGTTAGCCGGAGCCCCCCGCCAGAGAGAGAGAGACGATGTAGCCCGAGCCGAGGGAGAAGGGGCGCCGCGGTGGCTAGGAGATGTTAACTACCTCGCTTGGGATACAGGAGGTCGTGGGTTCGATTTCGACCCCGATACCAGTATATTTGTAGTTTGAATGTTATCCCCGTGGTCGCGTGGATTTTCCTCCGGGTCCTCCAGTTTCCCCCACCCCTCCCCACACACATTTAGGAAATAATATTTAGAGTATTTGGCTGCTATACATTTCCAAACGATAAGCCACTTCGTTGAGCTATGATGTTTGTGATGACCAGGTCGTTTCTGAAAAAAGAGCCACGTGGCTCAGTGGGCCTTACCTGGTGCAATGGAACGAAGAGCCACGCCTGCGTACGGCTCCCCCCTGTGACCGCGCTCAATGAATCGATCTTCGAGGCCTGAATTTCTCAAATCAAGTCCCATGTACGGTACATACAAAAGCATGCAATGTAAACAACGTCAACAACAACAACAATAACAACAACCGCGCGCTATTGTGACGCTATATTAATCTTCCAGCTGTAAATGCCGGGCTGCTGATGTGCCGATTGAAGTTCTGTTTGTGTTGCGTTGGGCGGTCCGGAGGTCCCCTCGTTATTGTGACGAGGTTGGACGTCCACAGGGTCGGGCCCACGCAAGCAGAAGGACGCTGTCCCGGATGCGTGCGCGTGTGTCGAAGTTGAACTTCTTTCGCACCGCACGTAGGCAAACGTGCTCATCGGAGGTGCGGGGTCGCACCCTGCGGGGTTGCCGAGCGATGCCTCATGGACTCGATCAAAGCGCTCGGGAGGTTTATAAAGACGGTGCGACACAAACGGAATTTTAGTGTGAAGTTATGTTCTCGTATCGGATCAACTTGACGAGAATGATCGTGACCTCCCGCGTGACAGACAGGCGGACAGAGCTGCCGAGATGATGTCGAAGTGATGAGACGGTGATAGCGAGATGATAGGTGATGGCGGGATGACGGCTGATGATTCGGTGAAGGTGATGGGTGATGGTAGGGTGATGGTAATGTGATGGTGATGATGCAGTGAAGGTGGTATTGCGCGGTGAAGGTGATGCGATGGTGTGGTGAAGGTGAATGGGGATGTGATGGTGTGGTGATTGGGAAGGTGATGGCGCGGTGATGGCGAGCCAGAGAGGTGATGCTGGCGTGGGGGATGGGAGGCTGAGAGTGCCTGGGGAGAGAGCGAGCGAGTGAGCGAGGGTCGTTGTGTCGTGAATAACGCGCCACTCACTCGACACGCACAAAAGCCGCTCTATTGATTCCCCCCGCTCCGTGGAGACGCGCTGTGCACTGTGCACACGTGTGGTGGTGGTGGTGCTGGTGGTGCTGGTGGTGATGGTGGTGGTGATGGTGGTGGTGGTGCTGGTGGTGGTGCTGGTGGTGCTGGTGATGGTGGCGGCGGTGGTGGTGGTTTTAGTTGGGAGCACAAATCGTACAGGTGGTGCATCTGCCAATCATCTCGGGTAGGAAACCCGTAACACCAGGGTTTTTTTCACCGTGACCTCCGGTCGGCAGTGAGCCGTCAACACTTGACGTGACGGCACCTAGCCTGGCACAAGCGCTGTGGTGACATCTCCGCCACTTTGTGGTGAATAACGGATGTTGTTGTTGTTGTGGTGGTGGTTGTGGTGGTGGCAAGGTTCTGGAATATATGTACCCCCCTCCTCGAGGGGTGCATGAGAGAATACGCCCTGGGTGGTGGCGATGGTGGTGGTGGTGGCGATGGTGGTGGTGGTGGCGATGGTGGTGGCGATGGTGGTGGCGATGGTGGTGGTTTCTCTGCGAGTGGGATGCTGCACGGCGATGTTTGTGTTTGGCTCTCGAAGTGGGGATTGAATCCCGCGGCTGCTGGGTTCCTGTGGGCTCCACTGGGCTCCTCTGGGCTCCTCAGGTGTTTACATTTGGGTACGAGCCAGTGCCCAGCTATGTTTAGTTTCAGTTGAATGTTTCAGTTTCAGAGTGTGGCCTGGAGTGTGTAGCCTCAACACAACGCGTCGGAGTCAGCCCTGCAGAGAGCGAGCGGCGGATTTTCCACATTCCTATGACGGGGGCGGTTCTACCAACTCATAGCACATTGGTCTGTCCCGTGACAACCGCCCCTGACCAGGGTTTGAACTTGTGTCCTTGGCATCGCGAGCCGCTCGCCCTACCGCTGGATAAGGTTGGGCCTTCGTGTACCCTGTTACAGGGTAGATGTCGCATGCCATCCACACGGAGGTGGTGTCCCGTTCTCGGAGGTGGGATTTTGGGAATCAAGTTAAGGATAAAAGCCTCAACTAAATATCACGGTGGGGTTTTTGTTTACGAATTGGCTGTGTCGCGTGGTGGCGGGTTTAACGACACAACACTTACGCGATCTCACTCAAAAGCCTCTATTGTGGATAATATTGGTCGCGAAATCCTTCTACGTGTTAAACTGTTGTTGTTGTTGTTTGTGCAGTCATCTGTGACCGAGCTGAGAACACCTACGAACCCGGCGAGTCACGGACTCATCCGAACCGGTCCTGGGCCTCCTCCTAGGTCGACTCGGCCTCAAACGAGTACCTGGTGCGGTGTCTAGTAAACATCGCCACTGGGGAGACAAAGGCAGACGGGCGTGGTGCTGGGCCACCCGCCCCCTCCTGTGCCACAGTGCCAATAGCCTTCATAGGTGCTACTCGCTGACAGCACTTGCCCCAAATAGTCTATTGAGGCTATATGGGGGATCTTTGTACGACCTGCCCTTGTAGATGCTGCTATTTACACACGACAGAAGTATGAACTACCCCCCCGCTCACCCCGCCTCTCTTTGTAGCCCGCCCTGTGGTTCCCAGCGCAGTTGCACCGCCTGCACACTCGGTAGCCACCCCACTGATTGTAGCGTTGGCTAGCGCTGAGAGTGTGGCGAGACGGCCCCACATCCAGAGCTGTGGCTGCCCACAGTCCACGCTCCAGTCACCGGCCTACGCAGAGACCCAGCAACTAGGCCACGCGTGTGCGGGACTGTGTGGGTCTCTGACGTGAAGGCCTCCCTCTGGGCGAGACTCTAAGTCTGTCTCTATGCGAGTCTCTGAGTATTCGGGTGTCTATGCGAGTATGTGGTTCTCGATGCGGGTGTGTATGGGTGTCCCGTGTGATGGGTCTCTTTAAGTGTATATGTCTCGATTTGAATCTACGGGGCTCTATGGAAGTATATGGGTCTCTATGCGAGTCTGTGGGTCTCTATGCGAGTCTGTGGGTCTCTGAGTGAGTCTATGGGTCTCTGAGCGAGTCTGTGGGTCTCTATGCGAGTCTGTGGGTCTCTATGCGAGTCTGTGGGTCTCTATGCGAGTCTGTGGGTCTCTATGCGAGTCTGTGGGTCTCTATGCGAGTCTGTGGGTCTCTATGCGAGTCTGTGGGTCTCTGAGCGAGTCTGTGGGTCTCTATGCGACTATGTGGGTCTCTATGCGAGTCTGTGGGTCTCTGAGCGAGTCTGTGGGTCTCTATGCGAGTCTGTGGGTCTCTGAGCGAGTCTGTGGGTCTCTATGCGAGTCTGTGGGTCTCTGAGCGAGTCTGTGGGTCTCTATGCGAGTCTGTGGGTCTCTATGCGAGTCTGTGGGTCTCTGAGCGAGTCTGTGGGTCTCTATGCGAGTCTGTGGGTCTCTATGCGAGTATGTGGGTCTCTGAGCGAGTCTGTGGGTCTCTGAGCGAGTCTGTGGGTCTCTGTACGAGTCTGTGGGTCTCTGAGCGAGTCTGTGGGTCTCTGAGCGAGTCTGTGGGTCTCTGTACGAGTCTGTGGGTCTCTGAGCGAGTCTGTGGGTCCGTATGAAGCCCTGGCGGATTGAGTTCTCGGGGTTCGCCGTGCGCGCCGTGAGGGCCCATGGGGTGGGGGGGGGGCGTGGGGGGCCGTAGCTGGCGCTGACGGCCTCGCTCCGGTAAAGTCGGTGAGGAATGTCCGCTGCCGCCTGCCAGATCATTACCGCTGCTGTTGTGTCCCCGCTGCTGCTGCTGTCAGCGGGCGGGGAGGTCGCCCCTAATGCGGCTGTGCGAAGTCGTCGTTAGCGGACGAGATTCCGACAGACCCCCCCCCCCATTATGGGGAGGGGGCAGGTGGAGGGGGCAAGGGGGGGGTGGAGGGGGCTACCTGGGTAACGGTCTGGAGGTGGCGGGGGGGGTGCAGGAACTGCCGTGACCTCGATGAGCCTGGGAGGTTCGCAGCTTCTCCGGCTGCCAGTCACCTCCCTGTCACTCTCCTAGAGCCACTAGCGCGGCTCCTGTTGCCGTGAACTTCACTCGTTCATTCCTCCACCCGTGTCGATGACTCGGTCTGTTGGTGGGCTCGCTGATGAGCTGTGTGTGCTGGAAGCCCGGGGGCATGGTGCTGGTGCTGGAGGTGGTGGGCTCGCCGATGAGCTGTGTGTGCTGGAAGCCCCAGGACGGTGCGGGCCGTTGGGAGGGAGAGAGCGAAGGGGAGAGAGAGAGGGGGAGGGGGAGAGGGAGAGAGCCGTTGAGGGGTGTTCATCTCAAGGGGCGGCACTGAGCGAAGGAGCTTTGTTTGAACTGCAGAAGCAGTCAGGTGTTGCGGTGGGGGCGGGGGGCGGGTCTCCTGGTGATGGGAAAGGGTTTGGCACTTGTCAAGGCATCACTAAAGTGCTGTGCGTACAGCAGCACAGTGCTCTGGCAACGTAGAGACGCGTAGACTCGCACAGCACCCCTTAGATTCACACAGAGAGCCTTAGGGGTCACGCAGAGAGCCGTAGGAATCACACAGACGTCCTCTCGCTCTCTCTCTCTCTCTTGGGATGCGGTCTCATTTACACGCCGCACAAATCCGCGTTGTAAATCGAACTCGCAACTTGTAAACGAACGCTGCTGAAAAACATTGGCACCGAGGTTTCGCTTGGCTCACGGCGCTCCGCGTGAGTTCACTTCGCTCGTTGCTGCTGCTGCCGCCGCTAAAACGGCGCATTGTGCAGTCTTCTTAACCTCGCGAAAGCCAAACTCCACCGGGGCAGCGAGCGGTAAATCAGGTGCCATTGAGATCCGCGGTGACGAGCCAGCCAGGATGCCCGCGAGTGAGTTAGGGGCGAGCGATCTCACGGCGCGTGTTCGTGAATCCGTGATTGGTCTCTCCCGCTACCCTTGGCTCCGTGACCATACCTCTCCTCGCCGGTCGTCACGTATCTCATCCGCACTGTGTTCCAACACCACCACCACCACCACCACACACTCACTCACCCACTGAACCCACTCAATAGCGCGCACACTCACCCACACACTCACTCACACAACCACTTAGCTCATTCAACCACCACACTGCAGGGCACAAGATATCACCCACTTACCCATACAACCAATCAACTCACTCCGTCGTGCACACACTCACCCGCACACTCGCTCACCCAATCACTCACCTACACGCGAAACTCATATACCGACTCATCCACCCACCAACCACAACCACTTACCCACGAACTCACACACCCATCAAATCACTCGCATCATTCTTTCTCTCTTTGAGAGTAAAAGAAAACTGTGCACAATGTAAATTAAAAATTTGTGTATGACCCTCCCCCAAACCTGAGCCCCCCCCCCAAACTTGAGCGCCCCCCCCCACCCCCCGGGGTGTGAATGGCTGAACGGGGTGCCGGGGTCGTCCTTCACGGGGGAGCCTGGATGCCGAGAGTGGCCGAGTGAGAATTCGCGTCTCTAGCCCCTCGTGATTTATCTGCTTCCCTCACCGGAGAGAAACAACGGCGCTCTGTGAGCATCACGGGACACGGGCAGATCGTGTAATGAACCCCCTCCCTCCCACCCCCCCCACACGCAACACCGATGATCCCCCTCTCTCACCCCCCACCGGGACCTCCACACGTACCCAGCTTCACCCCCACCGGGACCCACTGGACACTGGACTCCTACCTCATCCGCGCCGGCATTCCCTGCCTCGTGTCACACTTTACCTTCATATTTCCCTCCGAGTAAATGATTAAATAAACGCGTATATATTTTTATATGAATACGTTCGCACATCCCATCAGCCGCACGGCCTTCCTTCTTCTAGAGGGTGCACTCTATCAGCCAGCAATTGGTCCAGCTTCCTCTTTCAGTGCCTCATCAGCAGTGAGGCTCGCTCGAACCACCGGTTCAACAGAAGCGGATTCGACATCCTCCAAGTGTCTCAGACAGAGAGACAGAGGGGAGAGACAGGGGAGAGAGACAGAGAGAGAGACAGGGGAGAGAGACAGAGGGGAGAGACAGGGGAGAGAAACAGAGGGGAGAGACAGAGGGGAGAGAAGTCTCATGACTGGGTGCGACCTGGAACGAGGCCGTTTGGTAAACCACCTGGACGGGAGAGAGTGCGGATGAGCGCTGCTGTCAATCTCCGCCCCCCCCCCCCACTGCGTCAGCTGCCGCCTCTCGCCTGGGCACTTTCGCTCGCTCGCTCGCTGGCGACTTGGGTCGCGTGCACGGCGGAGGCGCCGCGAGAGACGAAAGAAACCCCGCGACGCACATCGTGAGACGGGCGGTGCGGTGGCGGCGATGAACGCGGACACACACCTTGACAACGAGGCCGGATGGAGACCGCGGCTGTTGCTGATGAGTCTTCACTCGGGTGAAGCCGGCCCACAGTGTGTCTGTCGCTGCATCGCAGCTGCTGCTGCTGCTGCTGCCGGTGTGAGTGGGTCACGTTGCGCTCAGATCGATGAGGAATGGTGGCCTCCAAGGCAAGAGGAGGCACACAATGGCAGTTCTGCAGGAACTGCTGGTGGAATTACTTTTGCATACTTCACAATGGCCGTGTGTGTGTGATGTACACGTGTGTTTGTGTGTGTTGTACACGTGTGTGTTGTACACCTGTGTGTGCTGTACACGTGTGTGTGTGTGGTTTGACATGGGGACTTAGTCACTCTGCTTGGACTCGTGGGATCTGGAAAGCTAAGCAGATTTCAGCCTGGTTCGAGTTGGTGCTTCAATTATAAACAGGCGCAATACTCATTTACTGCCTTGTGGTGAATATAAGTCGCAGGTTAAATAGACACTCTGTCTCCTTCTCATTCCTATCCCTGTGTAAGTGTTCTTTTTACACATCCCATCAGCCGAGTGTGATGAGTCAGCTTGGGCTACGAGGCGGCCGAGAGATGGCACTAGAGCAACGGATTAATGAATCTATCTGTGAGGAGTAGACAGACGGCTGTAGAGACATACACATATATACAAATACATGTAGATAGGCAGACAATGATATACATAGACATATACGTATCGATAGAGAAACAGAAACACAGGGAGGTGCAGAGACAAGGAGACGAAGGGCGGCGCGTTGGCGAGATGTTTACTCCCTCGCCTGGTGTACAGGAGGTCGTCGGTTCGATCCCGACCATGTCGCCTGCTGCTGTATATTTGGAGTTTGCGCGTGTCTATCTCTCATCATCATCACGGTGGCTAGGAGATGTTAACTGCCTCGCATGGTGTACAGGAGGCCGTGGATTCGACCCTGACGCCTGCTGATGTATATTTGGAGTTTGCGCGTGTGTCTCTCTCATCATCACGGTGGCTAGGAGATGTTAACTACCTCGCCTGGTGTGCAGGAGGTCGTGGGTTCTATTTCGACCCTGACGCCTGCTGCTGTATATATTCGAGTTTGCGTGTCTTTCTCTCCCTCTTCCCGTGGTCGCGTGGATTTTTCTCTGGGCCCTCCGGGTTTTCCCTGCACATTTATAATCAACATCGCGCGTTTAGAGAATGTGTCCACTCTACATATCCTCGTGATGATGCCACTTGGTTGAGATATTATTTGTGGCCATGTCGCTTCTGAAAAGGAGCTACATAGTTCAGTGGGCCTCACCTGCTAAAATATAAAATAAAACAGTGGCAGACGGGCAGACACACGAGTAGACAGGCAGGCCTCTCCTTCCCCGGGTCGCGTGCATCTCGTGGGGACGCGAATACCCGGGCACCCCACCCGCCGCCTCCCGAAAAGGCTTACCATGACACTATGATGTGTACCACACACTACAATGTGTACTACACACCGCACTAGGTACTCGGAGATGCGCAGGACCGTTGTAGATAATCGCCACCGGTGTTGGCCGTCAGCGGGAATCGAACTCGGGAAACCGGGTGTTCGTAGCGCGTCGCGTTAACCACTGCGCCACCGCTCCCCATCACCCTCCCCCATCACTCACGTCCACCGCATCTCCCACTCCATCACTCTTCTCTCCTCTATCACCCCGATCACCACCCATCACTCACCCCCACCCAATAACAACGACCTCCATCACCCTCCCCATCACCCTCCCCATCACCCTCCCCCGACCAACCCCCATCACTGCCCACCGCACCCCCCCACCCCATTACGAACCACCATCACTCGCCCCCCGACCCCCATCACCAGCCGTGTGTGTACGAGTAAGCGTCATCTGCATCAGTAAGAGCAGCAGCAGTAAGGCTGTTAAACATCGGTAAGCGCAGCCGCATCCGTAACGGCAACAGCACCAGTAGCAGCAGCCCCTGATGAATGAAGAAGCTGAACAATGACTTGTGGTCACAATAGCAGTATCAGCAGCAGCATCATCCGCCCCTTGGCTCCCTCTCCCCTCCCCCTTCCCACCCACCGAGAGGGGGGAGGGAGCGGGGTGGGGGACGGGGACTTCCATCGCTTTGGGCAGCCCGAGTCAGTGAAGGCAGCGAGCGAGAGTCACTGGGCACAGCAGCGGCGCTGAGCAGGTCGTTTCCTGAGTCGATACTCGACACGACTCGATACGAGGGGCCGTGACGACTCGACACGAGGGGCCGTGACGACTCGGAGCGAATGCTTGGAATGAGAGGAGCGTCAGCGGCTGGTGGTGAACAGGTTCGTGAGTGGTGAGTGAGTGTGTGTGAGTGAGTGGTGAGTGAGTGTGTGTGAGTGGTGAGTGTGTGAGAGTGGTGAGGGAGTGGTGAGTGAGTGAGAGTGGTGAGTGTGTGAGTGAGAGTGGTGAGTGTGTGTGAGTGGTGAGTGTGTGTGAGTGGTGAGTGTGAGTGAGTGAGTGTGAGTGGTGAGTGGGTGTGTGTGAGTGGTGAGTGAGACTGGTGAGTGGTGAGTGTGTGTGGTGAGTGAGTGAGAGTGGTGAGTGAGAGTGGTGAGTGAGTGTGAGAATGGGTTTGGGGAGACCAAGGCGGCCGGGCATGGTGTGCGGTGACCACTCCACTCCCCTTCGTAGCGTCGTGAAGAAGGGTCATTGCCCGAAACGTCGCCTATCGCAGTATTGTTGAGTGTCGACTGCTGCGTGTGCCCCGCTACCAACGCAGCAGCAGCAGCTCATGTTGTGTCAGGACATGGGGGAGATCGTTGTTCTTGTTATCTTGAACGTGCGTTTGTGGTTCTGTGTTTCTGTGTGAATGAGTGTCTGTTTGTGTGTATGTGTGTGTATGTATGTGTGTATGTATGAGCGTGTGTTTGTGTGTGTATGTGTGTGTGTATGTATGTGGGGAGCGGTAGTGCTGCGCTATGAACCCGGCGACCCAGGTTCGATTCCCGCTCACGGTCAACACCAGTGACGATTATCTGAACCGGTCCTGGGCCACCCCTAGGTCGACTCAGCCTTAAATGAGTACCTGTTGCGGTGTGTAAATATCGCAACTGGGGACACAAAGGGGTGCTGGCCACCCACCCCCTCGTGTACCGTTCCGGCCTTCATAGGTGCTCGCTAACAGTACTTGCCCCAACAGTATGTTAAGGCTATACGGGGGATTTTTGTCTTTGTGTACGTATGAGTGTGTTTGTGTATGAGTGTGTGTTTGTGTGTGTATGAGTGCGTCATAGCAGTATCGTAAAGGTCGTGTTCGGGCGTCGTTGTATAGACTCACACGCAGACTCTCACACACACAGGCTCACACAGACCCACACGCAGACCTCACACACACAGACTCACACGCAGACTGACACGCAAACCTCATACACATACTCACACGCAGACTCTCTCACACACAGACTCACACGCAGACTCTCACACACACAGACTCACACAGACCCACACGCAGACCTCACACACATACTCACACGCAGACTCACACACACAGACTCACACGCAGACACGCAGATTCTCTCACACACAGACTCACACAGACTCACACAGACTCACACGTAGACTCTCACACACAGACTCACACGTAGACTCTCACACACAGACTCACACGCAGACTCACGCAGACACACGCACGCACAGAAACAAGACAAAGAAACACGCTTAGACACACACGCACGCGTGTCTGTGCGCAGAGGAGACACAGACACGCGCGTGTTGTCTGCGTCTCTTGAGTTAGTTCCTGTCCGCTGCTGTACAGGCGCCCGAGTGAATGACTCACATCCATTGGGGTCCCTGGACATCTCATCCCTCTGCTCTCTCCTCCTAATCCCTTGCACCCCTTTCACCGTAGCCCTCCTCTCAACTCGTACCCTCAACTCTGCGTACTCTCTCCCGTTCTCTCCCTGTACTCCCTCCTCCCTCTCGTACTCTCTGCTATCCCTCGTACCTTCTCCTCCCTCTCTCTGTACCCTCTCGTACCACCTCCTCCCTCTCCCCACACCTCCCTATACCCTCTCATCCGTCTCTACCCTCTCCACTAACTCCCTGGCGTTCTCTGTAAACGATGCTTATTTGAGAATCGACTGCGTTCAATATTTGGTCAGTGTGTTCTGTTTGTGTTGTGTTTGGCGGTAATGGAGGGTGTGGTGTCTCAACACCATCCTCCTACTGTGGGGGGGGGGGGGTGGCAGAGTCTCTCTCCAGCAACAACGGAGGGCAGAGGAGCGGTGCGCAGTGGGGAGCTTCGACACTTCACGTGGGCTCAAAGTGCACCTAGCCTGGCACAACGCGCCGTGGTGATGTCACCGCCACTTCGTGTCGTCGTTGTTGGTGTCTCCACACGGATTGTGTAACCAGCTGCGAACGGGGGGGGGGGGGGGGAGACCTGCTGGGCTCGCAGGAGGTGTCACCGTGCAAGAGTGACCCGCGGCGCAGCGCTGCCTGTAGGGGGCGAGCTGGGAGGACTCAGCGTTCCGGTCAGCACACAGAGTTGTGTGCATGTTGTGCGAGTGTGTTTCAGTTGATCATCTGGATAAGTGGACGATGCTGATGATGGAGACGTGATGACGTTGACGTCATGACGAGGATGCGACGATGTGGATATAAAGATGTGGATGTGATGATGAGGATGTGATGGTGAGGATGTGATGATGGGGTGTAGTGGTGGCCGGAGTGTGTGTGTGTCTGTGTGCTTCTCTCTGTGTTTGTCTTGCCTCGTGAAACCGGTTGGGCGGGTTGCGAGCTCACCAGTGTGGTTCTGTCTGGGTCCGTGCGTGCGTGGGTGCGTGCGTGTGTCTGTGTGTGTGTCTGTGTGTGTGTCTGTGCGTGTCTGTGCGTGCGTGTGTGTCTGGGCGTGTGTGTCTGTGTGTGTGTCTGTGTGTGTGTCTGTGCGTGTCTGTGCGTGCATGTGTGTCTGCGCATGTGTCTGTGCGTGTCTGTGCGTGCATGTGTGTCTGTGACTGCGTGTGTCTGTGTGTGTGTGTCTGTGTGTGTGTTGGGGAGTGGTTAGTGCTACGCTACGCTACGAACCTGGCGACACGAGTTCGATTCCCGCTCACGGCCAATACCAGTGATGATTATCTGAAACGGTCCTGGGACTCCCCTAGGTCGACTCCGCCTCAAATGAGTACCTGGTTCGGTGTGTAAACATCGCCACTGGGGAGACAGAGGCGGCCTGGAGTGGGGCTGGCCACCCACTCCCTCGTGTGTCGGAGGTGCTCGCTTACAGCACTTGTCCCAAAAGTCTGTTCAGGCTATACGGGGGACTTTTGTCTTTGTGTGTATTGTGGGGAGCGGTGGCACAGTTGCCCGACGAACCCGGCCGACCCGAGTTTATATTCCTGCTTCTCACGGTCTGAACCGGTTCTGGGCCTCCCTAGGTCGACTCAGCCTCAAATGAGTGCCTGGTGCGCTGTGTAAACATCGCCGCTTGGGAGACAAAGGGGGGCAAGCGTGGTGCTGGTCACACACACCCCAAGTGTGCCGTGCCGGCCTTCTTAGGTGCTCGCCATAGGAACTTCCCCCACAAGTCTGTTCAGGGAGATCTTCGACTTTGTGATGTTTTTTGCCAGAATCAAGGTATGAAAATGTTTTACCATTTTTGGCAATAAAGTAGGCGTTAACATGTTCAAATAACAAATAGATACATCTTTTTTGTTCCTTGTAAAAGGTTTCTAGTTGGTGTTTGAACATCTAATTACCTGTTTTATTGCCAAAAAGGGTGAAACCTTTTATCTTCATGTCTCAGCGTGTCTGTGTGGGTACGTCTTTCCTCTGCCTCTGTCTGTGTCTCTCTCCTCTTTACCTCTGCGCGGACACGTGTGTGTCTTACCTCTGTATGTGTGTGGTTATGCGGTACCTGGGTCTCGGGTACGCTTACGACCAGCTCTGGTTTGGCAGCACTCTGAGTCAGTGGAGCGGTACCATCTATTCATCAGCTGCGTAACGCTGCGTGGAAGCCACCTGACCGGTTACTTCAAACTATCATGCGGGTTTTCTTGGCCACAGTTATGTGGCCCTCCCTTTCCATGCTTGCAAAATCTCGAGCCCTTTAAATTAACATCTGTTCACGTTTTAAAGGTCCAGGCTGGCCTGCCTACGATGCATCCTGGGTTTAACCAGACGGGATTGTGAGGAGCTCACATACCTTTTGAGAGATCTGGACACAGTCCCATCATCAGTGAGCTGCGTTGGCTTGGCCATGGAGCCCGCATGCCCAGCCACCGCATGCCCAGCTACCGCATGCCCAAGACGTTTCCGTTTGGCCGGATAGAGGGGGGTTAAACGAACGCGGCACGGGCTAGAGAAGAGATGGACTGATGCGGTACAGGAGGATGTGGAGCTGATTAGACTTGCCGATGACCGGTACCAGTGGTGTCAAGATCGGCCTGTTTAGAGGAAGTTAGTGAAGGACGCTACTGGGCAGTTGGAGGCAGTCGCCCTCCGGCAACAACGGAGGGCAGAGGAACGACGCTCACAACAACGAGCAGAGCTCCGGGTGGCTAAAACGTAAAAAGTTGGCACAGTGGGGAGCACAGTTGGTTCATCTGCCAGCCATCTCAGTCAACGCTTGGCATCTGAGTCTGTTCCATGACCTCCTGCCAGCAAGCCTCCCGACATTTATGGTGGCCTCAAAGTGCACCTAGCCAGGCACAAGCGCCGTGGGGATGTCACCGCCACTTAGTTGCGAACTGCAGTGCTCGCTGATGTGTCTGAGCATATGCGTGTGTAGGGTGAGAGGTGGCATAGTGGTTAGCGTGCTTCGGTTCGAACCCAGCGACCAGAGGCAAAATCCCGGCTATGGATAACATCAGTGGTGAATATCTGAACGTGTACTGGTCCTCCCCTAGGTCAACTCAGCCTTTAATGAGTATCTAGTACGGTGTGTAAACATCAACCCTCGGTAAACAAAGGCGGCCGAGCGTGGTGCTAACCACTAGCACCACCCCAGCCCCTCGTTGGTTGCTCGCTAACAGCACTTGCCCCACCAGTCTGTTGAAGACTACGTGGGGGATCTTTGTCTTTGTGTGTGAGGTGCGTCTCCCCGCGGGGTTGGCGCGGGGCCGGTCGGGCCGGGTCTCCCCGGGAATCCAACCAAAACGAGCACGCACGGTAGCGTGAGTAGGGTGCATGGTGGACTGTGCAGGGTGGAGTGTGCAGGGTGGAGTGTGCAGGGTGGAGTGTGCATGGTGGAGTGTGCAGGGTGGAGGGTGCAGGGTGGAGTGTGTAGGGTGCAGGTGGAGTGTGCAGGGTGGAGTGTGTAGGGTGGTGCACACACCACGACGCGCGGCACAACGCGACCCCCGTGCCCCCCCCCCGTTCTCTCCGTGCCCCCCCCCTGTTCTCTCCGTGCCCCCCCCCCCGTTCTCTCCGTGCCCCCCCCCTGTTCTCTCCGTGCCCCCCCCCCTGTTCTCTCCGTGCCCCCCCCCCGTTCTCTCCGTGCCCCCCCCCGTTCTCTCCGTGCCCCCCCCCGTTCTCTCCGTGCCCCCCCCCGTTCTCTCCGTGCCCCCCCCCCGTTCTCTC
Source organism: Lampetra planeri (assembly GCF_965212315.1). Taxonomy (NCBI): domain Eukaryota; kingdom Metazoa; phylum Chordata; class Hyperoartia; order Petromyzontiformes; family Petromyzontidae; genus Lampetra; species Lampetra planeri. Next base: position 13,703,577 of record NC_136122.1, on the reverse strand, counting down.
CGTGCCCCCCCCCTGTTCTCTCCGTGCCCCCCCCCCCCGTTCTCTCCGTGCCCCCCCCTGTTCTCTTCGTGCCCCCCCCCCCGTTCTCTCCGTGCCCCCCCCTGTTCTCTCCGTGCCCCCCCCCTGTTCTCTCCGTGCCCCCCCCCCGTTCTCTCCGTGCCCCCCCCCGTTCTCTCCGTGCCCCCCCCCCGTTCTCTCCGTGCCCCCCCCCCGTTCTCTCCGTGCCCCCCCCCCGTTCTCTCCGTGCCCCCCCCCCCGTTCTCTCCGTGCCCCCCCCCCCGTTCTCTCCGTGCCCCCCCCCCCTGTTCTCTCCGTGCCCCCCCCCTGTTCTCTCCGTGCCCCCCCCCCTGTTCTCTCCGTGCCCGCTCGTCTTGCTGGGGGGGGGGGGGTGCCATCACCGCAGTGCGCCGCCGCGGCGGTCGCGCCGTTTAGCCGCTCGTTCGGGATCGGGTGGCGAGCCTCCCGCCGTCTCAATTATTCACGCGGAGGATTTGTCACCGGGCGAGACGGCCAGCTCACCGGTGCCGGGGCTGAGCGGGGGTGATGGAGGGTGGTGACGGCGGGGGGGGGGAGATGGGGGTGGCAGGGGCGGTGGAGTGAGATGGGGGAGCGAGAGGGAGAGAGAGATGGAGAGAGAGAGCGAGCGAGCGATCGTGCACCTGAGTTGATGGGCGCCGGGGCTGAGTGGTGGATGACGGAGGGTGGTGATGGGAGTGAGAGGCGGGCGAGCGAGTTCGTGAGGGAGTGAGTGAGTGGTCGTGCGCGCGAGTTCATTAGTGTCGTGTCGGAGTGTAAGGGTGGCCAGGGAGTGTGCGAGTGAATGACAGGGAGGGAGTGAGCGAGCGAGTGAGAGAGAGAGTGCCAGGGGGGATGATGTGGGGTTGGCATTCGTCCGTCCAAGCTATTGAGCGGTCGAGCGAAGGAGGAAGCGACTGAGAGCGCGAGCGAGTAGGTGTGTGGGTGAGTGCGTGAGTGAGTGGTTGAGCAAGTGAGTAGATGTGTGGGTGAGTGTGCGAGTGAGTGGTTGGGCGAGTGAGTAGGTGTGTGGGTGAGTGGGCGAGTGAGTAAGTGTGTGGGTGAGTGAGTAGGTGTGTGGGTGAGTGCGTGAGTGAGTGGTTGGGCGAGTGAGTAGGTGTGTGGGTGAGTGCATGAGTGAGTGGTTGGGCGAGTGAGTAGGTGTGTGGGTGAGTGCGTGAGTGAGTGGTTGGGCGAGTGAGTAGGTGTGTGGGTGAGTGCGTGAGTGAGTGGTTGGGCGAGTGAGTAGGTGTGTGGGTGAGTGCGTGAGTGAGTGGTTGGGCGAGTGAGTAGGTGTGTGGGTGAGTGCGTGAGTGAGTGGTTGGGCGAGTGAGTAGGTGTGTGGGTGAGTGCGTGAGTGAGTGGTTGGGCGAGTGAGTAGGTGTGTGGGTGAGTGCGTGAGTGAGTGGTTGGACGAGTGAGTAGGTGTGTGGGTGAGTGCGTGAGTGAGTGGTTGGGCGAGTGAGTAGGTGTGTGGGTGAGTGCGTGAGTGAGTGGTTGAGCAAGTGAGTAGATGTGTGGGTGAGTGTGCGAGTGAGTGGTTGGGCGAGTGAGTAGGTGTGTGGGTGAGTGGGCGAGTGAGTAAGTGTGTGGGTGAGTGAGTAGGTGTGTGGGTGAGTGCGTGAGTGAGTGGTTGGGCGAGTGAGTAGGTGTGTGGGTGAGTGCATGAGTGAGTGGTTGGGCGAGTGAGTAGGTGTGTGGGTGAGTGCGTGAGTGAGTGGTTGGGCGAGTGAGTAGGTGTGTGGGTGAGTGCGTGAGTGAGTGGTTGGGCGAGTGAGTAGGTGTGTGGGTGAGTGCGTGAGTGAGTGGTTGGGCGAGTGAGTAGGTGTGTGGGTGAGTGCGTGAGTGAGTGGTTGGGCGAGTGAGTAGGTGTGTGGGTGAGTGCGTGAGTGAGTGGTTGGGCGAGTGAGTAGGTGTGTGGGTGAGTGCGTGAGTGAGTGGTTGGACGAGTGAGTAGGTGTGTGGGTGAGTGCGTGAGTGAGTGGTTGGGCGAGTGAGTAGGTGTGTGGGTGAGTGCGTGAGTGAGTGGTTGGGCGAGTGAGTAGGTGTGTGGGTGAGTGGGTGAGTGAGTGGTTGGGCGAGTGAGTAGGTGTGTGGGTGAGTGCGTGAGTGAGTGGTTGGGCGAGTGAGTAGGTGTGTGGGTGAGTGCGTGAGTGAGTGGTTGGGCGAGTGAGTAGGTGTGTGGGTGAGTGCGTGAGTGAGTGGTTGGGCGAGTGAGTAGGTGTGTGGGTGAGTGCGTGAGTGAGTGGTTGGGCGAGTGAGTAGGTGTGTGGGTGAGTGCGTGAGTGAGTGGTTGGGCGAGTGAGTAGGTGTGTGGGTGAGTGCGTGAGTGAGTGGTTGGGCGAGTGAGTAGGTGTGTGGGTGAGTGCGTGAGTGAGTGGTTGGGCGAGTGAGTAGGTGTGTGGGTGAGTGGTGGACACTGAGTGGTCTCCCAGCAGTGTCATGGAGATGTCTAACTTGCTGCCCAGTCTTGTCTCTGTGCATACTCACGTGTCTCCGTGTCTCTGTGTCTCCGTGTCTCTGTGTCTCCATGTTTCTGTGTCTCCGTGTATACTCACGTGTCTGCCGCGTGTGTCTGCTGCGTGTGTCTGCTGCGTCTGTCTGCTGCGTGTGCGACAGCCACAATGAGCGCGTGACGACGTTCTTCCACCCGGAGACGGGGCACGCAGCGGAGGAGAACGCGGGGTTCCTCCTCAACGACACCATGTACGTCGCCACCGTCACTCACCATCATCATCAGCAGCACCATCAGCACCATCAGCACCATCAGCGGCACCATCATCAGCGCCATCATCTCCATCATCATCATAATCATATATATTTGGGTATTTCGGTAAAGTTACGTAGATAGAACACGTAGATAGAACAATAAAATATTGTTCTATCTACGTGACTTTACCGAAAGACCCAAAGAATATGAATTCCTGAAGTCACGAAAGCTTTAAGTGAAGAATCATCATAATCATCACCATAATCATTATAATCATCTCCCTCTGCCTGTCTCTCTGTGTTGTTGCAACTTGCTGACACGCCCCTACGGGACATCTGTGAAAAAGAGCTTCATAGCTCATCAGATTCTTCCTGCAGTTTAAATCAAGATTTTGATTCTCTGTCTCTCTGCCTGTCTGTTTCTCTTTGTCTCTCTCTGTGTCTCTCTGTCACTCCCTCTGTGTCTCTGTGTCTATCTCTGTGTCTCTCTCTGTCTCTTTGTGTCTCTCTCTGTCACTCTCTCCGAGTCTCTCTGTGTCTCTCTCTGTGTCTCTCTCTGTGTGTCTCTCTCTCTGAGTCTCTCTCTGTCTCTGTCTCTCTCTGTGTCTCTCTCTGTCTCTCTGTGTCTCTCTCTGTCACTCTCTCCGAGTCTCTCTGTGTCTCTCTCTCTGTGTCTCTGTCTCTCTGTCTCTCTCTCTCTGAGTCTCTCTCTGTCACTCCCTCTGTGTCTCTCTGTCTCTCTGTGTCTCTCTGTGTCTCTCTCTGTCACTCTCTCCGAGTCTCTCTGTGTCTCTCTCTCTGTGTCTCTGTCTCTCTGTGTGTCTCTCTCTCTCTGAGTCTCTCTCTGTCACTCCCTCTGTGTCTCTCTGTCTCTCTGTGTCTCTCTGTGTCTCTCTCTGTCACTCTCTCCGAGTCTCTCTGTGTCTCTCTCTCTGTGTCTCTGTCTCTCTGTGTCTCTCTCTCTCTCTGTGTATCTCTCTGTTACTCTCTCTGTGTCTCTCTCTCGCGCTCCCTGACGCGGAGTGGGGGGGATGCTTTGCGTAACGAGACCCCCACAAATCGCCCATTGTTGCTTGTGCTGAAAGCTCTGGCCGGGCCGCAGAAACTGATACCTGGGGAACGCGCGCTGGAACACTGACGCCTGTGTGTGTGCGTGCGTGAGTGTGTGTGTGCGTGCGTGAGTGTGCGAGTGGGTCTCAGGTACGCCTGTGTGTGTGTGTGCGTGAGTGTGTGCGTGTGTGTGTGTGAGAGTGGGGAGCGGTCATGTAGCGGTTAGCGCGCTGCACTACGAACCTGGCGACCCGAGTTTAATTCCCGCTCACGGCCAACACCAGTGACGATTATCTGAACCGGTACTGGGCCTCCCCTAGGTCGACACAGCCTCAAATGAGTACCTGGTGCGGTGTGTAAACATCGCCACTGGGGAGACAAAGGCGGCTTGCTAACAGCACTTGCCCCTACAGTCTGTGAAAGCGATACGGGGATTTTTATGTTTGATCTTTGTGTGAGAGTGGGTCTCAGCTACACCTGTGTGTAATGTGCGTGCGTGCTTGTGTGGGTGTATCAGCAGCACAGGGCTTAATGCACTGTGCTACGAACCCGGTACCTGAGTTCGATTCCTGCCCACGGCCAACATCAGTGACGAAATATGTGAACCAGTACTGGGTCTAGGTTGACTAAAATGAGTGCCTGGTGCGATGTGCAAAAGCATCAGCACTGGGGAGACAAAGGTGGTCGGGCGTGGTGCTGGCCACCAACCCCCCCCCCCACTCCTCCTTGTGTGCCGTGTCGGCCTTTGGAGGTTCTCACTGGTGGCACTTGCCCCAAAAAGTGTGCTCAGGCTATACGGAGGATCTTTGTCTTTGTGTAGGCCATACGAAGAGAGGGGAGGGGAGCGGCCGGGAAGTCTGGTCAGCGACACCACGAACACGACGCTCACCACCACCACCCACACCACCAGCACGGTGAGAGCACGCCACCACTACCACCATCACCACCACCACCATCACCACCACCACCACCACCCACACCACCAGCACGGTGAGAGCACGCCACCACTACCACCATCACCATCATCACCACCACCACCACCATCACCACCACCACCACCACCACCACCACCACCACACCACCAGCACGGTGAGAGCACACCACCACTACCACCATCACCATCATCACCACCACCACCACACACCACCACCACCACCCACACCAACAGCGCGGTGAGAGCACGCCACCACCATCAAGATCACCACCACGATCACATCATCATCACAATCATCAACATCATCACCATCGCCATCACCTGTATTGCCTCGTCACTCGATTCATCCTCACATTTAGATAAGAGTCACAAGACTTTTTCTCCCCCCCCCCCCTTTCTTCTCCCAGATCTCCAAGAAGGCCCAGCCCTTTGGGAAGGGCTCCGCCGTGATAGCGAGAAACCCCAAGGCTCCTGTGGTGAAGTATGGGTGGCTCTTCAAGCAGGTGAGTGGCACCCTCCCGCACCCCCCGGCTCTCGCGGGCCGTGTGGGCCACTGGGAGCGTCGGCACTGTGGCGCAGCGGTTAGCGCACCGCTCTTCTCGAACCCCGGTGACCCGGGTTCGAATCCCGCTCATGATCAACATCGCTGATGAATGTTTAAACCGGAACTGGACCTCCCTTCCTTAGGTCGACTTAGCCTTAAATGAGTGCCTGGTGCATTGTGAGAACATCAGCACCGGGGAGACAAAGGCGACCGGGCGCGGTGCTGGCCACCCATTCACTTCTCGTGCCGTGCCGTCCTTCACAGGTGCTGCTCGCTAACAGCACTTGCCCCAAAAAGTCTGTGAAGGCTACACGGGGGATCTTTGCTTTGTCTTGCAGGACAGCGCCGGGATGAAGTTGTGGAAGAGGCGATGGTTCGTGCTGTCTGACCTTTGCCTCTTCTACTACAAAGGTAGCAAGTGCCAGCCACCGCACAATCCCCCACTGTCCCACGGCCCGCTAACGCCTCCTCATCGCCTGCTATCACCCTTCTCATCGCCCTCCTAGTCCCTTGCTAGCGCCCTCCTTGTCGCCCTCAGACCCGTTTGATGATGATGTGCACCACGTGTAGTTCTCCACTCTTCCAGTGTCGCGAGATCGTCTTCCCATGCCACCACCTCCGTATCTCAGTGGTGACACTGGGGGGGGAGGGGGGTGAGGGAGTTTGACGATGAGTGACCAAGCCCCGCTATAGTCACGTGCTCCTGCAAACGATGCAACTCTCACCTCCTCATCCCTCCCCCTCTTCTTTTTCCCTGCACCTCCTCCTCCTCCTCCTTGTGTCTCCTCCTCCCCCCATACCCTATTCCTCCTCCTCCTCTCCCCACGCACAGACAGCAAAGAGGAGCAGCTCCAGGGCAGCATTCTCCTGCCCAGCTACGAGATCTCCCCCGTGGAGCTCCCGGACAACGTGACGAGGAAGTATGCCTTCAAGGTGAGCCACCCTCGAGCTCGGCGCGGGGGGCAGGGTGGGGGGGTAGCCCCCCATTCCGCTTAGAGATGCCTCCCTCCCCCCACCTCTGCTCACAAAGGCAAAGATCCCTCGTATAGCCTTAACAGACCATTGGGGCAAGTGCTGTGTGCGAGTGGCACCTATGAAGGCCGGCACGGCACACGAGGGGGTGGGTGGCCAACACCACGCCCGGCCGCCTTTGTCTTCCCAGTGGCGATGTTTACACACCGCACCAGGTACTCATTTGAGGAAGCCCAGGACCAGTTCAGATAATCGTCACTGGGGTTGGTGGCTGTGAGCGGGAATCGAACTCTGGTGCACCACCGCTCCCCATGCAGACATGAGATGACAGTCTATACATGTTACACATAGTACGCACACGCACATGCTCATGCACACGTCCGCACACACACACGCTCACACACGCTCACACACACGAATATACCACACAAGCCTTTGTTTTCTCTTGATTCAAATTGTTCTACCATCGGTGGGCAATTTGTTTGTCATGTGCGTGCGCGTGTGTGTGTATGTACGTGAGTGTGTGTGTACGAGCGCGTGTGTGTGTACGTGCGTGTGTATGGGCACGTGTGTATGTACATGTGGAGTGGGTTCAACTGAGTTGCAGACACACTTCTTGGAGGCAACACATTTATTAAAACCAACACACGGGGTACTACCCCTGAACACATTAACAACATATGGTGGTGGCTCACCAGGTTAACTCCTCTAATTACACTGGAGCAGCTACGACGGACCGGACCCTGGCCTGGGTCCTTGTCCACGTGTTGGTGACTCTTGTAGGACGTAGATTCTTCAGGATGAACAACAGCAGCCGGTCCTGCTCGGGCACCCGGCTTCTATCCTCCGTGGCGTGGCTGGCTCCGCCCTTAGCCACGACCACCTTATAGAATCCTCTAGCAGGCTCTCAACCCTGACACGTGACCACCCCTAGCCCCCACCTGGGGGCCCTGTGTTGACTTTACCGGTCACGTGTCCTTCAGGGTCAAGCAGAGTGCCACGGCCCTTAGTAACCCCATTCCCATGGCCGGCACTCCTCACCTTATCCTGTAGGGGTCGGCACTGCACGCAGAGCGTGGTGCCACTCAGCACTGTCGGACAGCGCTTACCGAGCCCTCTAGGGCCGGTACTGCACCCTCATGTGAGTGGTGTCTGCGATGTCCCTACACATGTGTACGTGTGTGCATATATGTGTGCGTGTGCATGTACGCGTGTGTGTGCGCGTGTGTTCCTCGGGCGGTCCTGCACTCCTTTGCCGAGCCGTCGACCCCGGCTGTCTGTGTGAGTGCCGCCACGGAGTCTCCGTGGGGCCATAGGTAACGCCCGGGCTGCAGATGCAACCCCCATCACCATCGTCATCCTCCCATCCCCCCATCCTCCCATCCCGCACGTCCATCGCCGTCGCTACGTCACACTCGCCGATGGTGGCGGCCATTCCGCCAGTCACACGAAGTCAACATCCTTCCGGCTCATCCTCCGTTCACATCCCTGAGCCAGTGGTGAAGATTCCATATTCTTATGGCAGGGGGAAAGTCTTGCCGTAAGAAAACCACTGTTGACTTGCCAACAAAGTGGTGCTAATTTTATCGACCCAAGGGGAAGGAAGGATGATGGGCTGAGTCGACCCCCCCCTCCCCGTTTCCCCAACCAGGAGTTGAACCCCACAGTTTGTCCGTTCCTGACCCGTTCCCGATTTTTGACCTTTTGACCGCGAAGTCTGAGAGACCTCCGACTCGCCAGCCAGATATCGGCTCACTGCTTCCTCCCGTTACGCGGCCCGCGGCCACGCGACACCCACCGCTTCTAAGCGGCATGCAAACGAAATAAATCGGTCGCTTGCCCGCATCATAGCGGCACTAATCGGTCACTGGAGGGAGAATATTTTTTTGGCCCGGCAGGCAAACAGCGGCGCCGCGCGTCCCGGTTCGTGGTGACGGGAGCGGCCCGGGCGAGCGTGTTCGCGTGCGCCTGCCCGCTAGAGGTGTCTCTTCAAGAATGAATGGGTCCTCTGACCCCCGACGCCTTCCCTGTTTTAAAACAAAACCATCGCGAGTGTGACGAAGCAACCTCACCGCACGGAAATTCCCGCAGCGAATCAATGGACGGCCATTCAACCACGAGCGCGCCCCGCGGCAAAAATCATCGATGGATCGACCGCGGCGCTTCCGGTGCTTGGGCCTGGTGGTTTCTGCTCCACTCCACGCATGCTTGGGAGTTGCCGTGCTTGCGCACACGCGTGTGGTTCGCGCGCCTGCGTGTTGTCACATTGCGTTTGTACACGCGTGTGCGTTGCGTGATTTCCGTTGGGTGGCGTGATTGCATGCGCTTGGTTCGTGTGGGGAGCCGAGGTTCGTTGTGGTCGTGTTGGTGGTGGGGAACCTGGGTGGTGGTAGCTGGTGGTGGTGGTGCGGTGGGACAGTGGGTGTCCACGTGACGTCTCTGATCGTCGCTCAACGTGGTTGTTATTGGAGAGGTTGAGGAGGCTACACGCTCCAGTCCGGGTTTCCTAGTCTCACTGTGTGCATCGGATTGGCCACGGTATTACTTTCGACGATGTGACGATCATCGCATTCCAGTGACTCAACCAGTGACTCCGCCTGAGACAAAACCCGGGGCTGGACACTGTAGCCTCCTCCACCCGGGGATCGTGCGCGACGAGGGCTGAGGTCGCGATCGCTCCGCTCGCGCTCGCAATGATGACGATTGATGGCAATGCTAATGATGATGATAATAACGACAGCAGCAGCAGCAGCGACACGGGGATAAGAATCACTCGTGCCGGTCGGGGTAGCCATTGCCGGCTGCCGTCCGGGGTTGGTGGGTCACTCTGAGATGGGAAGCCGTGCGACACACGAACTTCTTCACACCTGACGGCCAATGATGCCGACAGTGGGCAGTACAGCAAGTATCCCCATCGGTGCGCGTGGTGCCGGGGCTTCTGCGAGCTCCCCGGTTTCCTCCCACACGCAGAGACGCTCACAGTGGAGGATTCGGCCAGACGACTTTAGAGCGTTTCCACTTTCATTTGGCAGAGGGATGTCCATCCGTACGATAAACTCGCCCGTCGACTTGGCTCGCACAACGTGGTACTCAATGTTATCCACCCCTCTTGGGAGTTGGCTGCCACGTGGAAGTGAAACTCACAGACGCTGCCCCTGACACCACCGGCCCGGCTAGAGAGCCGCCGCTGCTGCTGCTATCATTGCTACGACTCCGATTATAACCGGGGATATTAATATAATCCGGCAAGCCACGTCAAGTAGACCTCCCGATGCGACTTCGGCTACTGGTGATAGTCACGTGCCACCTAATCTACACAGCGACCCCACAAACATGAATCCCTGATTCTAACAGAAATAATTAATTTTTTTCACAAAAAAATTGCAAATGAGATTTACGTTTTGGCCATGTGCGTGCGTGGGAATCAAGTCTCCACGTGTGACGCCGTCAATCTCCCCCCCCCCCCCCCAGATGAGCCCCACGGGCCAGCGCGCCTACTACTACAGCCGCGACTTTGTGATGCACTATCAGGCGCAGCAGACGGGCAGGCGGACGTACTTCCTGGCGGCTGAGAGCCAGAGGGACGCCGAGGACTGGATGGCGGCGCTGGGGCACACGGCACTGTCTCAGCCACGCCGGTGAGAGACACCGGTCGCCGTACCTCGCGAGACGGTGTGACGACGATGACGACGGTGGTGATGACGACGACGACGATTATGATGACAACGACGACGACGGTGATGACGACGATGATGATAACGATGACGATGTTGATGACGTTGATGATGATGATGACGATAATGATGATGACAACAACGACGATGACGACGACGATGATGATGATGACAACAACGACGATGACGACGACGATGATGATGACGACGACGATGATGATGACGACGATGATGATGACGACGATGATGATGATGACGATGATGATGATGACGATGATGTCGATGATGATGATGATGACAACAACGACGACGGCGATGATGATGATGACAGCAACGACGATGACGACGACGATGATGATGATGATGATGACGATGATGATGATGATGATGACGATGATGACGATGATGACAACAACGATGACGACGACGACGATGATGATGTTGATAACAACGACTTTGACGACGACGATGATGAAGGCAATCGGTGACGGTGATGATGATGACGATGGTGACGGTGATGAGAATTACGATGACGACGACAACGATGACGACGACGATGATGATGACGATGATGATGACGATGACGCAAGTATAGTTTGTTGCACAAACCCGACGCGGCCCGAGTGGGAGCGATCATTCCGACTCAACTGAGCGTCGAGGCACCGGTGCTCATCTCCTGTTCACAGCCCCGTAGAGCCACATTCCTATGCCGGGGATGTGTATATCCATAGGACAACGCCATCGTTGAGTTCCCCACACAATGGCCGTCGTTTTATGGGCCCTGGAGGGATGGATGGATGATGGGCCGAGTCGACCCCCCAACTCACCCAGCGCCAGATGTTACCCACAGCACACAGCCCCCCGACTGACTGCCACAAAGACAAAGGTCCCTTCGATAGCCTTAAACAAGTCCTGTCAGCGAGCAGCACCTGTGAAGGATACGTGCACACACCACCAAGGCCCACACCATCACCACCCACACCACCACCGCCGCCACGACCCACGCCACCGCCAACACCACCCGCACCGTCCCCAACCATCGGCACCACGGAGAGCATCTCGCGACGCGCGCCGCTCCGCCCACGCAGGAACGGCCAGGGCGGCGGCGGCCCCAACCAGCACGCGGAGCGGCTTCACCACGAGGAGCCGGCGCGCAACGGGAGGGGGGACCACCACGGGCTCGGCGGCGCGAGCGGGGGGGGGCGCGGGCCGGGGGGAGGGGCCGCGCAGCCCCCGCAGGGCGCCGCGCTCCAACGGGGGAGGGGGGGCCCCCGCGGCGGGGCCGGGGGCCGGGGGCGGTGGGGGGGGGCCGCAGGGAGCTGCGGCTCTCGGACAGCGACAGCGGCGGTGGCGATGTCAGGGTGACGGTGGCGCAGGTGAGAGCAGGCGGGAGAGCGGGAGAGCGGGTGGGAGAGTGGGTGGGAGAGCGGGTGGAAGAGTGGGCGGGAGAGCGTGTGGGCGAGCGTGTGGGTGAGCGAGAGAGCATGCGGGTGAGCATGCGGGCGAGCAGTTGGGATCGGTGGCCAACGAGCAGCCCCTGTTTCAAGTCCAGGCTCAAGGCCTTTCTCGTCCCCTCTGGCTCGGACTCTCACAGTAGCCTGAGCTGACAGTAGCAACAATTGCCCAAGCTCTGCAGGCTTATATATATAATGATGAAGGTGTTATTGGTCAATGCATGTTTACAGGTAGGAGGGAACTGGAGCACCCAGAGAAAACCCACACGTTAGAGGGTAGATTAATACACATTTGCTGTACTGCCTTCTCCTGGTAAGGCAGGGTACGGCACCTCCTGTCAGAGGACTGTCAGAGTGGTTGTGGCAATAGATAATAGATTAGCGTTCTGGACAGTGAGGGCTTGGGGGATGGTGACGATGGGAGGAGGGGATTCCAAAGTGCAGCGGTGCAGGGGAAGAAGCAGAAAGCGGAGTGAGGAGTCCAGCAGGGTGGTGAGTGGGTGGGTGACGGGGTGAGTGGGAGGGTGGGTGGGTGAGGGGGTGGGTGAGGGGGTGAGTGGGTGGGTGAGGGGGTGAGTGGGTCGGTGAGGGGGTGGGTGAGGGGGTGGGTGAGTGGGTGGGTGAGGGGGTCGGTGGGTGGGTGAGGGAGTGAGTGGGTGGGTGAGGGGGTGGGTGGGTGTTGAGTGTATTTTTATGATGTGATTAGCCAACCGTGCTAATTGCACCTCCGATTAGCACGGTTGGCTACGTACGGTGCAAAAGAAGTTCATCCATCTGCAGTGTGGTGGTGGATGAGACGACGCAGAATCAGTAAAGTTTAGTGAACGGTGACCATGGCAGTCGTAGCGAGAGAAGAGCGGAAAGGAATTGACTGCCCGCCAGTGAGCGGGTGGCTGAAGTGAACCAGCGAGCACTCGTCATCCTGATGGCCTGCCTCTGAATTCTGTCAATTACCCGCAGGTATGTGCTTGTACGGCCGGTGCCTGCGTGTGCTTGCGTGGTTATTTCTGCGTGTGTGTGCCTGTGTGGATGTGTGCGCGTGTGCGTTTGCGCGTACGTCCGCGTGCAGCCCCGCCACGGCGAGGGTCCCAGGGCCGCCGGCACGGTGGCCCGGGGCCCCTACTCCTCCGAGGGGGCCCACCCCCCCCGTGGCCCCGACCCCAGGCAGCCCCACCAGCCCGTCATCGTGTCGCGGCCTCCGCGGAGCAACCATGGCCAGGGCCCCAACCCAGCCCGGCAGAGGTAGGGTCGATGACGAGGCTTGAGGGGTCAGAGTTCAGGGGACGCGGCCGCCCAGTGAATCCTCACCGTCGGCGAATCTCTCGCTCGTTGCAGTTCGAATCCAGCGGCCGCCCTGGTTGTAATCGCGGGGGTGCTACGCGCCCGTCTCCTCCATTCGCAGTGGACATTACGGATCTCGTGGTGTCATTCGCAACGGACAAACCGTCAACGTCACCACAGAAGTTGGCGGCGGGTTCTTCTCCATTCTATCCTGACCGCCCCCCCCCCTCCCGCCCCCCCCACAGCGGCCCCCAGACCCAGACGATGCCGAGGCTGCGCCGGGAGGTGAGGCCGGACATGACCGACCAGGCCCGACCATCCCAGCCGGCGCTCCCGTCGCGCCTGGCGGCCGGCCCCGGCCCTGCCGCCCCGGCCTCGACGGCGCCGGCCTACAGCACCCGCACGCTGCCGGTGCGGGGGGCCGTGGGGGGCGCCCCCGAGGCGGCGGGGGGGGGCGGGAGGGGGCAGCGGCACGCGGCGCAGCACGGAGCCCACGCGGCCGCCCGGCCGGGCGACTACAAGTACGCCCAGGTCAGAGTCTGCCCGCGCACGCCGCACAGATGGATTCGTTGAGCGGGTGCGACGCGGCCGATGCATTTCGTTTGCGGTGATGATGACTGCTGCCCACCCAACACCATCATCATCATCGCTACCATCATCACCTTCATAATCAACGCCATTATCCATATCATCGCCACCACCACCATCATCAGCACCGTCACCATTGTGGGGGCGACCAGCGTGACGCGCGGGACGAGCTGCACAACTTGGTGGCGTACGGAATTCACGAAGCTAATCTACCAATCACAGGCCGTGTTCTTAGAACGGTGTCCGTTCAATATTCACTCAGCTTCCCTCTTTATTCTTTGAGAATCTGGAGCCCCTCCACCACCCCCCCTCCCCCCCAAAAGCTCCTTGGGGCCCTACGCCCTGCTTGGTTTGCTCACAGCCTGCACCGCCACCGCACCCTCGACTCGGCCGTCTTGACCTCTCGACCCCTCGCTCTTCCCGCACCTCTGACCCCACGGTGGCCGCCGACCCGCCGACCCCCCCGGCGCAGGACCGCGTCCTTCTGCGCGGCATGAACGACGAGGACAAGCGCTCGAGCAAGGAGGGAACCGTCTGGCGCCTCTACGAGTGGCAGCAGCGCCAGCTCTTCCGCCAGGGCATCGCGCCCCCCTCTCGCTCGCCCACGGAGGTGCCCGCATCCGCCGGCGTCGAGCGGGGCGCCGGGCCCTTTGTGGGAACGGCCGCGAGGTCGTCGCGCGGCGTCACGTCCCCGCACGCCCCCGTGGGGAGGGTGGCGGTGGCCGCCGGCCGTTACAGCCAGGACGACGCCGGCCCGGCGAGGAGGGCGCCCGCGGGGGCGGCCTACAAGGTTCGACGCTGCTCTCGCACGCGCACGGCGCACCCGCGGCACAGGCGGTGGGGGCGGTGGGATGTCCGGAAGCTGGACGCTCAATGCGGAGGTCCTGCTGCTGCTGCTGCTGCAGGCCATGAAGAAAGGGAGGGCTTCAGCAAACAGAGAGTTGGTGTCGTTGTCGCCGTTCCTTCTTGTCTGTTGAAGGAGCGCAGACCGCAGGGCGTTTACTGTGTGGGTCGACAACTTGAGTTGGATGGCCACAGTCGCACTGCCACGGCCTGCAGTAGCATGACGAGCCTGGTGGCCAATGCTACAAGTTGGGGCCCCCTTGACAACCCCAGTGAGATTTGTTTTAAAAATGATCGTTGTCCCCACCTGACCGATTGCCGCACTCCATGAGCCACTGACGGCTCGTCTTTAATGTTTATTTACGAGTCTCTGTGGGTCTCTATGTATATGTGAGTCTCTATGGGTCTCTGTGTATCTATATGCGTCTCGTTGGGGTTACTATATGGGTCCGTCGTTTTCGTTGCACGGCCACAATCGCAGCACTGTGGCTCGTGTCTTTAATTTCCACTTCCAAGGTGGAGTGTGGGGAGGTACAGTGTGTCAGGGGAGATTAGAGGGTGTGGAGAGAACGGGAGAGAGTCTGATTATAATTCTGTTGGATTGAAGCCAGACATGAAAACAGGATTGTCTGGAAACCTAGACAGATGTGGACAGATTTAAATAGATGAGAGGTTGCTATTTCATTGCAGTTTAATTCCCCGTTGTGGTGAATGTTGTACCTCCAGTGCCAGCAGAGTCGGCACTCACCGCTTGATTCACAGGTCTTAGTGTGAGCGTTTGAACATCAAGCGCAACTGATGACTCATGGGTGAACGAGTGTGGGGGAGCGGTGGTGTAGTGGTTAGCACGCTGCGCTCAGGGCCAATACCAGCAGAGATAATCTGGACCGTTCCTGATGCGATGCTGCAACATCGCTAGCCTTCATAGGTGCTCGCGAACAGCACTTGCCCAAAAAGACTGTTAAGGCTATATGGGGGATCTTTGTCTTTGTCATCATGTGCGGCCATCGCAGAGTCCAGAGAGCCAGGACCGTCGTTCCCTCCCGGGTGCCTACAGCTCCCTCCCCCACTCAGTCACCACCTACTCGCTCTCCAGCAAACCGGTACATACACGCACGCACACGTGTACGCACACACAAGCACGCACGCAACAACAACAACCGCCATTCGCCACTAAGTGGCGGTGACGTCACCACGACGCTTGTGCCAGGCCATATGCACCTTGAGGCCTCGTGAAGTGTCGAACGCCCGCTGGCAGGAGGTCACGGGGCAGATCCAGGTGCCACGGGTCAACTGACTGAGATGACCGAGATGACTGGCTGTTGCACCACCTGTGCCCCCTACTGTGCCAACTTGCTGTGCTTTAGCCACCCGGCGCTCCGCTCGTTATTGTGAGCGTCGCTCCTCCGCCCTCTGTTGTTGTTGGAGGGCGACTGCCTCCAACTGCCCAGTAACGTCCTTCACGAGCCTCCTCCACTGAGGCCGATCTTGACACTGCTGGTACCAGTCATTGGCAAGTCCACTCAGCTCCTCATCCTCCTGTACCACGTCGCTCCATCTCATCTCTAGCCCATGCCGCGCCCGTTTAGCCCCCTCGATCCGGCCGAACAAAAGCTGTTTGGGTATGCGGTGATTGGGCCATGCGGGCTACATGACCCAGCCAACGCAGCCTTGCCTGCCGGAGGAGCTCACACACGCAACAACAACAACAACCGCCATTCGCCACTAAGTGGCGGTGACGTCACCACGACGCTTGTGCCAGGCCATGTGCACACATGCAAACACACACATACGCATTCATGCACACAATGCGCTGCTGCACGTGAGCTGCGAGGCTCGGTGAGGCTCGGTGAGGCTCGGTGAGTCGCCGTGAGACTTCGCGGGCCGTACCGATTCCCGGTCCGCGAGGGTTGACCGGTTGTCCTCATGGCTGCATTCTGTTGGCGTCGCCCCGCAGATGTCCGCGGCGCCCTCCTCGCCCACCGGCGTCCACCTCCCGGACGACAAGGAGATCGAGGTGAGGGCCGCCGCGTGGCCGGTTACAGGCGGCGTTCGTCAACAGCAATCGCCACTGTTCAACACCATCATCATTATCATCGCCATCATCGTCATCATCGTCATCATCATCATCGTCGTCATCATCGTCACCGTCATCATCATCATCATCGCCATGATCATCATCGTCATCATCGTCATCGCCATTATCATCATCGCCGTCATCAACGCCATGATCGTCATCAACGCCATGATCATCATCATCTTCGTCGTCGTCATCGTCATTATCGTCATCATTGTACTTATTCCTACATCCGCTCAATTGGGGTTATGCACGGGAGGAATCGTCGCCCCCTCCGAGCAGGATTCACACCCGCTTGCTGGACAGCTACTACCGGGGGGTGCCCTTGGAGAACGTGTCGAGACAAGATGCGATGCAACGAGATTGGAATGTCTGAGGCATTTTTTTGTGCTATTGTTCCTAGTCAGCATGGGATGGGTGGTTGAATAATTGTAATCGTTGTTGAGTTGAAATAATTGTCATCGTACTCTTTCGGTAAAGTCACGTGGGTGACTTTACCGAAAGACTATGGATTCCTGCAGTCACGAAAGCTTCAAATCAAAATTGTCATCGTCATCGCTATCAGCGTCATTATCGGTCTTCACAACGCACTCAAAGCTCCTGCAGAAAAATGTCTATTCAAACTCTGCTCTAAATCTGGGCCGGTGTCTAAATGTCTTGCTGTACCGCCACCTCCTGGCCAGATCGCACGCAACCCAGCAGCAGGCGTGAGCCTCGTGAACTTCCACGCGGTCCACCAACCCTCGCCTCTGAAACAACCATAAAATATACGCACCACAGATGCACACCACCACCGCCAACATCACCACCACTGCCAACATCACCACCACCACCACCGCCAACATCACCACCACCACCGCCAACATCAGCACCACTGCCAACATCACCACCACCACCGCCAACATCAGCACCACTGCCAACATCACCACCACCACCGCCAACATCACCACCACCACCACCACCGCCACTACCACCACCACCACTGCCAACATCACCACCACCACCGCTAACATCACCACCACCGCGGCAGGGGCTACCTCATGTTATTCCCTGGTTGACCCCCTGGTGACCCCACGTGACCCTCCTCTCCCTCGACCTCTGGTAACGCCGTGTGCCTTCGACAGCTGCGGCTGGGGCGTCTGTGCGAGGAGGACCAGTCACTGCGCTCGCTCACCACTCACCTCCAGCAGCTGCAGGATGACAAGGTGAGCGCTGCTCACCGCACTGCCGCCCGCCAACTCGGCGCCGCCGCCACGAGGCCACCGGCGTCAGCGTAGGGAACGTGGGGGGGGGGGGGGCGGGGGCACCCTGTCACAGAAACCTTTCTCCAGGCACGCGCTCCGGTCTCAACGCAACCCTCGTCGCCCATCAAAACGGCGACTGTTGCAGCGAAGAGTGCATGCGATAAGCAAGTTTCGTGGGTTCGACTCCTGACCTGGGTGCATTTTTGCGTGGAGTTTCTATGTTCTCCCGATGGTCTGCAAGCTATGAGTGTGAGTGAGTGAAAATATACGTGAGAGTGTGAGTGAGTGCGTGGAGTTTGTACATTCTCTCCCCCTGTTCGGCACGGCTCTCCTCTGGGTTCTCCGCATTCCTCCCATAGCTACGGAACGAGCGCCCTCCCAATGTCACCGGTATTGTCCAAAACATCCCAGTGCTGAAAATCCACCTGCAGATCACTCCGTGTGGGATTTCACAGCAGCAGCAGCAACAACAACAACATTGCCCTCCTCGCCTGCAAACACCTGGCAGGACCCTCCTGAAAACGAGTCTTGAGACTAAGCAATGCTAGAACGAGCAGAACAGCAAGAAATAAAAAAATTAACAGAATAAAGGATTGCGCTCGGTCCTAGCTTTGCAAAGAAACACGGACGTATTGAGAGTGGATTTGGTTTCAGGCCAAATAGATGAATGCAAGACCACATTGAGCAGCGGTTACAGTGAGCAGTATATAATTATAAATACACACACGTGTGTAATATAATTCATACGTTTTCACACACACACACATGCGCGTATATTGAATAAATACCGAGCTGTCGTGTGGGACAAATGAGTGAAAGCCCCGGCAAAATATCCATTGCGTCGTCGCGAAAGCAATTTGAGAAATAAAACAAACACCGAATCACAGTCCACGGATTGTTTCGGCCGCGGTTGTTTTCCAACCGCTCCACATCGTCGACATTTTTTTCTGCAAGGGGCCGTTTTGCTTTGTTCGCCAAACGGTGGTGTGGGGAGGGGGGGTCTGCATTTCCTGTAAGGCCCGACTGGAGGAATGCAGAGCCCCTTGGTCGATCCACTGCTGGATGGAGGCCTCCCGCACGCACGCGGCGTCGGCTACGGAGGGAGGTCGTTCCATCCGACGGGCCCCACCGACATTGCCCAAACAGCCCAACGTGGGCCCCTCGTGAAAGTGGGGGTCTCTGGGCTCAGCGTGGCTTTCCTGGGTAAACAAATCAATCGTCAGCCCAACGCTCGGCAGTCGAGAGCGACCCTCGCGCGAGCAACCGGTTGCGCGTTGCGGAGACCCGGGGGGGGGCAATTCGGTTGCGCGTAAACCGAGCGTGACTCCGTGCGCCGTGGCAGGCGCGGCTGGAGGAGGCGCTGGAGACCACGCACCGGCAGATGCAGGAGTTCCGGGGCCAGCCGGCCCACCAGCAGAAGATCCTGTACCAGCAGAGGCTGCTGCAGGAGGACCTGGTGCAACTGCTGGCTCAGATCTCGCTTTCCAACTCGGTACGGGGACACGCACCCTTACTCATCCACACGCACTCTCAATCACCCACACGCATCCACACGCACCCACAAGCACCCACACTCACCCACACTCACCCACAAGCACCCACACTCACCCACAAGCACCCACACACACCCACTCACCCACACTCACCCACATGCACCCACACGCACCCACAAGCACCCACACTCACTCACACTCACCCACAAGCACCCACACGCACCCACACGCACCCACAAGCACGACCACTGTCACCACCACCGTGAGCACGCCGCGACCGTGCCCTGACCTCGCCGTGACCCCCCCAGGAGTGGGAGCGCGTCATGCAGGAGCGCCGCGGCCTGGAGAGGGAGGCGCGGGGCCTGCAGGATGCCGCCTCGGCCCAGCTTGCCCGGCTGGGGCCCGCGGCGGGAGCGCCCGCGGCCGCCCGCCTGCAGAAGCAGCTGTGGCGCATGGAGGACGTGCTGCGCGGGCTGCAGTACGTGGGCAGCGCGGGGCAGCGAGGTGAGCATGGGGATGGTGGCGGGAGGGGGGGGGGGGCGGCCGTACGGGGGCCAGGAGGAGTCGTTGCTGTACAGGAAGGGCAGCCACCACATCACGCTGCACACCAGGATTGTTGAGCCGCGCAGATCTGTGGTTTGCGGGGGAAATCGTTCGCACAGCACAACGCCGCTCGGCACAGCACAGCACGGCACAACACCACATGGCACAGCATCGCACCGCGCGACCGCTAGCAACACCACCCAGCGGCAGGGAGAGAGAGGGGGGGGGCCTTGGTGGGAGGGTTCGATGGAGCCAAGCTCGATCTTGCGAGATTGGAGGTGTTCGGGAAACCCTGGAGTTTAAGGGAAAGGTCTCGCTGATTCCGTCTGCGTGTTTCCGCCGCCGCACAGATGGGTCGACCCGCGACGGAGCCCCCCAGCCCCGCGGGGGGGCACCCGTGGACCGGGGGTACGAGCCCCCCCCGCCGCCTCGCAACTACGAGGTACGGCGCGACACGCACGCCGGGGACGGCCTGGCCGGCCGGGTTCACTCCTTCTCGGCCTTAGTCTGGCTCGGTGAGCCTCGGTGATTAACACTGAACCCTATGGTGGCTTTTACGTGAATTTATAGAGGTGAGTGTGTCGACAGGTGAGTGTTGACAGGTGAGTGTAGAGGTGAGTGTGTAGAGGTGAATGAGCGCCCATGCCCCCCTCCCCCTCCCTCCGTCTCAGCGCTACCTGGAGGAGGAGGAGGAGCGCGCCCCCCCACGGCCCCCCCTCCCCCGCGCCTACTCCCCCGACGACGCCGCGGCCATGGGGGGGGAGCAGCCTCCATCACCGTCGGCCGAGGGGGGGCGCCCCCCCGACGTGCCGCCCCTCCCCAGGGAGACGCAGGCGCTGCGCCACACGTCTGTGCGCGAGCTCAAGCGGCAGTCGGGCGAGCGGCGGAGAGACCGGGAGCACGGTGGACTCACCAATGGGGACTACCAGTACCACGTGAGGGCCCCCCCCCACCGTCCGTCCCCCACTCTGTGTTCTGTTGAGGCCAGTCACGATGATGATGATGACGACGGTGACGATGATGAAGATGACGATGACAGTGAAGATGATGACGACGATGATGATGATGATGACGATGATGACGATGTTGACGATGACGATGATGATAATGATGATGACGGTGACGACAACGATGACGATGATGACGATGATGACGATGATGATGATGATGATGACGGTGACGATGACGACGACGATGATGACGATGATGATGATGACGATGACGATGTTTGATCCAAGTCTCCGGTCCGTGCTCTCTCCACCCCAGAGTGAGCCCGAGCTCTCCATCGGAGCCAGCAGTGATCCCTCGTCCTCCCTCTACAGATCGACACTCCCAGGTACCCTGCAACCTCCCCTCGCTCGTAGCAGCCACAACGGTCTCCTCGACGTGGTGTGCCGGGAACAGAAATATATTTCGGGTCGTAGCAGACTCTGAATGAACTCGGCTGAAGATGAATCCTCGACCGCGAGAGAGAGAGAGAGATGGCGACGACTTTGGGGTTGAAGTCTCCGTCCAGCAGTGGAGAGATCCTGGCTGCACCATGACGGTTGTCGGTGTGCTTGCAGGCCAATCGCAGATGCTCTCCGTCTCCTCCTTCGTGACGCTCCGACGGAGCCAGACGGAGGCAAACGTCTCGTCACAGGTACGGGGTTGTGCCCAGGGCCGTGAACCGGTAAACCCGTAACCTGTAACCGGTAACCCGTAACCGATAATCCTAAAAACCGGTAACCCGTAACCAGCAACACCGTAACTTGATAACTCCATAACCGGTGCCGGTGTTCAGTTTCAGGAGCAATTTCTGCTCCACGCAGCAGTGTTAACGGGTTCACCACACACGGACACAAATACCCCAAGTAGAGCGTTTAACAGGCTGTGGGGGCTGTTAGCGAGCACCTATTAAAGCCGACACGGCACACAAGGGGGTTGTGTGGTCAGCAACCACGTTCGGCCGCCTTTGTCTCCCCAGTGCTCCTGTTGTTTACACACCGCACCGGTGACGCGTTCGAGGTTGGTTTGACCTAGGGGCGAGGCTCAGTGCCAGTCCAGATAATTATCATCGTCACCGATGTTGTGCTGTCAGCGGGAGTCCGACTCGGGTCGCTGGGTTTGTGGTGCGGTGAGTTAACCGCTGCGCCACCACTCGCCACGCACACACACACCAACACAAAGACAAAGATCCCCCGTATAGCCTTAACAGACTGTAAGTGCTGTTAGCGAGCACCTATTAAGGCTGGAAAGGTACACGAGGGGGTGGGTGGCCAGCACCACGCCCGACCGCCTTTGTCTCCCCAGTGGCGATGTTTACACACCGCACCAGGTACTCATTTGAGGCTGAGTCGACCTAGGGGAGGCCCAGTACCGGTTCAGATAATCGTCACTGGTGTTGGTCGTGAGGGGGAATCGAACCCGGGTCGCCAGGTTCATCGCACAGTGCGCTAACCGCTACACTACCGCACCAACACACACACTCACGCTCACACACGTGTCCCCCCCCTGCGCGTGCCCGCCCAGCGGGACCGACCCCGCAGCGCCCTGGAGCGTCTCTATTCCGGCGGCGGCGGCGGCGGCCGCATGAGTGCTGAGGAGCAGCTGGCGCGGATGAAGCGGAACCAGCGAACCCTGCAGCGGCAGCGCAAGCGCTCGCTCAGCTCGGCGTCGGACAAGCGCGGCGGTGGCGCTAGCGCTGCAACCGCAGCTGGCGGCGGTGGCGCGCTGGCGAACAGCAGGGCTGCCGCCGGTGGCACGGCCACGCTCCCCGCACGCCCGCACTCCGCCTCGTTCGCATACGTACGTTGGTGATGACGCGCTCGCTCGCTCGCTCGCTCGCGGTACGCGGGAGAGAGAGGGAGGGGTTCCAGCGTTGTTGGAGTGTTGAGGGGGGGGAGAGAGCGTTCGGAGTGATGGGGAGAGATTATTCGGTGTGTTGGAGAGAGAGTGGTGGGAGTGATGGGGAGAGATTATTGGGAGTGTTGCAGAGAGAGTGTTTTGGAGAGAGAGTGTTCATAGTGTTGGGGAGAGATTATTGGGAGTGTTGCAGAGAGAGTGTTTTGGAGAGAGAGTGTTCGTAGTGTTGGGGAGAGATTATTGGTTGTGTTGGAGAGAGAGTGTTCGTAGTGTTGGGGGAGATTATTGGGAGTGTTGCAGAGAGTGTTTTGGAGAGAGAATGTTCGTAGTGTTGGGGAGAGATTATTTGGAGTGTTGCAGAGAGAGTGGTGGGAGTGATGGGGAGAGAGAGTCGGCGGGGGGGGGGGGGTTAGGGTCACGGTGCCTTCACTGTAGAACTCCCGTCTGGGATCTATAATCATAACCACTATTAATGATTGATTATTATTATTATTAATTATTATTAACGACTATTGTGATCGGTGTCACTGACGCTGGAGAGATGATTGCCGCTGTGTTGGGATCTCGGTTCACTCATTGTCTCCGCGCCAGCTCTTGAGTGCGCGCGATCGTGACCTTTGCACTGCGGCACGGGGGGGGGGGGGGGTCGCCTGAGCGTAGAGAGACGGACGATACAGACAGACGGAGGGAGAGAGACGGAGAGAGACGGAGAGAGACGGAGAGAGACGATAAAGACAGACAGACGGGAAGATGTAGCATGTAATGAAGGGTTTGAGGAAGAGAGATGGATAAGTGGAGGGGAGAGCGTGGGTGATGTGGAGTCAAGGTGATGATACGATAATGACGCTGGCTAAGTGTGGTCGTTGTGTTAGTCTCATGGAGGTGAGAATCGTTGAACTGAGACGAAGGCAGAGGCCTGGGAATGTTTGCGAGCGACGTGTCAGAGGGAGGGAGGGAGGTTCGTGAGAGATGGTGGAGAGAGAGAGAGAGGGGGATTTAAGAGAGTGGTTCACGAGATGTGGTGGAGATGTAAGAGATTGAAGCTTGCAGGGAGAGCGATGGCTCAGGAGATGTTGTGAGAGCTTCAAATGAAGTGGTCTGGGTGGCGAGCCCCCTCGATGCCGTGCCGCGCCGTGCGGCCACGTCACGTGGTTTCTAACTCGGGCGTTCACCCAACCACGTTTTTGTTTCACGCTGCCTGGCGGCGGTTTAAAATGTCACCGGGCATGGTGCTGGTGGTGGTGGTGGTGGGATTGAAGGATTGTAAGGTTAGCGCCATTCGGCCCCCGTGCTGTCGTCGCGCGATCGTCCTTCAAGGGCCATCGCGCAGCAACCCGCCGCTATTTCACAGACAGGTCAAGTCGTGTTAGCAGTAGGGGGGTGGGGGTTGGGGGGAAGGGGGGGGGGGGTTGGGGGGGGGGCAGTTTTACCCAATTAAATAATTTGCATGTCAGACTCCGAGCAGAGGGGTGGGAGGCCGTGGGTGACCGCGCCGCGCAGAGGAGGGCAGCTGAAAAACCGGTTGCCCGAGCTCTGCGGTCCTATATTTGAACCTTTGCCTGACGCGATCCACGTGCCTGACTCGATCCACGTGAACTGGGGGTGACGGGGGGAGGTAGCCCAGTGGGTTGATTGACAGGTAGATTAGTAGGTAGTCTGGTCAGTGGATAGACTGGCGGGTAGATAGGTGGGTAGATTGACGAGTAGACCAGTGGGTAGATGCGCTACCGCTCGGTTCACTGTCCATCATGGGCTGCCGTCCATCCCATGCGGCCACGCTTGGGGTTTGGGAATCGGGGTCGATGCTCTGGTGTTTGCACTGGTGACCGCTAACCCTTCCCATAACACACCACCTCTGCTTTCCCACAATCCACTCTGCCCTCCGTCCGTCCCGCCTGTCCGTCCGTGCGTGTGGTCTTCGTCCTGCCCTAACCTGCAGTCACTGCAAATCATCTCCGCCGCGATTCGACAAATAATTTAGTGGCAATGCTGTGTCGGTAGTGGTGCGCTCACAAAAACTAACACCAAAATAAAACTCAACACGTTCGTCAATAACGCGCTGTGAATATGGGCCATTGCCCGAAACGTCGGTTGTCGTGCCGTCGGCTTCGAAGGCCACGCACGGCGTTATTGACGAGTGAGTTCCACATCGATCGGACTAACGCCGGCGTAGAGGACGCAGCTGCCCTACTAACTCCGCTGGCGCTGTGGCCCCGGCTCTCGCGGTTTGCGCTGCCCACGTGCTTCTAGGATCGTGCCGCGCGTCGCTGGGCGCGATGTCCGACGTTTCGCAGCACTCGCCGGGCGGAACCGAAACAGAACAAAAAAATTGCCCGAATCGACTCCCGAGCACGCGGGGCACGAAACGTCGGACGTCGTGGGTCGGACGACCCCTAACCCAGCGGGGAGCCGCGCAGCGCCGGTTGCCAAGCGGCTCGCGGTCCCGATGATTTCACCTCTCTCAGCGGTTGATGACATTAACCCCATGAGCCTCACAACAATAACAACGGAAGCGCCGCCGCTCCGTGAGCCCACGCGGCACCGCCATTGTTCAAGCCAGGTGGCCTTTGGCGTGCGGCCTTCAAAATGCGGCGGGGCCACAACCGACACCGGTCTGCGAGCAGTAACGTGTGATCGGTCCGACTCCGGCGGGGGACCGGGACCGTAGCTGGGGCCTCCGGTGCGTCTGAGCCGTGCACCGCCCCTTCTCCTGCGATCCTGTCGCGTAGCCGCCCCGGAGTGTAGCCGCCCCGGCCGAGACTGCGCCCTCAAACACCCCCCCCCCCCACCCCCCCCATGCGCCGCGCGCTCCCCGTGCTTTGGCCTCCGATTGTATTTGTCGTCACCGCTGTTGTCGTCGTCACCGCCGTGTGATGCCCTCGTTGTTTTTCCTCGCCTGCGCTTCCCGACGCCGGTTTGAAAGCGTTCGTGCGTCGTCGTCGTCCGTCGTGACGGGGGTGGTGGGGCGTGGCGGTTCGATAACTTCTCGTCGATATTTCCCGAGACGGACTAAACTCCGGGCGGGACGTCGCGTCGCCGTTCGGCACGCCGACCCCGGCGACAGTCGGACCGATCCACCGAACCGGGAGACCCACGCCGGGGTGACGGTCCCCTCCGCCTGGCCGGGCATGGTAGGGCGAGAGCGCCGGCCACCGCCCGGCCTCGGCGCGTGTCGGGTAGCGCCAGCGGCCCCAGGCGGGGGCACGGGGTGGGCACGGGGTCTGCCGCCCGCTTCTCCGCAGCTCCCGCCCGAGGTGGTTAGAGCAAGCGGGAAGCGGGGGGGGGGGGGGGGGGTGAGAGCAGCGCGGTGAATTGGCGATCACGTACGCGCCTCCAACCAATGACCCAGACCTCTTAACTGCCCTGCCCTGGTGCTGCCCTTCTCTCTACTTGTCAACTGCCTTCATCTTCCTGCCCTCCCGAAACTCCCCCTTCTCTCTCCATGCCTTCTTTCCTCCCCATCTTTCTTCCCTGTCCTGTCCCTCCCCTCCTCCCGTGCACCCTCTTCCCTCCTCCCCTCTCTCTGGCCTCGTCTCCCTTCCCCTCTCTCACCCGTCCGTCATCCAGGCTCGTCCACGGCTGTACCTCTGTTTGTAAGTGGTGACTCTCACTGCGGTTTAAAGCGTCGAGCCAAGGCTCACGATTAGAGCGCGCGTCTGGGCGGGCGAGGCCACGCCCCTGCCCCTCGCTGCCCCTCGCTGCCCCTCGCTGCCCTCCGGTCACTGCCCACTGCCCTGGCAGCCGCAGGATCAACCAGGGCCGTGAAACTTCTGCGACGGGCGGCATATTCGCTTGCCCCAGACCCTGCGGCTTCATGTGGACTTGATTGACCATCCTTCACCACGCTGGTCAGTGCGGCTGGTTGGTGACGACCGGGGGCGCACAGCTGTGGACCGTAGTGTGCTCTGCTGGCAAATTATCCCCACTGAGTCCAACCCCACCCCCCTCCTTCACCCGCCTTTTCACCCCCCTCTGGCAGCCAGGGCAGGGAGAGGAGGTGAGGGGTGACCTCATTATGCAACCTAATTAGGCGACCAAATCATGTTGCCTAATTATGCGACCTAACGAGGTGTCCTGAGATAGCCGGCCGCTCATTTCTTGCCCTCCCTCCCTCCCTCCCTCCCTCCCCACCCGCTCGCTCCCTCCCCCGCTCAGCCTTAACGCGTCGTCGGGCATGCTGATGATCAAAATAAACGCGAGGAGGACGGTTCGTCTGCCTGCGCTCCGCCGCTGCCTCCTGTTTGTTTCTTTTGTTTTATTTAGTTTTCTTTTGTTTGTTTTCTTTTGTTTGTTTTCTTTTGTTTTGGCGATGGTCTGTGACCCGTTGTCGCGGTGCCACCGCTGCTCATTCCTTCTTTGAAACCGCGACGGTTTTTGACGCCTCCCGTGTTGTGAGACTCTGACGCGAGTGACGCGGCCGCCCTGCGTGTCTCCATTGTCTTTGTTCCTGCATGTGGAGCCTCCGATCCCCCGGGGTCCTCTGATCCAGGATCCGGATCTGCGGTCCTTCCCGCGTCTTCCTCCGCGCCGCCACTCCGGCCTGGCGCTGCGCCCTCCTGCTCTGTTACGTCCGAGTTCGCTGGCGCGTTTTATTAATCGGGGGTCGAACGACGCGACGTTTTTTGTTATTGGATCGCTTCTTAGGTTCGTTCCGCGTAATGATCTGGCCCAACGTTTTTGCTATTGTGTCGTGGAACCCTCCACCACCAGTCACCACCACCGCCACCCGAAGCGGCCAAACGGATTAAATAGCGGGCGGCGCGTCCTGCATCGATCGTCACAGCGAGGTTTATCGGTCCCTGACGTACCGCCACGTTTCGTCTTGCAGTGGATTTACAAATGGAGGGCTTCGACGCGCTCATTGTCTCTTGATATATATTGGTTTGTTTATCTATTCATCGATGATTAATCATCGCGATTACACTCATGGAATCGCTCACGCCACTACGCATCAACCGATAGACGTCAATGTCTATCGATTCGCCTGCAGCCACTACCATTTGCCCCATTGCGACACGGGATCGCATCACCCCTGTTTAATAATCAACTCGCAGCGTCAACTTCGTGACTCGGCATTTGCATTCAAAGCACCCAGCCCTCCCCCCCCCTCCTCTTCTGTCCTACTACCCCAACAAGTGGTGCATGCACAGGTGGTTATGCGGTGGTTATGCGGTCACAGTGCCACACACGTGAGTCTGACGGTTCGATTCCCGGTGCCGGCCATGGGGACGGGGGCCCGTCCCCGCCGCATTGGCGTCACCTTGCGGAGAGAGATGCAAGCTTACCCACGATGTCGTGCGGGTCAGGCAAGCAGAGGTCATGTGACCCGGGGTTGGTTGAGCAAGCCGTCCCAGATAAGTAGCACACGCACGCACACGCACGCACACGCGCACACGCACGCACACACACACATGCACACACACACGCGTTCCCGAAATCCATCTGTGCGTCGCTCTATCGGAAGATTGCCATTTGTGGCACTCGCGATGCTCTGCTGGTGGATGAGTGTCTCCCCACGCCGCGTGGGTTGTCGGGGGTTATTTGACCATACTTCACCACGCCGGTCAGTACCTATCACAGGCTTGTGATTGTTTGTTGCGGGGGGGGTTGGAGGGGCGGGGGAGTTGGTTCGTGCAGGTGGCACAACGCGGTTGGCACGGGCCCTGGCGTGAGCAACGACACGGTGGGGCCCTCGCCAATCCCCCCCCGCGCCCCCTTCCTTCGTAGCCCGGGGGCTGGCCCCTCCGGCCCGCTAGGCGCCCCGGTGCCGTAGCGCCGCCTGCGCACTCAACAGCTACGCCACCGGTCCCCCCCCCCCCCCCTCCCCCCTCGCAGCAGCACTGGGACCCCGAGGAGTCGGAGCTTCGCCCGTCGGGGGGCTCGGCGGTCAGCTGGGGGTGGGACGGTGGTGCCCCCCCCCGGTCCTCCTCCTCCTCGGCCCCCCCCCGCCCCCGCAGCCCCCCCAGCAGCCCCCCCCAGGGCCGAGAGGAGCTCGACCCTGGCGAGATCGGCGCCGCGGGGTCGCGACGGGGTCACGGAGATCGACGTGGAGCCGGACAGTTACGAGGTCGACCTCTTCAAGGAGGTGAGCTCCACCGTGACCTCTCGGCCCTCACTCGCGGTCGCTGCTGACCGCCTTCCGGTGCCGTGCCACGGCCTTTGACCTTAATTAGTAATTAATCTTAATTAAATACATTTGGTGTCGGCGCTGTGGCCTTTGGAGAGACTCGCCCCCCCCCTTTCCATTGGAATGTGGAATTTCACCGCTGGCTCTGCAGGACCCTAACCAGGAGATGGATCCGCAGCGGGAGATCAATGCTGAGCGGGAGATCACTTTATTGAAACACTTTAGTAATGTTGGTTCACGCTGCAAGTGCGTGATTGGTCCACTGGCCAGCGTCTCCGGGCGGGTACCGTGCGACCGGGGGTGGGGGGGGCAGAGTTGGTGAGTACGCGGATCACGCCCGCGACAGACGCTCAGACCACTGACCCCCCCCGAGCCCCCGCCAGGTCACAGAGGCTACCGCTCCCCCTCTTATCTCCCGCCGGCTGACCCACCGACCCCTCTGGCCACCGTGGCGGTTGCGTAACGGCTTGCCACAATAGACGCGGTGGCGCTGTTTCTAACAGCTGCGCTCACGCACCGCTCGTCCGTGTGGGCTTCGCTCAGCGGCAGCTCAAACCGCTCGGCCCATATGACTTGTAGACTCGGGGTGAGACCCGCAGACTCGCGTAGGATCCGTAGTCTCACATAAGGATAATCGAGTAAGATATAGCCCATGGACCGTATACTTATATAAGTCTCTTTGTGATTACCAGAATGGCAATGCTCATATTATAATAACGATGGCGATGATGTATAGGTGACAACAGTGTTGGTAATATGACGATGATGTTGATGCTGTTGATGATAACGACGATGATGGTACTGGTGATGCTCTCTCCTCCCCCAGCTGGGCCGGCCAGACAAGGTGGTGATCCCGGAACGTTACATGGAGATGGAGCCGGAGGAGGCCCTGGGCCCGGAGGAGATGGAGGCGCGGAGACGCACGGTCGCCAAGATCCAAAACCTGCTGGCTCGTTCGAGGTGTCACGCTCGTTCACACACTCACACTTGCTCGCACTCGCACTCGCTCACTCACACTCGCTCGCTCGCTCACACTGGCACACACTCACACTTGCACACACTCACACTTGCTCGCTTGCACACACTCACACTCGCTCGCTCGCAGCCGCTCACTAACACTCGCTCATACTCACACGCGTGTGCGGTTCCTGTGCATGTGTTCCTGCGTGTGCGTGTGTTCCCGTGCGTTCCCATGTGCGCGACGCAGCGGGCACGCGG
This sequence comes from Lampetra planeri, assembly GCF_965212315.1. NCBI lineage: Eukaryota > Metazoa > Chordata > Hyperoartia > Petromyzontiformes > Petromyzontidae > Lampetra > Lampetra planeri. The sequence goes on along the minus strand of NC_136122.1, from coordinate 13,673,967 downwards.
TGCCGGTGGCGGTGGCGCCAGGCGGCGAGGTGGAGGGCCCCGGTGTGAGCGAGGACCAGGAGCGGATCATCAGCATGTCACACGCACTCGCTAGTGAGGCGTCACGCCGCAGCAAGGCCGTGGCCGGTACGCACACGCACGCACACACACACACACACACGTTTACGCACGCACACACGTACACATGCACATACACACGCACACACAGGCACGCACACACGAACACATTCCTGCACACGCTCAGACCCGGGCAGCTTCCGCTGAAATGATGGTGTGAGCATGCCTCCCTTCACTCTTGACCCTGCAAAGCCAAACATGACAACCTCATGTTTGTTTAACACGTAGGCTTTCGCGACCAATATTGTTCATAATCAACGATTTTTGGGTTTAGATCGCGTTATTTATAAATGTGTCGTAACCCTCCACCACCCGACACGGCCAATCAGTAAAAAAAGTGTCACGTTGACAAAAGACAAATAGTTCACTGCTTTAGCCCACCGGTGTGTTGAAGCGTGGAACCACAACATTTACAATTTGAGTACGACGTTTCGCTGGTAATTGCATCCAGCATCATCGGGCAATTCGCCAGAATGGTGAGGCTCTGCTGTGTCTCCCGTTCTTATATAGAGCAGCAGCAGGGTGACGTCATCATTAACTCATTAACTCATCATTCTGTCTTAGAAGCACTAAGACAGAATGGCTACAATAATGCTCAAATTAACAGAGCACTAAATGCCAAATCACGATCGCAAAGCAACACTGCTGAAAGCGATCAGATTATTAAAACAATAAAAATACCATTTATCTCAGGAGTAACTGACAAATTAGCCCGTGTTTTGCAAAAGCAAAACATTACAGTAAGATTTGGTACAGTACACAAAATTCAACAACTAGTAACGTGCACTAAAGACGAATTGCCTAAATTATCAACAGAAGGTGTATATCGGATTAATTGTGTATGTGGCAGATGCTATATTGGACAGACAGGGCGTAACGTTAGTGTAAGACTAAAAGAACACCAGAGAAATATTAAACTATCGCAAACACAACTGTCGGCAGTGGCAGAACATGCTTGCCAACAGGGACACTCAATTGATTTTGACAACGTTGAAGTGTTGTGTAAAACTAGTTACTACTGGCAAAGACTAATTAGAGAATCCATTGAGATTGAGAGAAACAGAAATAACTTTAATCGCTCAGACAGCTACAGGCTTAGTGCGGCCTGGAAGCGTATTATTAAATAAGATGCATTACAATTCCTTATAAGGGAGACAAGCACTAACTGATTATTAATGTAGCATAATCACAATAGAACACATTCCAAATGATTACTAATCTACAACTCGCATCGTAACAATAGCCTTATTACTAATCAAGTATATAATTACAATAACCCCCCCCTCAAATCTTTGCACCTGATGAGTTAATGAGTTAATGATGACGTCACCCTGCTGCTGCTCTATATAAGAACGGGAGACACAGCAGAGCCTCACCATTCTGGCGAATTGCCCGATGATGCTGGATGCAATTACCAGCGAAACGTCGTACTCAAATTGTAAATGTTGTGGTTCCACGCTTCAACACACCGGTGGGCTAAAGCAGTGAACTATTTGTCTTTTGTCAACGTGACACTTTTTTTACTGATTGGCCGTGTCGGGTGGTGGAGGGTTACGACACATTTATAAATAACGCGATCTAAACCCAAAAATCGTTGATTATGAACCTCATGTTTGCGGAACATTTGTGTTTGCGCTTTTAATGCATGCCCAGCTAACCAGCTGCTACCTGTGCTCTCTGTCCATCTCCCTCTCCCCATCTCCCGTGCTATCTCTCCCCGTCTCGTACGCCATCCCTCCCGCGTGTGCCCCCCACGCTGCCCCCCCCCGCCCCCCCCGCTCGACGTGTTGGCTTTGCCAATCCGGCGATCGCCGCGGGGGAATGGCAGCCAGGAAGCGATGCGCCTCGCTCAGCGAAGAGGCGAACGACGTTTTCGTGTGACGCGCCGATTGCGCGCTCGCGCACACACGCGTGCGTCTTCCAGTAAGGGACCGCGCTGCATGCGTGTTTGTGTGCGCGTGTCTGTGTACGCGTGTCTGTGTGCGCGTGTCTGTGTGTGCGTGTCTGTGTGCGCGTGTGCGCGTGTTTGTGTCTGTGTGCACGTGTTTGTGTACGCATGTGCGCGTGTTTGTGTGCGCGTGTGCGCGTGTGCATGCGGGGGTGGTGGTGCAGTGGTTGGCGATGTGCAACAACCCCGGTGACCCAAGTTTGGTTTCCGCTCGCGGTCAAAAGTAGTGACTAATTAACCAAACCGGTTGCTGGGCCTCCCCTAAGTTGACTAAGCCTCAAATGAGCACCTGGTGCATCATCATTGGGGAGACAAAGGCGGCTGGGATTGGTGCTTCCTACTCATCCTCTTACATGCCGTGGGGGCCTTCAAAGGTGCTCGCTAACAACACTTGCCCCAACAGTCTGTTAAAGGCTATATGGGGAATATTTGTTTGTATATGAGGTCACTTGCCTTTTGAGACTGTGCTGGTCTCTCGATTTCTCACCTCGTTAAAAAAAAAACCCGGAACTCGCCGAGTTCGTGGAGAGCGGCAGTATTGTGGTTTTTGACACTGTGCTCACAAACCCAGCTAGACCCAAGTTGGATTCCCGGCCAAAATGAGCCGACAGCACGGGATGTCTGGGAGAGACGGAGTTCGAGGCTATGGGAGCAGCAGAGCAGAAGGAGCGACCTCCCTCGGTGCTCACCCGCTCATCCTCCGCTCTCGCTTTTCTTCCCGATCCCCCCCCCCCCCTTGACCTCATCGCTTACCGCGACCCCAACCTCGATCTCGACCCGGAGCAGCCCAAGCCTTGAGGAACAGCGTCGGCAGTGGGAGCAGCGTCCGGGCACTGCTGATGACTTCAAAAGACGACGATGACTTCCTCCTATAAATACCGCCTACGATAATAGCAATACCGTTTGATATTCCTCTGATTACCACCATCGTTTTTCTTTGATTACTATTTTTTCTAGATATTATTAATAATAACATTATTAAAAACAACTTGCTTACTAATTACAAACAAATACACACACACAGAGGTCTATTTTTTATAAAAATGTCGAAAGGAAAAGCAAGCAAAGGGGTTAAGCGAGCAGCAACGCATCCAGCGGACGACACTCCGGGTGTGCGAGCGAGCTCCGTTTGACTTCTCTATTTTATTTTTTATCACGGACGTTGCTGGACGTTGAAGCGTGCGGCCGCGTGGACGTTGAAGCGTGCGGCCGCGTGGACGTTGAAGCGTGCGGCCGCGTGGACGTTGAAGCGTGCGGCCGCGTGGACGTTGAAGCGTGCGGCCGCGTGGACGTTGAAGCGTGCGGCCGCGTGGACGTTGAAGCGTGCGGCCGCGTGGACGTTGCTGGACATTGAAGGAGGCGGCAGCGGTGTGCGGCCGCTTGCACGTTGATGGGCCGCGGGGTGTCGGGTTGCTCTCGAGTGCTCGCCGTCAGGGCCACGAGTGAACGAAGATGGTCGACTCACGTGACGAGGACTGCGACTGCTGCCCACTCAACATCGCCACTATCACCACCATCGACACTGCCATCATCATCACCATCATTACCACCACCATCACAACCATCATCATCTCCATCATCACCACTATCACAATCATTATAACCACAACCATCATCACCACCACCACCACTATCATACCATCATTTTCACCATCACTACCATCATCACCACCACCACCACTTACCAGCATAACCACCACTACCACCACCATCACCACCATCACCACAATCACCACCACCATCACTACCATCATCACCACCACCACCACTTACCAGCACAACCACCACTACCACCACCATCACCACTATCACCACCACCATCACCACCACCATCACCACCACAGAGCGAACATGCCTGACTGTGACGATACGAGGCTATAGAGTCTGAATGAATACGCGGTCCGAGATGATCTCATAGTGGCATTGCACGCGGTCATTGGCTACAAACGTGTTGAAGATTTACCGAGTTCATTGATTGCCTGAACTGATCATAAATTGGGGGAGGGGGGGGGGATTCCCCTTACAGTGGACGAGGCTAAGAGAATGACCACATGGGGGGCCACAGACTGGACTCGATGTGGCCATTGACCACTACAGCGGGCATCGTTGACCGCGAACATGGCTAAATAAAAGGGAGCTCACCAAATTCACACTGGCGTGCGTGCTGGCAAGCGGTCGCACATTGTTTCCAGCAACAATACCCCGTTTCCACTTGTTCATCCGAGCCGAGCCAGCACGGGGCCAGCATGGCACGGGTGGTAGTTTTTTTTTTCCCCACTGGATCAGTTGGCAAAGCTGAGACGAAACCAAAATCGTGACATGTGCGCTGCTGGCATCACGAGAAAACGACTGGATCTGGCTGGCAGGCCAAACAGGGCCAGGGACGGGGCTGATAATGTGCGCATTGCGTGTGACGTCAGGGGCACGACTCGGCTCCTACAGAGTGGGAAAAACAATACTGGCACGGCTCGGTTGTGCAGTGAAAAACGAGGAACCAGTGACCGGTTGTGCAGAACGCTTCCACACGTGTGCGAGCGACGCTCCAGCATTTACCCAATCTCGTCTGTGAACTAAAACGATAATTATTTTTTTTAAATGTATATTTTAAATCGTTACACGCTTTCACGCGCCTGATGATTGATAAACGCGTGACAGCGCTGTTGAGAACTGAGAGAGAACTTTGTGTGTGTGTTCCACGTGTTGTTGAGAGCAGTGATGGTGGGGGGGTGGGGTTATACAATCGGGGAACCCGTACCAGCAGCACCGTGCCAAATCTACAACCCAGGTTGTTTTTTAACGTCGGGTGCAAGAACGATGTTCACGACGAAAAAACAATAACAGTGCCGCTGATGTCAAGACGACGGCGACAATGATGATGATGAAAATGTGTCCGTTTTTTAACCTTTTATAACAGATTTCTCTAAACTCAAAACTGCTGTAACAACAACATTAACGATTGTATTCTGATTGTAATGATGATAGCGATTGTAATAGTGCCTCTTAGGTTACACTGGGGGGGGGGGGGGGGGGCACAGGACCACCCCCCCCCATAATTGATGTGGATCTCAGTGGTCTGCCGGGCCCGATCGAGGCCACACAGCAAGGAGTCGCAGGACTCTGCGGGTGTTGATTTGTAACAAGCCAATGGATGACGAGTCACGTTTAGTGTGGTTATTATTATTAGTATTATTCACGTGGGGAGGAGGAACCCCGCGCCTTGCGTGCGAGTGGGAAATAATATCCCCGTACAGATGGAAACAGCCGGCGCACCCTTGCTGTCCTGTTTTCCTCCTGGCAGAGCCAGGGCACGGCTCCTCCCCAGTGGCACCGGGGATTGTCACAGCGTTGGTATGCGGTGATCCACCAACCCTCGCTGCTGCCTCCCTGGTGCGCGATTACACTGAGCCGCGTGGATCGCCACCACCACCACCACCACCGCCACTGTCCGGCTCCCACACTGAGCCGCGTGCATCGCCACCACCACCACCCCCACCACTGTCCGACTCCCACACTGAGCCGCCGCGCGGCTACCCGCGCACCGTCGGCGCCTGGAGAAGGGTGCCAGTCGGAGCGTCGTGGAGGCGTGAGCCGCGCGAACGAAAGTTGCGATGCGAGCACGATGAGCTTTACACCGAGCGGCAGGGAGAGCGAGAGAGACAGGGACACAGTCGTCAGATGTATCTATATATAATTTATGCCGACCGGACGTAATAGCGACTGTGAGGAAAGTTCAGCGAGATTGGTTCAGGGGACAGCGCGACTTAGAAGGGATGAAGGGCGATGGACGAGATCAGTGATGGAATGGCAGCCGAAGGAGGGAAATCGCCCGCGAGGGTGGCCGCCACTGCCGCGGAGGAGATGGAGCGATGAGGGAGGAGCGAATGTATCGTGGCGTCGCAGCATCGCTCGTGATGATGGTTTGTGGAGTCCTCCATCCAGCAGTGGATAGATCGTGCCCCAATGGGGGGGGGGGCGGGGGGTAATGCAGTAATTACCGAATGACAGCGGTGTGAGAACCCCTGCCTTAGGGTGCGGCACGGCGCGTCGCGGCTTGTAAATAAAGGAGTGGGCTGACGAGGGAGACGATGTGCCGAGCGTGGGGTTCAATACAAGTATCCGAGACGTGGCCTCTGTCGACTGACGTGCCCATTCGTCAATCAGGACGCGCGCCTGCCATGGAAGCGAATTGACTGCAGACATCCACGAAGCAGCCGTCCCGTGACGGACACTTGCCGGGTCTCGAGAGGCGTCGTGTTTGTCTGGAGGGCCCCCCTGCTCCACGGGGATGTTTGGCAAATTCCATGAAAGAGCCATCTGCCTGTCGGATGCACGCCGAGTTTACGCGGAACAAGCCCAACGCGTGCGTCCAGCTAAAGTGCACCCGTGTGCTTTATTACATGGGGCGGGGGAGCGGTGGCGCAGCGGTTAGCGGACTGCGTTATGTCCCCGGCGACCAGAGTTCAGTTGTATAAATTGTCGTTCTGTCTTCAGTGGAACCCCAATGCATCTCTGGGATAGAGAGTTCCATATCCCCGGTTGCCACCCGGGTGGCCACCCTATACATGGAACCCCTCTTGTCTCTCTATTCGACCGTGGCCACCCAGGAGGTAGTTCCCATTTCACAGATGACTGCTCCGTCTCCCTGGTTGCCACCCCATCTCCTTGGAGTCGTCGGTGACCGCCGCAGAAAGGGTGGCGTTCTCTCTCTCTCGAGTCTCCAGTCATCCTCACTCGGGCAAGAGTTCAGTCCTTCGCGGTTGCCACCCTGTGACTGGCACCTCGCACCTTCACTCGAACCTACTCCGGTGGCCCCCCAAGAGATGTTCCCCATTTCACAGCGGGTGGCCGTTCCATCCTTGGCGGTTGGCCACGTTCCGAACGCGACGGTTCCCGAGTCTCCGCCGCGGATGCCCTTTGGGTGATGGTGGCTGTCCCACCCCACGCCCGCTCCACGCCACCCCGAAAAGCGGCCACCCGCGCCACCCGCGCTACCGCCGCGTGGCGTTCACGCGGTAAGGTCGCGGCTGGAGGGTAAAGCCGAGGCGGGGCCGCAGGTCGGGCGCGCCACCCCCGGCCAGGCTGAAGCGGAACCTGTGCAGCATGGAGGCGAGGAACAGGAAGAGTTCCATGAGCGCCAGCTTCTCTCCCACGCAGTGACGGCGGCCTGGGGGTGAGGAGGGGGGAAAGAGGAGAGGATGGGGTTGGGTCGAGAGACGGAGGAGGATTTTGAGAGGGATGTAGAGGGGGGGGGGGTGAAGAGGGAAGAAGATGACGTGAGATGAGAGATGCACGGTGAGGAAAATGGAAAGAGGAGAGGAATAAGAGTGGAGAGGGAGACTGGGAGAATAGAGCGAGTGGAAAGGGTTAGAAGAGAAGAGGTGGGGGGGATGGAAGGGCGGGTGCGGTCGGGGGCCAGGGGGGCGGGTGGAGGTAAGGGGAAGGTAACGGGGAGTTAAGAGGAAGGAGGTACTGGATGGAGGGCAATGGCAGGAGAGTGGGAGGTGAGCGATGAGGTGAACAGAGAGGAGACGAGGGGTAGGAGGTGAGGAAGCGATGAGGGGGTGAGGTTACAGGAGACGGGAGGAGAGAAGAAGATGGGCCAGGAGAGGGAGAGGCTGGGGAATGCAGAGAGGTGGAGCAGAGCGAGGAGTGAAGAGTCACCACACACACCCACCCCTCCCCTCCCCTATCGAGCAGTCCCCCACCCCACCCCTCTCCCCTCTCCACCCACCGATGGAGAAGGCCACGAACGCCTTGCGACGCACGAATCTGCCGTCGGCGTCGAGGAAGCGTTGCGGCAGGAACTCGTGCGCGCGGGCCCAGGCGCTCGGATCGCGGTGCGCCGAGTGGAGGTTGGCCACCACCACGGTGCCGCGGGGCACCGCGAAGCCGCGGAGGGAGGTGTCGCGCGTCGCCGCGCGGAAGATGCCGAGGGGCGCGATGGTGGCGTGTCGCATGACCTCGTGGAGCGTGGCCTCGAGCAGCGGGGTGCGCGCGCGGTCCGACAGGCGGAGCGCGCGACGCTCGCCGCGCAGCGCACGCGTCAGCTCCGCGTGCAGATCGTCTGGGGAGGGGAGGGATGGAGAGAAGGGGGAGGGGTGATGATTGGGAGCGGATATTGGGGGAGTGGAGACGGGGGAGGAAGGGAGGGGGAGGTGCACTCACATTTATTTTTGACCTTTTATTTATAAATATTCAGAATATTCAGAAGCACCGCCGCTTGTATTTGTTAGCCTGACTCCTGCTAAACTGTAACAGTCATCATCAACATTGGGAGAGGGGCGCCGGGGGGGGGTGCATGGAGGACCCGGGGTGTGGGCGGGGTTGAGTAGAGAGTGGTTTCGGGACGGGGTGGATGGGGATGTCGTGTGATTTGCGAGAAGGCGGGTTTACGGGAGAGATAATTTGGGGTGATGGGGGAATGAAGTGGGGGTGGACAGATTTGGGGGGGGGGAGATGATTTAGGAAGGGGGCGGATATCTTCACGGACGCGTTCAACTCCTGGGTAATTATTACGCGTCATGGACGTCTCTCTCGTTGGTATCGTTGGTATGTTGGTATGTTGGTATCGTTGGTATCGTTGGTATGTTGGTATCGTTGGTATCGTGGTGTTCGCTTCATCAGCCCAGAGGCAACCACCAGAGCTATACCTGGACGCACGATTCGATTCATGCATCGTGAGCAGAACACACAGATTTAATCGGTCATTCAATTAATTAAAAAACACACAGTAAACGAATGGGTTTACAGCCAATGTTCAATCCACTGCTGTATTAAGGTCTCCTCTCCACGCCGTGTCAATTTGAGTCTCAAGCGCTTGAGACTCAAATCAGACCGCTGTTGTTTGCATCACGGCCCCCTCGCTCCCTCCCCTCCGCCACCCCTCCCCCATCACCCCTCCCGCTCACCTTGCAGCTCCGGGTAGAGGCACATGTAGAGGATGGCCCAGCGCAGAGTGTTGCTGCTCGTCTCGGTTCCAGCGATGAAGAGTTCGCCGATCGTGAAGATCATGTTGTCTCGCGTGAACGATGATGGTGGTGGGGGTGGTGAGGATGTAGGTGATGATGATGATGGTGGGGATGATGATGGTGGTTGTCGTGAAGTAGGTGATAATGGTGGTGGTGATGATGTAGGCGATGGTGGTGGTGATGGTGGTGGTGGTGATGATGGTGGCGATGATGATGATGGTGGTGATGATGATGGTGGTTGTAGTGAAGTAGATGATGATGTAGGTGATGGCGGTGATAATGGCGATAAAGACGACAATGATGGTGGCGGTGATAACCTAGACGATGACATTGATGATGATGATGTAGTTTCTGTTGATCCTGATGCCATTGTTCTTGATGATGACGACGACGCCTCCAACGCCGCCGCCTCTTCGGCCGCGTCCACCTGGTCGAGGTAGGCGTCCACCATGTGCCTCGGCTCGCCGGGCACGCGGCCGCGCGAGAACTTCTCGGTGAGGCTCACGAGGCACTCGCGCACGCGCTCCGCGTTGGCGAAGAGGCGGCGGTGCGAGCCAAAGGGCAGCGCCCCCACGAGGCGCGGGAAGGCGCTGTAAAGGAAGGACCAGGCGCTCGCCGCCAGCGCCACGTTCTCGCTGAACATCTGCACCATGCCCTCGAACTCCGTGTCGCCGTACTCGAAGCGCTCGCCGAAGATCACCAGGTTGGTGACGTTCGACACCGCGCTCGTGATGAGAGGGCCCGGGTCGATGCCACCGGCGGCGGCCGCGCTTGGGTCTCGCTTTGGCGGCGGTGGTGAAGATGAAGGGGATGCTGCTGCTGACGACGATGCTGCTGCTGACGACGATGCTGCTGCTGACGACGATGCTGCTGATGACGACGCTGCTGCTGCTGACGACGATGCTGGTGGTGAAGCATCGGATGATTTTCGGGATTTTGATGGTGTTACTGAAGCACATGCTGTTACTGATGATGATAGATCACATAATGACGACGCGTTTGCTGTTGGTGATCTGGATGTTGCTGCTGATGATGATGAATGCGATGACGACGACGATGGTGATTCTGTATCGGCTGCCTCGAAGGCTTTGTCCATAGCCTCCAGCAGGTGGGCGCATTCCTCCTGGAGGAGACTCTCGAAGTCGGGCTTCGCCGTGCCGAACGCGTGGACGCTCCACACCGCCAGGCGCCTCTGCTCGGCCCAGCCCGGGCCGAACCGCGCGTTCAGGAGGCCTGGGTTCGCATTCGTAAGCGGGAGAGCGGATAGTCCCATAAGCCCAGAGCAGATACATTAACCAGCGGTGTTGGTGGTGCCCATTCATCTGCGTGGCCAAGAACACGATTTCACTTTTCCGTGTAATTTCCCAGGAAAACCGGGCCGAGTCCTCAAGACTCATTTTCAGGAGGGTCCTGCCGGGTTTTTTTTGCGCAATCGGAGGGACACGATGATTGCTGTGACCCGGTGATCCGCCCCGGTGAACCACCCCGGTGACCCACCCTGGTGACCCACCCGGTGACCCACCCCGGTGACCCACCCCAGTGACCCACCCCGGTGACCCACCCTGGTGACCCACCCGGTGACCCACCCCGGTGACCCACCCCGGTGACTCACCCCAGTGACCCACCCCAGTGACCCACCCTGGTGACCCACCCGGTGACCCACCCCGGTGACCCACCCCGGTGACCCACCCTGGTGACCAGGTGACCCACCCCGGTGACCCACCCCGGTGACCCACCCGGTGACCCACCCCGGTGACCCACCCCGGTGACCAGGTGACCCACGCCGGTGACCCACCCCGGTGACCCACCCCAGTGACCCACCCTGGTGACCCACCCCGGTGACCCATCCCGGTGACCCACTCCGATGACCCACCCTGGTGACCCACCCCGGTGACCCACCCCGGTGACCCACCCCGGTGACCCACCCTGGTGACCCACCCCGGTGACCCACCCCGGTGACCCACCCCGGTGACCCACCCTGGTGACCCACCCCGGTGACCCACCCCGGTGACCCACCCCGATGACCCACCCTGGTGACCCACCCCGGTGACCCACCCCGGTGACCCACCCCGGTGACCCACCCCGATGACCCAACCCGGTGACCCACCCCGGTGACCCACCACGCATGCCCGTGAGGCGCTGGAAGAGCGGGAGGCACGGGCGATCGGCGAAGTCGGTGGCGCGCAGCTGCAGGCACTCGCGCACGGCCTCGTAGCCGCACACCACCACGGCCGGGATGGTGGCCAGCCACACCGAGTACACCTGCCCCGGGGGGTGGGGGGGGGCAGAGGGGGGTGGGGGGGCAGAGGGGGGAGCAGGATGAGCGAGAAGCCCCACGGGAAGGGGCTCACCAGCAGCCTGCCCACGATCCACCGTCGGTTTTTGGGCTGCGTTAGGAACTCGCCCATCCATTTACGGCATCATCTGGACAGTCTCCATCATCGGCGAGCTGCTCTGGCAGGCGACTGAGGCTGCGTTGGCTGGGTCATGCAGCCCTCATGCCCAGCCACCGCATGCCCAAGCTGCTTTTGATTTGGCCGGATAGAGAGGGGCCTTCATGTTCACTCAAAGTGCACCTAGCCTGATGCATGCGCTGTGTTGATATCAATGCCACCAAATAGAGAGGTACGGTTGCTGTGTGTGTTTGAGCGTGTGTTTAATTTGGTGGGTATGTTGGCGGGCTCGAAGTGGTTACGGTGTCGACCAGTGCGTCTGAATCTCAGGAGTTGCCCTGAGCCCACAGTGCGTGTGAGCTATGCGGCATGGTGTGTCGCTTAGAAGCGAACCGACAGGAATCAAACAGAACAACCCCGCGAGGTGACGATGGTTACTGACTCTCGATGCACATGTGGTCATCGTCGTCCCTGGGGACGGACGAGACGATGACGATGATGATGATGGCGTACAGTCGTTACTGAGGTTGTGAGAGAGTGTTCGTGTGAATGTATGAATGTGTTGGTTGGTGCACGTGTGTGCGAGTGAGGCTGCCTGCGAGGCTGCGTGTGGCGTGTACGAGTGTGTGAGTTGTGTGTTGTGTATCGTGTGTGTTGGCGTGTGTGACGTGTGGGTTCGTGCATCTCGATTCATCAGTGACGTTTATCTGCACCGATCCTGGGCCTCCCCTAGGTCGACTCAGACTCAAATAAGTAACTGTGTAAACATCGCCACTCAGGAAACAAAGGCTGTTATGTCATTTCAGCCTTCATTGGTGTTCGCTAAAAGCACTTGCTCCTCTCAATCTGGTCAGGTATCTTTGTGTATTTGGGAGTTTTTAGAGTCTGTCTCTGTGTGTATTTGTATATGGGCCAGAGAGTGCGATGAACCATCTTCACACCACTGCATCTGAAGCATGAGGGGGTTACTGAATTCTCGCGTCGGGTAGCTGGCACGGTGATCGGTCGGACACAAAGACAAAGATCCCCCGAATAGGCTTGGCAGGCTTTTGGGGAAAGTCCTGTTAGCGAGCACCTATAAAGGCCGGAACGGCACGGGGGTGAGTGGGCAACACCACGCCCAGCCGCCTTTGTCTCCCCAGTGTTCATATTTACACACAGGCACCAGAGACTCATTTAAGGCTGGGTCGCTGTTAAGGCTCGGTACAGGACTGGTTCCGATAATTAACTGTGGCCAGATAATCCAACGCCAGTTTCGTAGTGCAGTGCGCTAACCACTACGCTACAGCTCCCCATAGTCCAACACAGACTATCACACACCGCTAAACGACAACAGGTGCTATTCACTGACGTCATCACAGAGCTTGTGCCAGGCTAGGTGTACTTTGAAGCCATCGTGTTAAGTGTCGAGGGTTCGCTGGCAGGTCATCGGACAGGCGCAAGGGTTAATGGTTAACGAGGTTGACTGGCGCAGACAGAATGGCAAATGTAAATATCGCCCGGTGGAGCCTTTGAGCGACTGTTTGGGGAATGTTTTCTGCGAGTAGCAACTGTGAATGTCGGCACGTGCCGGCACGCCGCGCCAGGTATTCATTCAAGACGGAGTCGCCTTAGGGGAGGCCCACGACCGGCACTGGTGTTGGCCGTAAGCGGGAATCGAACCCGTGTCGCCGGGTTCCGAGTGCAGTGCGCTAACCGCTATGAAGGCACAAAGACAAAGATGCCCCGTATAGCCTTAACAGACTGTAGGAGCAAGTGCTGTTAGCGAGCACCTATAAAGTCCGGCACGGCACACGAGGGGGTGGGTGGCCAGCACCACGCACGGCCGTATTTGTCTCCCAGAATGCTGATTTCACGCCCCACCAGGCACTCATTTGAGGCTGAGTCGACCTAGGGGAGACCGAGGACCGGTTCAGATAAGCGTCACTGATCTTGGTCGTGAGCGGGCATCAAACAAAGACACACACGAACATGCGCACACAGGGACGAAAGCAAAAACAGACAGCCAAACAGACACAGAAACACACTCGAGCACACATACACGGACACACACACGGACACACACACGGACACACACGCGCGCTCATCACAGTGTGGGCATTGCGTACATTCCTCGTCCGTCTGGGTCATGTCACGAGTTATGAAACATTACAGCATTCACTGGGTTAAGTGTCTGTGTGTGTGACTGTGTGTGATGTGTGTGCGCGCCTCTGTGCTCACGAAGGGCCTTCATGAGGGTGGGCAGGCCCGTGTAAAGTTGCCTGGCTGGGCGTCGGAGCCATGTTCTGTTAACCGTGGCGTGCGACAGGGATGTCATCTGGCCCCTACGCTATTTAACATCTTCTTTGACCGCCTAGTTTGAGACGAGTTACATGGATATACTCGTGGAATTTCCATCTGGTATAGATACAATGGGAGGCTGATCGACGCCCGGGTGCGGTCAAAGGATGGCTCCCTTTTGATCAACCACGTTATGTATGCGGATGAACTGGCGAATGCTGCTACTTCTGAACCTGGAGCATGCAACTGCTGGAGCCTTACCACCAGTCCCACAAAAACAAAGCACCTGGCTGGGTATTTTGCGTAATCACATGCTCCCCTCCCTCAACTTCCCCACGAGTGACAAGGCAGCGGGGGAGAGAGTGGAGACGTTTCTGTACTTGAGCAGTGTGCATATGACCAGCTCCGGTTTGGCAGCCGAGGTCACACTCCGAATAAGTCGAGTGGCATTATATTTCCATCAGCTGCGCACCGCTGTGTGGAAGCTACCTGGCCTGTCGCTCCATTCGAAGCTTCGGTTCTTCTCGGCCACGGTTTTCCCTCCTCTACGCTTGCGAGATGTCTGCGCCAGCTTGAAACATTGAGGCTAGCCTGAGCCATCCTGGGCTCAACCAGACTTGATTGTGCGAGGAGCAACACAGATCCCTGAAAGATGTGGGCACAGTCTTGTCAGTGCGCTCCTACAGACAAGCTCGGCTGAGTTGGCTTGGGACATGGAGCCCGCATGCCCAGCAACCGCATGCCCAAGCAGCTCCTGTTTTACCGGCTAGATGGGGCTAAACCGGCGCGGTGTGGGCTAGAGAAGAGATGGGCTGATGTGGTACAGGAGGATATGGATCTGATTGGACTTGCCGATGAGTGGTACCAGCAGTGTCAAGATCGGCCACTGTGGAGGAGGTTCGTGAAGGATGCTGCTGGGGAAGTTGGAGGGAGTCGCTCAGGTGGTGCATCTGACAGTCATCTCAGTCAACCCATGGCACCTGGTTATGTTCCGTGACCTCCTGCTAGCGGGCCTTCGAAACTGCACGTGGCCTCAAAGTGCACCTAGCCTGGCACAAGCGTCGTGGTGACGTCACCGGCACTTAGTGGCGAACGGCGGCTGTTGTCTGTGCGCGTGCGTGCGCGTGTCCGTCTGTCTGCGTGTTCTGCCACCAGACTGGACTTGTGCCCCGTGTTATCTCCATCGTGGTCATCATCATCACTCATCGTGTGGATGTCACGACCCTTTCCATTCACACCGGTATCGTCGTCAATATCACCACCTGCATCATCAACATCACTATCACCCCACTCTCTACATAATCAACGTCTCCCCCCCCCTCCCCCCCAATGTTCCGGGTCTCCTAACCTCACATCACCCGTTCCGCCCCTCCCCCACCCTTCCGCCATACCCCCCCCTCCCTCACTTCCGATAGGTCGCGGTGACCATGCCCATCGTCAGAAACAGACTCCCACCACAGCCCCGGAACTTACACCCCCCCACCCCCAATAAAATAACAAAGTAATAATCTAAATAATTAAATAATGGCCCACAACAACGCGGTCTTTATGACGTCAGCACTGAGCGGCTGTGGCTCGTGGCCACGCGCGACGCGCGCATACACATCTCACCCCCCCCCTCCTCATCACCAGCCATGGCCAATCCGCTGTTGGATGAAGGACGCAACGTAGCTACCGCCACCTCTTACGATCCTGCGATGTCATGATCCATCCACCCCTAGCACCTGGAGCACTATTGCAGCTGCTGATATCATCATCATCGTCATCATCATCGTAATTATCATGGCACCATCTCCTCGGCTCACGTCCTCTCGGACGCGTTCCGTTCTTTGGCTGCTTCCTCCGTCACCGTTCTTGACGACGTTGGCCTGACGACGTTCAGAATGACATCGTTCTCCAGTCCACGTGGTTCCCCTTCCCAGTCTCTCCGCGAGATTCCGGCAGCGTCGCTTCTTTGCGCACTAACAAACACAAGCGGTGGCGCCTCTGATTTTAATATTTGAAAAAATGAACGCAACTCCCCTCCCTCCCTCCCAGTCCCACGACCACGCGCCCTCTCCACTCGCCGAGGGGAGAGAGGAGCGGGGTTCTTCTGTTCGCGGCGCTTAGAGAAGTTTGCGGTCTTCGTCGTGGCTGTCCATCTCGTCAGATGATGATGGTGATGATGGTGATGATGGTGGTGATGATGGTGATGGTGATGACGATGGTGATGATGGTGATGATGATGATGGTGATATGCAAGACCATCTGCTGGACCACATAGTGATGGAACAGCGGATGCGGGCCCATGTCCTTGACACCAGAACCTACCCTGGAGCTGATCTGCCCACTGACCATCGACTTGTCATCTGTAAGATGCGCCTGCCATTCTTCCACTCCAGTGGTGGGTGTACACCCTGGACCACATTCAAACCCATAGTGGCCTGGTTTCAGCTATGCTTATGAACGTTGAAAGCGAGAATTTCATCATTGCTTGCGGCTGGGGTTGGCATCGTCCCCCACTCCTCCTGATGTCGAGGGGAAATGGGCGAGATTTAGGACTGTGGCTCATGCAGCTGCAATGGCTGCTTTGGGTACGCGGTCCAGACCTCCTCAGAGACCCTGGCTGACAGAGGAGGTGTTTAAGCTGGCAGAGAAAAAGCGACAGACCCACTCTCATCGTCTACAGCATCCCACGTCAGAAAATGAGGAGGCTTACCGCAGCCTTCGCTCGGAGGTTCGGAGAGCCGTGAGGCGCTGCAAGGGTGGGTGGTGGTCGCGATTTGCTGAGGAGATAGAGTCTGCCTCAATGGCCCGCGATCACAAATCGCTCTTTAACTCCATCAAAAAGCAACCTGCAGCACCATACCTATTGCCATCCATAAGGGAAAGAACGGCGATCCAATATCTGATCCCCAGGAACAGGTTTGCAGATTTGCTGAGCGTTTCTGTGAGGTCCTGGGGAAGGGGAAATCCCTCGACATAGAAAACATCGTGGGACAAAGTGGGGATGACCCTGCCGAGGCTGCGGTGCCTCAAATATCGGAAGAAGTCGTCACCCCTTGTGAGTGGCTGGCTGAGGTGCCATCTATTGAGGAAGCACTGAAGGCGATCGAGAGCCTGAGACCAGGAAAGGCACCGGGCAGAGATGATCTCCCAAGAAAAATGCTGAGGGAGCGTGGCGTTTGTGCACAGACTACCCTACATGACATCATAACAAGAGTCTGGACCACTGGACGGTTTCCGCAGGATTGTAAGGATGCCCTGGTGGTCCCCCTCTTTAAGAAGGGGGACCGCACAGACTGTAACAACTACAGGGGCATCTCACTCTTCAAGAATTATTATTCAATATCGCCTTGCTAGGCACGCTGACGAGGGGCTTGCGGAGCCCCAATGCGGTTTCAGAAAAGGGTGGTCCTGTACAGATGCCATATCTTCTGTCTATCTGCTACAGCAGAGGTGTAGGGAATTCCAACAAGACCTACATCTCTGCTTTATTGACTTGGTCAAGGACGATACCATCAGTAGGTCTGAGCTCTGGGTTTTTCGTGCTTTCGGAGTCTCTGACCCTCTGCTCACGATCATTAAGGACCTTCATGATGGTGAGCGGGCCCAGGTAAACTACGTGGCCAGGAGTCGGAGCCATTTCCTGTACACCTTGTGGTGCGACAGGGATGTCCTCTGGCTCCCACATTATTTAACACATATTTCGACCACGTAGTTCGTGAAGCCTTCCATAGCTGTACCGGAGGAATTTCTATCTGGTACAGATAGAATGGGAGGCTGATCGATGCCCGGGTGCGATCAAGGGATGGCTCCCTATTGCTCAACCATGTTATGTATGCCGATGATCTGGTAATTGCTGCTCACTCAGAGGAGGAGTTGGAGGCGCTGCTACTGAACCTGGAGCTTGCCACTAAGAGGTGGGCCTTACCATCAGCCCCATCAAAACTAAGCACCTGCCTGGGTATTTTGTACCATCGGACACTCCACCCCCACAACTCCCAATTGGTGACGGGGCAGTTGTGGAGAGAGTGGAGATTTCCCATGACCAGTTGCGAAACACTGTGGAAGCTACCTGGTCTGTCATTCCGCGCAAAGCTTCAGGTCTTCTCGGCCACAGTCATTATCTCCCTTCTATACGCTTGCGAAACGTGGACCCCCCTAATGGAACATCTTCGCCGGATAGAAAAACATGTAGGCTGGCCTGCCTACGATCTATCCTGGGTTTAACCAGGCTGGATTGTGTGAGGAGCTCACAAATCCTTGAAAGATGTGGACAAAGTTCCATCGGTGAGCTCCTCCGGCAGGCAAGGCTGCTTTGGCTTGGTCATGTAGCCCGCATGTCCAGCCACCGCATGCCTAAACAGCTTTTGTTTGGCCGGATTGAGGGCGCTAAACGGGCGCGTCACGGGCTAGAGAAGAGATGGAGTGATGTGGTACAGGAGGACGTGGAGCTGAGTGGACTTGCCGATGACTGGTACCAGCGGTGTCAAGATCGGACTCTGTGGAGGAGGCTCGTAAAGGACGCTACTGGGCAGTTGGAGACAGTCGCCCTCTAACAACAACGGAGGGTGGAGGAGCGACGCTCACAACCACGAGCGGAGCACCGGGTAGATAAAATCACAGCAAGTTGGCACAGTAGGGGGCACAGGTGGTGCATCAGCCAGTCATCTCAGTCAGTCGACCCGTGGCACCTGGGTCTGTCCCATGACCTCCTGCAAGCGGGCGTTCGACATTTCACGTGGTCTCAACGTGCACATAGCCTGGCACAAGCGTCGTAGTGACGTCACCGCCACTTAGTGGCGAATGGCGGTTGTTGATGGTGATGATGGTGATGATGATAATGATGATGGCGATGACGACGACTCCGTCTTCGTTGACCAGTGTGCCGACCGACGCGACTCTCCCTCCCCACCGGCTCGACTCACCGCTCCGTGCTGGCTCGCCAGCTCCGTCAGCGTCACGTGCGGCTGCTCCCCCAGCGAGAGGAGGTTCCCGACCAAGGGCAGCGCCCGGGGTCCCGGCGGGAACCCCTCGGGAAGGCGCCGGGGTCCCCTCCACAATCGCAGCGCCACGAGCAGCAGCAACAGCAGCAGCAGCAGGGCCACGGAGAGCGCGGAGAGCCCCAGGGACGAGGGGGGCGAGGCCGCGGCGGGGAGACGCGCGGTGGCCGGACACGACTGGCCGGGGCCCTCCGCGAGATGGCACGCCATGGTTGTGCGTGCGTGTGTGTGGCTCTCTGTGTGTGTGGCTCTCTGTGTGTGTCTCTGTGTGTGTGTGTGGATCTCTGCGTGCGTGTGTGTGGCTCTCTGTGTGTGTGGCTCTCTGTGTGTATCTCTGTGTGTGTGTGCCTCTCTCCGTGTGTGTGGCTCTGCGCGTGTGGGTGGCTATCCGTGCGAGTGTAGTTGGTTGTCCGTGTAGGTCAAAGCGTGGGTGTCAGTGTCTGCGTGTGTGGTTGGCTATCTGTGTGTGTGCGCGACTATGCGTGAGTGTGTGTGCGGTTTGATATGTGTGCGCGTGTCGGTGTGTGGGTCAAAGTGTGTGTTTGTCAATGTGTTTGGGTCAAAAATGCGTGTCTGTTTTGTTGGTGTGTATTCGTCTGTGTTGCTGATGCACCAGTGTGTGTATTTGCGTAGTTCTGTGTGTGTGAGTGTTTGGCTATATTACAGTGTGCGTCGGCTCTTCGTGCGTGACATCGTTGGTGTATGTTGCGTTTGGGTAAGCGTGTGTGTCTGTGTGCGCATATCACTGTGCGTCTCTACGAATGCGCCTCTTGATGTCTACGCGTCTCTGTCTCGTATGCCCGAGTTGACGTTGCTCCGCAGAAGGCGTGCGATCTGTTAGAGTTGTGGGGCGAGCAGGAGAGGGGGGGGTGGAGGGGGGTTAATTTGCGGTCTCACGGATCATATCCCTCCCTCCCGCGGCGTCCCCCCCCCCCCCATTGTCACTCTCCAACCGCCGGAGCGCACTGCACGCACAGGAACTGTTACGCATTTGTCCGAAGAGCCAAATGGGGTGGGATAATGTCCGTATGTATGTTGGACTTCTTTCGCACCGTACGTAGCCAAACCGTGATAATTGGAGGTGTGGGGAAGGACAGCAAGATATTGTCTGATTGGCACGGAGAGGGTGGAGAGAGGCGGGGAGAGAGACACCCGTGTCTATGCAGACACGTGTTCAACAACGGACCACCACCACCACAATCCCCGATGTTCCCACTAAGCATCACCACCACCACCTCTCTGATCACAAACTCCGCCACGACCATCACCCCCTTGCTCTCACCCCTACAGCCAACCCACAACCACGATCCCCTTACCACCACCACAAACCTCGAACACCACCCATATTATCACTCAATACGATTCTCATCAACCTACCACGACCACCAACCCTTGTAACCACCACCACGACCACCACCCCCTTATAACCACCACGATTGCGCAACAACGTTTCAGCCGGTCATGCCCCCCCCCCGTTCATCCGCCCCCTCAGCTCCCTTGGCACGGTCACCTCGCGTGCGGCGGGAGCGTCAGACCGCGCGAGACGAGTTCGAGGGTTAATCCCATTGTTTGGTCTTCATAAATAGATCGGCGTTTCACTCAATAGGCCCCAATCACGTCGCACGCTAAGGTAAGAGCCCTTAACGGCTATACGACACACGCGCGCACAAAGACAAAGATCCCCCGTGTAGCCTTAACAGACTATTGGGGTAAGTGCTGCTTGCGAGGTGCACACCATGAAGGCTGGCACGGCACACGAGAGGGTAGGTGGCCAACACCACGCCCGACCACCTTTGTCTCCCCAATGGCGATGTTTTTACACACCGCACCAGGTACTCATCTGAGGTTGAGTCGACCTAGGGGAGGCCCAGGACCGGTTTAGATAATCGTCACTGATGTTGGCTGTGAGTGGGAATCGGACACGGGTTGCCGGGTTCGCTCACCGTTGCACTACCTACCGCTCCCCTCCAACACACACACACACATGACACACACAAGCACCCACACACACAAGCATACACACACGTGCACACTCACACACACGCGCAGGCACGCGCTAACTGTTGCTCTACCGCTCCCCACGCGCACACACGCACGCACACACACGCACGCACACGCTCACACACACGTGCACACTCACACACGTACACACACGCACAGGCACGCACACGCTCACAGGCACACACACGCACACACGCACACACACGCACACACACGCACACACGCGCACAGGCACGCGAGACCACCAAGGCCATTGCCGTGTGGGTCTGAGTGGCGACGTTGGGGGGAGGGGGGGCTACGATACCGCAGAGGAAGCGATTGCCACTTTGCGGGGGTCCAGTCGTCGTGGGGGTCCATTATGAATATTCTTTAGGGTGGCAGCGTTCAGATTGACACCCCCCATCAAGCCGTGGGAGGATCGGCTGCCCCCCAGGTCCCCATCACGCTCCCATGATCGATCCACTGCTGGGTCAATGTGGCGCCACGGTGGCTATGAGATGTTCACTCTCTGGCCTGGAGTACAGGAGCTCGTGGGTTCGGGCTCGACCTTGACGCGTGGATTTTTGTTCCGGATCTTCCGGTTTTTCCCTCCACATTTAGAAACGCGCGTTGAGAGTATTTGGTTGCAACACATTTCCACGTGATGAGCCACTCTGTTGACCTATCATTTGTGGCCAGGTCGCTTATAAAAAAGACCTATAGAGCTTCGTGAGCCTTACCTGGTAACATAAAATGAAATGTTTAGTTTGGAGAATGTCTCCCCTCACTGTCACTAATGCTGATATAAAAGTTCAGGGGTGTTGCGCTGCTGATATCACTCACCAGTGATGTTAGCCGTGGCCAGGAATCGAGCTCAGGTGGCCGGGTTCCACTGCATCACCGCTGCATCCCATTTGGCCTCGAGTCTTGACGTGAGCAGGGGGGCACGGAGTCGGCAGCACGGTGTGCTGGGGAGGGAGGGCGAGAGGGAGTTCCAGGCACTGGGGCCAGCAGAGGGGGATGAGCAACCTCCTACCGGGCGGAGGTTGACCGGAGCGGAGAGATGAGAGGGAAGATGTAGGCGAGTGGCAGGAGGAGGGGAGTAGAGTGAGATGAGACGTCGCAGGGTACATGGAGGAAGGCTGAGTGAGACCAGAGGGGAGAGGAGGTTGAGTGAGAGGGGAGGGGGCGAGGCAAGAGCGATTGGAGAGGGGGGCAGAGATGAGACGAGAGGGGAGAGACGTGAGAGTGCGTGGAGAGGATCGACAGTTCGGATGACCTGGGTGAGGGGTAAGTCTGTACCAGGATGGGCTATTCGAAGCGACGCTGTACACTGGAAGCGCGGCTCACTCATCGCGCAATCAGAGACGCGGGTTGCGAGAGGATGAGCGGAACGCGTGGAGTGGAGTGGAGCGACCCCTACAGTCGGGAGGGCAGCGTGAACCCTCAACTCTGTCACAGCCCCACTGAGACTCATTGTTTCACAACGCACAGATTCACAACACCCATTGCTATAACACAGTCATAGCCACATTTACGTCTTCCCCGTTTTACGTCGTTTCGCAAATATACGTCGTCCCGCTATTAACACGGCTCTCTGATTTGCGTCGCTTCAACCCACACTTGCGTCGCTAACACCATCGTCCGTCCCGTGTCGTGTCCGTCGCCCCCGCCTGCCCTGCAACAAGGGCTCTCGTTGCAGGCTCTGTCCACCAGGGGCCGAGTGAGGATCACAATGACAACCAAACTCCCCCCGCGCCGGAGTTCACCGTGGACGTGGAGGTGGACGTGGAGGTGCATGGCTCCCGTTTGGTTTAACACGCAGGAGGCTTCACGACCAATATCATCCATAATACGGGGGGGGGGGGGGGGGTTGAGGGGGTTAGATGCAAACTCCACCTAACCCAACAACCCCACCCCCCCTGTATTATGGTCACCTCCCGTTTCTGGATATTTTACTCGGATGCGGCCTAAACGATAAACTAACAGGCAGCGTTTACCGAAAGGGAACGCACACTGATGCCTGTCCGAATGCAGATTCGCATCATCGCCCCGCACATAAATCCTCTTTCATCAAGACGCGCATACATCGGGATAAAACAGTGTCAGATGGTGCAAGTCTGAGGAGCGAGTTTAAACATATTAAAGAAGCTATACGATTAAATGGCTACAATGATGCGCGAATTAACAGAGCATTGAATGTAAAAACCAAGACCGACCAGAAATAATGGTGAAAACGATCATGTTATTAAAACAATGAAACACCATGCATTGCGGGAGTAACTGACACACTTGCTAGAGTTTTGAAAAAAACTAAAAATCAGAGTAAGATTTGGAACGGTAAAAAAAACTTAAACAGTATCTTTAAATAAAGATGAATTCCCAACGTTATCTACAGGTGTGTATGGGATTATTTGCTGGTGTTTTAAATGCTACGTTGAACAGACGAGATGTAACATTGGTGGGAGACTAAAGTAGCACAAAATATTAAATACTCACAAACACAACTGTCGGCAGTAGCAGAACATGCGTGCCAACAAGGACATTCAAATGATTTTGATGACGTTTAAGTGTTGTGTTAAACGAATTATTACTGGCCGAGTCGAATTCGATAATAGAAGTGGCCAAGCAATTCGGGGACTCTCCTCCTATAAACTATCGTCCGTCGCGCAAAATCCGGACAAACTTCGCAGTGAGCATGGGCCTTGCCAACACTGTGCAGTCGACTGCAGCAGCAACGTTCCATCTCGGTACAATTCAATTCCTGTTGCCACCCGAACGCAGACGCCGATACTCAAAATGTACCAGGTCAAACCTGGACAGGTGGCAACCCTTCCGTCATCGCGAGCGAAGACCAGGAGATTCGAGAAGAATCTCAGTCGCTAGCCTCCCTACCTCTCTCCGTCTCTTCGACACGCACACACCAGCAGGCAACGTACGCATTGGCAACAGCGGACACTTTTCGGAAGCGCCTGCCACTCCGATTAAATATTTCCGCGTTCTTTCTCTGCTGCCTGAGAGGTGGCTTTAATGAACATCACAGGCAAGCGCACACGCCCCACACCCCACCCACCGCTGCTTTGAGCGCGGAGCGAACGGCACCCTCGGAACATCAACGGTGACGCGAATCCTTCGCCGCGGCTCAGCGGGCGGAGAGAGCGAGCGACGCAGGCCCTGGTCCTCCTCCCATGTCACCGGGCGCCGTTGGGTGGCAGCTGCTGCACGTGGTGGCGTGCGATCCGGCACCACGGTGGCTTAGGCCGTCGATCCCTCCGCCGCGCAAGTTGAGGACCGATTGTTCCGTCTCGTCGATCCGTTCGACCAACAACACTGCGGGTCGAAACACGGTTCATACGCTCTCCGAGGCTGTATTAACCAGGGCGGACGCCGGGCTCGAACCTCTGCAACGAGCGGTGAACGCGCTACCGCTGGGCCACGTCCATCGCGCCTCCGATGAGCACGTTTGGCTACGTACTGTACGAAAGAAATTCAACTGACGTACATACTCGTTATCTTCCCCCTTACCCTCCCAATATAACTCTGCATGCCTCCTGCACGTGGTCCCCACCTGGGTGGGTCAGCGAGCCCAATCCTCCCCTCCCCCTTCACGGGGCCCTTGTCGCGCCGACATCGGCTCGTTGTCATGCGGTGTTTCTGTTGCCCCTCCGCTCTGCGATCGTCGTTTCGTTGAGCTGTAAGTAGCAAGCACACAACACATCGCCCCTGCTGGACGCACTCCCGAGACGCGTCCCGTCCCAGGACCGACACCACGCACGTGGCACGGGGCACTCGTCCGTGCGGGGCGCGGAATCGAACGGGGGGTGGGTGGTGGGGGTCTGCCGACGGTGCGGTGTGGCGCAGCGGCGCCGGGACTTAATGAACCCTTCCCCATTCCGATGACGCACGCGTAACGTCTTAGGATTTGGAAGTAAAAATGTAGGTGAGAAATAACTTCATCCACGAGGCCACGCTCGGGAGGACGTCTGGCACAGTTTGGCAACCAGACGTCGCGTGTGCCCGTGTCACGGTCACCTGATGATTGCCGGTGGTTACCTCCGGCGAAACGTTGCACAACATTGTCAACTTTTTTCGCTCGATTTTCAACTTGACGGGCGTTTTTGTTTACGGGAAACCCGAAACAATTGGGGTGCTTGCATGTGTTTGCCTGTGTCAGGTGAGTGGAGGGCACACGGGTTCCAAATCGGGTCGGCATTATACCCACACGATCTAACGATAAAGAAACCGATTGCGTGCTGTGTAATGTCCGTTGGGAAAGCCCACGTGTGAACACGAATCTGTTCTAATAATGGAAAAATAATCTCCAAATTACTTGTTTGGGTAAAAGCACACGGGCAAAATCACATCCGCTGCTGCTATGTTGGGACTGTTTTGCCACTGGGGGTCCCCTAGGCTAAACTGCCGCAGGGCGTGGCAATGGCAGAGATGAGAGGCGATGTGAAGTGCCGTTAAGATGCCGGGGCATTGTAAGCAAGCGCCCCACAAAGCGGTCACCAATGACTGCACAAGCACAATCGTCACGGAATGTATGCTGAACTTCTTTCGCACCGTACATAACCAACTGTGCCAATCGGAGGTGTGAAATTCGATTTAACGCTTAATTTGGCTAAATTCCAGCTCGCCGACTCGTCACCGACTCGCCGGCTGGCATCAAGCGGCCAGGAGACGATGCGAGGCGTGATGCTGAGTGAGCAGCACCACGGACGTGGGGGATGGGGGGGGGCTGGAGCGGGGTGGGGGGGGGTTACGCTGCACTACGAACTCAGTCACCCGTGACGATTATCTGAACCGGTCCTGGGCCTCACCTAGGTCGACTCAGCTTAAAGTGAGTGCCTGGTGCGGTGTGTAAACATCGCTACTCGGGAGACAAATGCGGCCGGGCGTGGCGCTGGGCACCGACCCCCTCGTGTGCCGTACCGGCCTTTATAGGTGCTCCGCGTGAACTGCACTTGTCCCAACAGTCTGTTGAAGGCTATACGGGGGATCTTTTGTCTTTGGTGGGGGAGGGTGCCTCGCCCACACGCTCACCCGTATCGGGCAGCTTGACTCCCGAACAAGACAACTCGTCTTTGGACCCGGATCAGCCAGCCCGATCGTCACACGCTGCCCATGCCACTGTCATCGTTTTAGCAACAAACAACAACCGCGTGCCGTGTCTCGTTGACATGTACGTCAGCATTTATTTTGTCAATTGTGATTTTTAAAGCCGAAAATCCAAAGTCCCACTCGAAGCGAGCTCTGTGGCCAGCACCACTCCCGACCGCCTTTGTCTCCCAAGTGGCGATGTTTACACACCGCACCAGGTACTCACTTGGGGCTGAGTCGACCTAGGGGAGGCCCAGTACCAGATCCAATAATCGTCACCGGTGTTGGCCGTGAGCGGCAATCGAACTCGGATCGCCGGGTTCGTAGCGTGGCGCGCAAACCGCTACACCACCGCTCCCCACTATGACTGCACACGCAGACACACAAACAAACGGGTCGTCATATCTCGTTCGTGTTTTAAATGCTGCTATTTTATTTCTGGCTCTGAGCACACAACACGTGTATTTGCTTTGATCGGCACGCGATGGAACCCCGTGCGCGTGGCACGTCACAATATGTGACGTGTACTCCGCAGTGGTAAACAAGGAGTTGACCGGAGCGAGTTCAGGGTTCGGGAGTAGTTCTGCGACGTCATTTACCCCCCCCCCCCACCCCGTGGTCTTTCT
Organism: Lampetra planeri; assembly: GCF_965212315.1. NCBI lineage: Eukaryota > Metazoa > Chordata > Hyperoartia > Petromyzontiformes > Petromyzontidae > Lampetra > Lampetra planeri. The sequence goes on along the minus strand of NC_136122.1, from coordinate 13,647,567 downwards.
CTGGAAAAACTCGATGAGCGCTTCGCTCTGAGATCCGCTCCATGGAAACATCGCTGCGTCGTAAGACGACGCCGGTGCGGTGGCAGATCCAAGGCGTGGCAGGCGCTGGGGGCGATAGGGAATTTTAAAGAGGGGGGGGTGGGGGGTAAATTTGTCTAGAGGGTGTCCTTGTTTGTTGTCTTTGCCTCGCACCACCGATTACCACGGTGGGCTGCGGACGGTGGCGCGGAGAAGTTCAACATAATCCCGAGACGGGGTTCGGTGTTTACACCGCAGCAGCTGAAACTAAAATTGAAACTTTCGCACAGTGGCGGATCGAAGGTGAGGAGTGGATGGCTGGCGGCAATGAGGGCGACCCCCCCGCCCGCCACCTATTTAAAGACGAAGCTTTACATTTCGGAACGGCCCTGCGGCACCCGATGGGAAATAGCGAGATCCACCACGATAGCCGGCGTGCCCTGCTGATCCACAATGAGAATTAAATCCATTGACAAGGTCTTGTTTTGTCAATAGTCCTTTGCCATCCAATCAGGGTTTTTTTGGAAGAGTATTTAGCTTCTAGATTTGAAGCTTTCGTGACTGCAAGGATTCATACTCTTTGGTTTGTCGGTAAAGTCACCATGTAGGTAAAACAGCATCAGCAGTAGGCCATGCTTTCCCACCTGATGACGGACGCTTGTGTTGCGCCCGAAATGTCGTGATTTAATTTAGTTGTTTTCATTTATTGTATTTTATTTTCTACCTACGTGACTTTACCGAAAGAACAAAAGAGTATGGATCCCTGCAGTCACGAAAACTTCAAATCTAGATTGCTTACGGGAGACGGAAATTGAAACAAGACGGTCAAATCAGCACTGCAAGAGGCAGCTTGCGTGTGACGCCGACGTAGCCGACACCTCTCACCTCGCCCCGCAGCTTTTGAAAATCCCTTGTCCCGTGAGTTCGGCGGCCGAGAGACGCGCGCCCGTCGAGAGGAGGCCGCTTGAGATGTGGAGGAGGTCGTTTAAAAATCCGTGTCGAGACGACACCGCGGAGAAACGAGTTCCACACTGGGCTCGCTGCAAACCAAAGGTTGAGGGTTCAATCTCCGGGCGCGGCAGTCGAGACAATGGAGGCTGAACTGGCGGAGCTCTGGATTGCAATTATGTACGCTGGACTGATACTCTTAGTTCTTTCGGTAAAGCCACGTAGGTAAAAAAATTAATTAAAATTAATAAGAAATAAAATAATAAAAATCACGACGTTTCGGAGGCAACGCAAGTCTCCGTCATCAGGTGGGACCGTCACAGCCAGATTTGCTGCATAAAGTGAGTACGCTGGACTGCTTTACGCAGCATCCGCAGCCAACCGTGCCGATCGCAGGTGCGATGTGAATACTCGCCCACACGCTCGCCACGATACATCACCGCAGCACCCTTTGTTTCTCGGGGTGAGAACGTTCACCGCATTTTATTTTGGTGCCATCGCCGGCAAGGCCAAAACGTCCAAATTGAACGACTCGAGCAGTTGCTCGCGCTCTCATCGGTCACGCCACTTTACCGCGCCCTCCCCTTCCCTGTCTCTCTCTCCTCCGTGACCATTCCCTGTGGCCACAATCGCTGTCAGCATGTGTAAATCAGCATGTGTAAATCAGCATGTGTAAGTCAGCAAGTGTGAGTCAGCATGTGTAAGTCAGCATGTGTAAGTCAGCATGTGTAAGTCAGCATGTGTAAGTCAGCATGTGTAAGTCAGCGTGTGTAAGTCAGCATGTGTAAGTCAGCAAGTGTGAGTCAGCATGTGTAAGTCAGCATGTGTAAGTCAGCATGTGTAAGTCAGCGTCCAGCCTGCATGGTGTCTTGGGACACAGAGAGCGCCACGGTGCGGCATTTAAATCGTTATTAATATTCATATTGTTCCACTTGTTAACACAGGAAAGCCTCACCGAGCCTCTAGACTTTTTTTTCCAGCAGGGTCCTACCACGTGTTTGCCCTTATCTTACGTAGACTTCGTTGAACCAAAGAGTATGTCACTAGATATATATTTTTTGCACTCTCATCTAGATATTTCCCAGCGAAGTGTGGAGCAGTGAGCGACGAGCATGGCGAGCGATGTCACCAGGACATTGCAACAATGGAGACACGCTACGAGGGCAAATGGAGCCCATCAATGTGTAGTGTAATAGCGCCGGCTGCTGTCCAGCAGCGGCAACTGCGGTGGACAAACAGTGGACACGCCGGTGAGCATATACACGGCTGTGTGTCGGCAGGGCGGAGGAACTGGGGTAAGGGTCATGGAAGACCCCATCTGGAAGCCCCTGGAACCTGCTAGTGGGTTCCAGAAGGGAGGCGTGGTCAGGGCGGATCCAGGCCGCGCTGGGCGCATAAAAGCAGCTGAGAGCCGGAGCTCAGCGCTGCTGGTTCTGGGAGTGGACTCGTCTCGTCGTCGCTGTCGTCTTCGCTGGATATTGCACGGCCGGAGAGTTGTTGGCTGTCTCGGTCAGCGCTGTCGGTGTCACACGGTCAGGGTTGTGTCTAGGCTAGGCTAGACGACTCGGGAGAGTGCGAGGGCGAACCTGTGAAGTGTGAAGGTGTTCATAAAGTAGGTGACTCCCGGAAACCTTCGTCTCCGAATCACTGACACGACAATTGCTTGCAGACTATTGCTGGACAGTGACAGGAGATGCTCCGTTTAATTAATACAAGAGACAAGCCAGGAAGCACTGAGTAGACACTGAATAAGGACTAAACAATGTACTTATATATTCTTGGTTCTTTCGGTAAAGTCACGTAGAAGGGAAATAATAAAATAATAAAAATAAAACGTAATAAGATAAAATTCTCACGACGTTTCGGCCACAACGCAAGTAGCCGTCCTCAGGTGAAGAACAGGGCTGTCATAAAGACAGCGTCCTAATAAATTATTATTATTATTATTTTATTCCCCTTCTACGTGACTTTACCGAAAGATCCAAGAATATGAATACCTGCAGTCACGAAAGCTTTAAATTGAAATATACTTATATATACATAATAGTTTTTTGCCTTTTGTTTCATAATACATTTGATTTATATAACCCTTTTTCTGATTTTTGTAAGTGTCACATGAACAGGACAGGTGACGTGTTATCATGCAAAGCAACCATAAACACATGAAAAGACCTAGGTTTAGCATGTATGAGTAAAACTCTACTATCTACACAACATACATAGACGCAAAATGTAAAAACTTAAATAGCTTGGGAACAGTAGCCAATCAGTTGTTTTCATTGTTAATGTTTGAAGTCAGCACATCAAAATTCATAACAAACAGCACATCTCATCTCTGAAGCAGACGTCGTCTAAACATTGTAGAGCAGTGTGATCGATTTACATTGAGAGAAATAAAAACTTATTGTGACCACTCTGACAGCTACAGGCTTAGTGCGGCCTGGACGCATATTACTAAGTAATACACCTTGCAATTGCATTCCATGTAAAGCCAACATATGCTAATCAACTGTGATTAGCAATCTTCTACTGTTTTACAATTACAATAACCCCCCCCGCCCCCCCCACTCGGCTCCACCATGAGTTCGATTCCCGGACTAACGATAACGATGGTGGCTTACAGTGACGTCAGAGCCAACCCAGGCCCCCGCAACAGCTGGCCAGCGTGGTGAAATATGGTCAAACAACTCAACCCCCCCCCCTCCCCCCGCCCCCACTCCCAGCTGTCGTTATAGTCGGTGGCAAGCGCTCCTCACCATCGTTATCTACGCAGCAATGGTCGATCCACTGCTGGATGAAAGTATCTTCAAACAAATATATAATCAGACAATTTGCCTCCCAACTTCCCATCGCTGTCCCTTCGCTTCGATTAGCACGGTTGGATACGTACGATGCGCGACAAGTTCAACACGCATTCACTTAAAACTGTTCTTAACACGTTCCATCAGCCGCGCTTCCTCGTGGGGGAGTGAATTGTCTTCAGCAGCATTGGTTTAACAGAAAGGAAACTTTGGCGCCGGTTTTCGACTTTCAGTGTCTCATCGAGAGAGGCAAATCGTTGTTCATGTCGTGGCTCGTGGACACGAGGAGGCGATAATAGTCGTCGTTCGAGAGTCAATAGTGCGGCGGTCTTGCCGTGTCCCCTCTCGCCCCAACCCGCCCCGTCGTGTCTCAGCCCTGGGGTCAGGAGGTCAGGGCCCGTGCCTGTGGTCAGTATTTCGTGTTCCGTTTGGACACAGATTGTCTGTGACGCTGCTGCGTTGGCGGTGCCGCGCGGGCACCAGCAATAGCAGCACAACATCCACACAGTCGACAAGAATAGCGCCCTCAAAGTGGAGTATATGCATGTATATATTGAAGGCGACGTTTCGGGCAATGGCTCTTCTCCATAGCAGAGACGAGTGTGTTTTTGGGTGTTTTTCTGAAGCAGGGGTGGGGGCGGGCGGTGGGGAGTGGTGGGGCGGGGGGTATGGATAAGGAATGGAAGGCGCGTCATCAGTCATCGATTAAAATCGATTATTGATAATGGATGATGCTGATGATCGTTTGATGATTGCATAGAAAATTAATGTATAAAGTGATTGATTTAATGATAATGAAGATGATAATTGGCCATGATGCTTGCTACACTCTGGAAATCCTCGCAGAGACTCAGGACCCCTATTCAGGCGGGTCCTGCCAAGTTCAAGTTCAAGTTAACTTATAAGGTATAGCCCTGTGAGCCATTCGGCTCTTGAATCGGGTGTAACCGCAATAAACAAAAAACAAAAACATGAACAAGAAAACATCTTAAAGTGACTATGTGCAAACAGAAAATCCAAGAAAAGACGGCAAAATATTGCAGAAAAAGCACCGTACACCAACGATGTGTGCAAAAATACCAGTGGGATGCAAGTCAAACAACAACAACAACAACCACAATACAACTTAGATTAAGTGTTCTCACGTCGACGATTGTTCATCATCCCAGCTACGTAATTTGTGGGTTGCGTTTTAAATTTGGACAGTCACACAAACAGAGGTCATCACCGAGGACGACTCCCCGCACACAATCTCATACTCTTGCCAAATGCGCCACGGGATCTGTAACGTCCACTGTGAGCGAATGGCGCGTACTGCTTTATTTTTACGGTTATTACACCACCGCAGTATTAATCGGGGTGGCCGCTGGGATCTAACCGCGAACCTTCGCGACAACGAGTGACGAACGCGTCCCATTCACATCAGCGATGGATGATGACGACGGTGGCTAATGAATGACGCTGATTATGATGATGATTGAATGAGGATCATAATTGGCAATGGTTGCTGATTCAATGATGACTGATGAATGACACTGAACGATGTTGATCGCATGAGGATGATGCTGAGTTATTGATAAATAATTACGATGATTGTAAATGTTGTGGATTTGCTGTCTAACACACCGGTATGCTGTACTAGTAACGAATTGGCATGTTCTGTTTACGTGACAACCCTTACTAATTGGCTGTGTCGGGTGGTGGAGGGTTTAATGACACATTTATATTATGTATGATGATCACGATTGAATGAATAAGAATGATTAATGATTATGATGATGACAATGGAATTAAGTATTTGATGGTTACTATGACTGTTGATTCATGACGATTTTATTAATAAAAATAGTTCATCGGTCAATATCGCTTGAGGCGGATGTAAACGGCACATATATATAATGGCACATACACGAACAATGATCATGACTGATTGATTTATCGGCTCCTCGTTGTATGCATGTTTGTTGAACTTCTTTGGCACTGCACGTGCCCAACTGCGCAAATCGGAGGTGCGGGGAAAGGACATCAAACTTCACACAAGATGCAGTTCTAAAGAAATAAGTTGTCAATATAGATGATTTATAAGTGCGTAACTCCAGTGGCCACCGAATATCGGAAGGAAGAGCGTTCCAGACGGCCGCAGCAGCGCATCTCTGCCACCCCGGTACCTCGCTCACCGATCCTCGGCACGCGACAAACAGAACTCGCGACACACGAAGGTCCAAAGATTGGACACAAAATTCCTAACCCCCAACCCCTGCCTCTGATCCCTCCCTCCCTCGCTCCCTCCCCCGCCCCTCCCCAACCCCGCCTTAATACAAGAGCCACATCGCTCACGTGGGCGCTCCGAGAGCGAACGACACACAGGAGCGAGTCGAGCCGCTGATGAGACGATAAAGACCGGACAGGCAGCAACAGCGACGGGGCCAGGTGAGCCGAGAAGGGAGGTGAGCCTCACCGGGTGAGCGGTGAGCCGAGGGCACAGTAAGTGCGATGTGAGATATGTTGGGGGGGGGGGGAGGGGGGGTGAGAAGTGAGGTGATGGGTGAGAGTGTGAGCTGAGAGTTGTGAGATGAGAGTTGTGAGGTGAGGGGCGAATGGTAAAGTGCGAAGTGGGAGGGGAAGTGAGATGCGAGATAAGCGGTCAGGTGGCGAGATGTTAGCTACCTCGCCTGGTATAGAGGAGCTTCGAGGTTTAATCCCGACCCTGACACCTGCGTATTTGGAGTTTGGATGTCTCTCTCTCCGTGGTCGCGTGGATTTTCCTCCAGGTTCTCATCTAGCAGCGGATAGACAATGGCTCATGACGATTACGCAGCATGTATTGCGCACGGTATATATATGCACTTGCGTATGATGCGTCCATCAGTATGTGCGTGCGTGCGTCTATTGTGTTGTTGTGTTCTCTCATCGCAAGTCGTGCACCGAGCCTGGCACCACCACGATCGTGTATATTGTTGGTATAGCGGCCCCCCAATTAAGACCACAATGTCCTGTACCCCCCCCCCCCCACCAACTAGACTCACTCATCACACTTGGTGACGAAATGTTAGCTATTGCCCAGTGGGCCTTAACTGGTTAAAATACAAATCAAATATCGTTGAATTGAAGTTTGTATCGGCGCGCGCGATTATTCACTCCGTGGCTCCGTGGCCTGCCGTGGCCTGCCGCTCCATCGCCAGCCTCGAGCAGCGGCCACCCTCGGCCCCCTTGTGGCCATGCCACTCGCCTTGTGTCATCGTCCGACGATTTCAAACCACCCCGCTCTCCGAGCTTTCGAAGATCAAAACTAAAACAAGAAAAGCAAAGGGCATTTGACCGTTCTTGGAAAGTCGCTGTTAGTTTTGGAAGGGGGCCGCCTACCCCGCCCCCCCCCCATGCGCCCGCTATTGCGTGGAAGGCACGGGTTGACCAACAGACGGAAGAAACCACAGCAGGACACAACGGGGCATTGGTGGCAGCTGCCGCACTTCCACTGCTGCTGGAGTTGATCGCAAATCTGGGAGTGATATCGCCCGGCCCAATATCGCCACTAGGCTGCACGCAAAAAAACAAAGACCCCCCCCCCGTATCGCCTGTGAACAGACGGCCGGGGCCAGTGCTGCTGGCGAGTAGCACCGATGAAGGCACGGCACAATATAGGGTGGGTGGCCAGCATCACGCCCGGCCGCATTTGTCTCCCTCGTGGCGAGATTTACACATCGTACTCATTTGAGGCTCAGTCAACCTTAGGGGAGGCCCATGACCAGTTCAGATAATCGTCACGGGTGTTGGCCGTGAGCAGGAAACGAACTCGGGTCGCCGGGTTCGTATTGCGACGCGCTAACCGCTGTGCCACCGCTCCCCACTGCTGGCTCCACACTCACACACTGACACACACTCACAGACACACTGACACACACACACACTGACACACACACAGACACATGTCCCTCTCGTACATTCCACGCGCGGGCTCGACCTTGACCGAGTGTTGTAGCGAGTCGCCGCTCGCGTGTTTACACGGAGGGACTTCTCCTGCACGGCATCCATGCCACAGGCTGCGCGACCTCGTCCGGATGGAATGAATGGGGAGTGTCTGACTATTCCGCAAACGCGCACGTGTTTGCTTAACAGATTAAATTCGCTGATGTTTCAAGGCCGATGGTATCAAGGTGCGACGTTTTATATCTGCACCTCCGCGGGAATGAGCGTGCGTGCCTGTTGTGTCGAACGTCTCTGACGGGTGCGTTTATGGTATCATTTCTTTTTTTATGCCTTTTTTTTCAATATCGCGTAAACGTTCGTCCCGAACCTTGGGCACGAATCGAGAGCCAACGTCAACAGACGGGGGGGGGGGTCGTAAAAGGGATCGTGAATGCGGTGGCGATGGTGGCATCTTCTTCACCACTCGGCTACTACAAACAAACAGGTTGTAAATACCGGAGCAATGAACAGACACCCGACTACCGAAGCAGAGGACACCAGGGCGGGGGAAGGCATCGCTCTCCACGCAGAGCACTGCCGCCCTTCGTGCCGCGGAAGCTGATATCACAGAGCTACCTCTGAGATCCTTTCTTCCAGTGACGTCTGAAAACCCAGATATTGGTCCTTAATTTATATTTATATTTACCAGAGAAAATACGTTGAATGTCGGAATTTGGTTATTTGATTGAGTGAATGAGTGAGTGGTTCGTTGATTGGGTGAGTGAGTGGGTGGCTGAGTCAGTGAGCGGGTGAGTGGGTTAGTGAGCGGGTGGGTGAGTGAGTGGGTGGGTTAGTGAGTGGGTGGGTGAGTGAGCGGGTGGGTGGGTGAGTGAGCGCGTGGGTGAGTGAGCGGGTGGGTGAGTGAGCGGATGGGTTAGTGAGTGGGTGGGTGAGTGAGTGGGTGGGTGAGTGATCGGGTGGGTGAGTGAGTGGGTGGGTGAGTGATCGGGTGGGTGAGTGAGTGGGTGGGTGAGTGATCGGGTGGGTGAGTGAGCAGGTGGTTGAGTGAGGGGGTGGGTGAGTGAGCGGGTGGGTTAGTGAGTGGGTGGGTGAGTGAGTGGGTGGGTGAGTGATCGGGTGGGTGAGTGAGTGGGTGGGTGAGTGAGTGATAAGTCCCACTATGAGAAGCACGACTGAGTGTCCACGTGCAGGGGTGGATCTGGCTGTTTCGAGGATCAGGCTCCTCGGCCATCAACAAATGCACCTCGACACACGTAGATGGAACAGTCGTCATCACCACCATCACAATCTAACGAGGTGGACAGTGGCGATGAAGATCGCACACCGCTCCTCTTACCTTGGCGAGTGAAGGGCCCGCGTGGTGGAACTCGCAGGGAGGGAGGGTGTGGAGGTCGCATTGTTTGCTGCATGCAAATCCTCAGCTTAGCCATTGCCGTTTGTAATTAAGACCTTAATCTGTAATAATTTCGTATGAATGTAATCATTGTGTTGCTACACATTCCTGCAGAGTAGAAACAACATGTAATAATGATCATTGTAGTCCTTGTAATCAGTTCAATGTACGTGCTTTGAAAAGGGGCCATTGCCCGATTCGTCGCCTATTAAATAATTGCTCATGTTAAGGTCACACACACGCACACGCACACACGCAGTGTCGCGAATGAAGGCGTTGAGTTGTTGGTGTTGAGTGTGCGCGTGTGCACCATTCCCCACGCAGCGGTGCTCAGAATGAAGCCCTCCTCATTTGAGACCCATTCATCATTCCTCCTCCTCCTCGAAGTCACCGCTGCAACCATTATCTGTACTCTTAGTTCTTTCGGTGAAGTCACGTAGGTAAAAAATGAAATAAAAATTAATAAAATAAAAAAATAAAAAATGACGACGTTTCGGAAGCAACACAAGCCTCCGTCTTCAGGTGAAACTGTCACAGCAAAAAATCTGTATCAAGTGTGACAATTTCACCTGAAGACGGAGGCTTGTGTTGCGTCCGAAACGTCGTGATTTTATTGTTTTAATTTTTTATTAATTTTAATTTAATTTTTTACCTACGTGACTTTACCGAAAGAACTAAGAGTATGAATCCTTGCAGTCATGAAAGCTTCAAATCTAGAACCATTAACTGTCTCAGAAACATCGTCAGCAGGCGGATGCGCGCATCTACGTCACACATTGGAAATTAGAGCCACGATCGTGTCGCTCTAATTTTACCGGGAAGGAGATTGTGACTCTTTGGGTAGCAGTAGATTCGTGAATTTAGTATTTTTGTTCGAATATTTTAGTAATTTGTGAAATCATATAGATTGCTCTCTAATTATTAGGGTCTTCTTCTGAGCCATTTATATATGTACTGGAGGAATAAAATATGCTTTCCACCAGGGGAAATGTACCTTCGGTGAGAGCTCGCAAATGCGTGTGAGAGGTTTACGAATGAGATTTACCCACAGCCACAACTGCAAATGCATGCAGACAACTGCTTCCGCGGATGACGATGTCGTAATTGATGCCAACTCGTGTAATACGTCCCATTCAGATATGGGATTGCAGGAGACGTATGGACGATGACTTCTCACTTACACGTCGTTAGGGTTGGGGTGTGAAGAGGAAGGAGTGAGTGGTGTGAACAGCGGTGGTGTATTCGGAGATATTTCACTCTGACTTGTTCTGTCAAAGATGTGCCCTGCTGATCCACAATGCGAATGAAATCCATTGACAAGGTCTTGTTTTGCCATCCCATCAGGGTTTTTTTGGAAGAGTATTTAGCTTCTAGATTTGAAGCTTTCGTGACTGCAAGGATTCATACTCTTAGGTTTGTCGGTAAAGTCACCATGTAGGTAAAACAGTCTGCATCAGCAGTAGGCCATGCTTTCCCACCTGATGACGGACGCTTGTGTTGCGCCCAAAACGTCGTGATTTAATTTAGTTGTTTTCATTTATTGTATTACATTTTTGACCTACGTGACTTTACCGAAAAAAACAAAGAGTAGTACTTAGCTTCCCTTTAGTGTTCAACCGAGTTGAACGTTTTCTAGACAAGTCTTGTGGTTTTTGTGAATTTAGCAAAGTTTCGTGGTAAGAAAATGTTGCATTTTTTCCTTAGCGAGAACGCATACATGTCTTATTGTTCTGTAGCTAATCCAATCAGGGAGATTTTATTCCAGGCTATATCTAGAGCTTTCGTTCATTCAGGAATGTTCGATTAAAACCAACGTGGACTATCATCCTTTAATCTGAACTATTTTAAGTGGCATATTTGTCAATTATTTTTAGGAATTGGCTCTTAAAATATGTCCAGGCACTTTCAAAAACTGGGATTTTTCTCGCCGTATCCCAGTCAGAATGGAGAGCGTCGTGTTTAGATGCTTGAAGGTCTAAATGTTTTAAAGACCGTTTCATGATAATGTTATGAGTTTATTTTACTTATGTTTGGACGCCGAATGCCAAATATAATGGCACGATCACTGAGATGATTACCGACGACTCCCACTTTTGAAGATGTACTGGGTAGATGTGTTAGTATAGGACATCAAGTATGGACAAACGATCCGAGTTGTTTATATTGGGTCTCGTGGTTGAAGCAACTCAATTGATGTAGATTGTACGCGTTTGCAAAGTCGAATGCATCATGTGGTACGTTTAGCCAATTATAATTCAGGTCACCTCTGATTAATAATTCACCTTTTGGAATGGGTAACGTAATTTTATCCGGGGATTAATTAGAAATGTACTATTTTGTGGTCGATAGCAACACATCAAAGTAAAATGTCGGTTACCTGGCGAATAAATCATGAGTGTGATACATTCAAATGAACCCGGGTCGGATACAGTAGTTAGTTGTATGCAAGGTAGGTTATTTTTCACATGTCCTGCCACACCTCCTCCTCCTCTTCATGATATCCTTCATTTTCCCCGAGGCTATGAGTTATATGCGAGGTGAGCCATGTTTCAGACAGCCAATTCAATTTTTATTATTTAAATTTAGCTGTGAGGTCTCTCATGTTGACCTGGACAATGCCAAGACCACGTCTGTCTGAGTTAAAGGTGAGCGATGCAGAAGATGTGGCAGTAATGGAGCCAGGATTGGTTTTAACACCTGACCAAATCAACAATATTAATATGAATAGTTTTAAAATGTATTTATAATAGTGCTGTCCTAAACGTAGTGAGGCGTGGCTATGAGTATTTTTTAAGCTTTGAAGCGAACAATATGAAATTGTAGAATTCTGTAGATTGGAGGAAGAGAATGCACAGAATACGGGAAGTGCAATTATTTGAGAAATTATGGGAGGTGGGGGGGGGGAAGGAGGGTGTTGTGTGCGATGGATGAGGTGACTGAGTGAGCTGGATGGGCCGAGTGACAATGGGTAAAAACAATAGAACAGAGTTAGTGGGTGGCAGCAGGAGCGTGAGTCCGCTCCACACACACCAGCAGGAGGAGCCCATCTTGAATGTCATGGCCACTGCACGGAGACTTCATGCAGCGACCTCCCAGAGCAGTTGCCGAGGCAGCCGAGCAGCTGGGGGTTGTCGGCCCAGCCGAAGATGGCAGAGGCGACGCGCACGGTGCTGCAGACGCACGGCGTGGAAGTCTGTTCCGTGCTCTTCTTGCTGTTCACGGGGTGGCCCCGCTGAACAGCACGCCACGGGCTGCTGGGGGTGCCAAGGGGGTCCGCACAATAGATTGCACACAGTGCACTACGGCTCGCTGCGACACACACAGAGCAAGCTGCACCGCACACTTCAATATTCATCAAACACTTCTCTACTATACCACACATTTATACTCTACCCATCAAAGTCCAACTAAACATTACGGCAGTGTACAGTACTCTTAATTAAATGATACACACAATGGACATGCACACAAACACACAATGGACATGCACACAAACACAAAAACAGATAAACACAAACATAAATACGCATGATAAATAAATAACAAAAAAGCCTGTATACAAAATCCGTTCAAAACTGAGAATCTTAAAAAAACGCTAAAATAACAGTTTCTAAAATCCGTTAAAAACGAAAGAATCCGTTATGTTTTTTAAATTATTGATAAATTAAATAACAAACACATTTACACAAGCCCATGCATTTATTCACATCTTAACCTAAAAAAGTGGTTGCAAATTGTAGTATCATAAACAAATGTATAACAAGTACTGTGCTAAAGAACTTGGCTTCGAGGCCGATCTTGATACCTTCGGCACTAAGCTGTGTTTGTTGTTGTTACCTGTGCACTCACTCACCTGTACACTCACTCACCTGTACACTCATTCACCTGTACACTCACTCACCTGTACAATCACTCACCTGTACACTCACCTGTACTTTCACTCGCCTGTACACTCACTCGCCTGTACACTCACTCACCTGTACACTCACCTGTACTTTCACTCGCCTGTACACTCACTCACCTGTACACTCACCTGTACTTTCACTCGCCTGTACACTCACTCGCCTGTACACTCACATGCAATCAGGTGGATGCTGGTGCGAGATTGATGGCAATGTAGTTTCTTTACACTTCCTAATTATTAACCAGATGAGCAATTATTAAATCTTCTGTTCTCTTATACTTCCTCGCTTGAATACCGCCCGCATCACCTGCACGAACAGAGATACACAGAGCTACGCCACGAGACGCACCGATACATCTCGACCGACACAGACAAACACCCACGGAGATGCATCGAAGTCGAGCCGTGGCAGTGCGACTGAGCACGTGAAAATCAACCTATGGGCCGCACAGTGAACATACTGTGGTGTGCGCTTCTTCACGGAGGAGGAGGAACAGCGACACGACACAAACTCTGTCTGTCTGCTGAGGTCGTCCCGTCGTGGCCAGCAGCAGCAGCAGTAGCAGCAGACCTCCATGTTGGGCATCTAGCTGGTGAACATGTGAATGATGATGGTGACGATGGTGATGGATGTGGACGATGATGGCTGTTGATGATGATGCCAGTTTTATTTTCCCACTACGATGTCGATGATGATGCTGAGTATTGTGTCAGTGGAAAATGAAATAATAATATGACGATGATGACAATGATTTTGAAGATGACGATATCGATGGTGAGTCAGAATGGGTTGATTTTTCACATTGCCCAGACGATGATCATGTGAATAATGATTTTACAACTTGATGATGATGAGTGTATTGTCAGAAACAATGATGACAATGACCCTGCTGCTGATGACGCGTCAGGCATGTCTTGATTTTAAATCCCTTCAAGATAATGACGACAACGATGATGATGAGGACGATGTCTATGAGCATTCCCAAAAGCAACGATGATCGTCTCGGGAACAATGATCAACACCGTGATGATGACGATGACATTGATGTATCAGTCAGGTGCTCGCTAACAGCATTTGCCCCAACAGTCTGTTGAAGCCTCCCTGTCGGTATCTTTGTCTTTGCGTGAGCAGCGAGATGAAGGCGGCGCACGAGGAGAAGAGCGTCGGCTCGCCTGGCGCAGAGAGGACACGGCGCTTCGCCTCCGTGCGGGTGAGGCCGCGAGCTCCCGGGATGTGACCCCCACCGTAGCCCTGACCCCCCCCCCCCACCGTAACCCAGATCCCCCCCATCTCCCCCACACTGCAGCCCCCTTCAGTTCTAATCCCGGCCACGGCTACCCAGCAGACTTCTCTTCTTGCGCGTGGCTGGTGTCGATGCAGGGCGTCGACCCCAACGTCACATCCAGGTGGCCGAGCCAGACGACCGCGTCAGGAGCGGTGGCGGAGTGGTCCGCTGCGAGGTCTCCTTCGGGTTTGCGGATCGGGCGTCGTTAGATGTCGCGCCGTCTCTGTGCTGGATGACCACAGCCGCACCACGACTGGAGAGTTTTTAATGCTCCGTTTGTGCATCGTCAGGGACCCGCATCTGCTACCGTGGTTTGTGCGGTGGACGCGGCTTAGGGTGGACCACGAGCAGCTTCGTGGGAGACCAAATCCCAGGGTTCTTCTGCGTCGCTCCTTTCGAGCAATAGCTGAGTGATATCTGAACCACTTTTTGCCCGACCCCTAGGTCGACTCAGCCTTAAATGAGCACTGGGGAAACAAAGTCGGCCGGGCCAAGTAGTGGGGAACTGCTCCACATCTTGTGCACAGCCCGCGTTAATAGGTGCTCGCTAACAACACTTGCGTTCCCACTCAATGAAAGGCGATACTGGCGATCTGTGTGTACTGTATATATACATACACATCGTATAAAACAGCGGTGAGCCGTTACGTGGCTACGAACCTGGTGAACCCAGTTCGATTCCCGGCTCACGTGGATTTCGCTGCAACGCCCTCGGATGCCCACAGCGGAGCCCCGAAGCCTGTAACACCTGTTATGCATGGCCAGCGTCCTCTCAAGCACTCAACTCCTGCTTAGCTTCCGAGATCTGGTCATCGTCAAAGGTCAACGCGATGCTCTGCTGCTCCAATGAGCATTGAGGCTGTGTTGCTCATCTCTTGTTAACAGCCCTGCAGAACCAGTGATGGAAATTCCACGTTACTGTGGCGGGAGCGACTCTATCCAAAGGGCAACTTCTGTTTCCGTTGTTGATGCTAAGTGTTACTTATTGTATCGACCCCCAAGAAGGATTATGGGCTTAGTCAACTGCCTACTCGGGAGTTGAACTCGAAACCCGTCGATGGTGAGCCACAGTTGTCATCGATATTAAAGAGATTGCCTGCTGATGCGGCTGCTCTTGCTGTGGCAGTGATGGTGCACAAACAACAACAACAACGACTCCGTGTCAATAACAACACCGCGTGTGTGTGGCCTTGAAGTGAAACGCATATAAGAGGCGACGTTTCGGGCAACGGGCCCTTCTGCATTGCACGCAGAGAGGCCAGAATAGAGACAGAGTGAATGATGAGAGTTGGAGTCTGCACTTGCAGTATTCCATGGAGTGGGGGACGCTTGGTAATTTCGTGTTGCAGGTTGCGTGTTGTGATCACGTGTTGTGATTCTGGTACGATTTGGGTCAGAGGCACCTCATGTTTGTCACGTATATTGGGGTGGATCATGGTGCTTGGGGAGGCCTCCATCCAGCAGTGGATTGACCATGGTGGTGGCGGCGGCTGCTGCTGCTGATGATGAAGATGTCGACCGTAATCAGTCCGTACTTGATTGCACCACACGGAGCACACCAGGTTTATATTATCTTTATTTTCTCATTAAGACAAATGTGCTGATGGTAATAGTAGCCTGTTAATGTTTGTTTTGTTGGTCGACCTATGGCACCTGAGTGTTCGTTTATAAAATTCATGTTGCATAAGCCGTGGACACAGTCTCATTGTAATTGACTGCGTAAGCGATCTCACCCCTGATTTATATTTACAGCCCTTATCAGACTGTGTTACCTGTGCAAAGGTGATTATAAACTGGGGTCTATATCTTTATATGTGTGTCTGTCAATTCTAGTATGTGGGGAGCGGTGGTGCAGCGGTTAGCGCTACGCTGCGCTACGCTGCGCTACGAACCCGGCGACCCAAGTTCGATTCCCGCTCACGGTCAACACCAGTGACGATTATCTGAACCGGTCCTGGGCCTCCCCTAAGTCGACTCGGCCTCACATGAGTTCCTGGTGGGGTGTGTAAACATCGCAACTGGGGAGACAAAGGCGGCCGGGCGTGGTGCTGGCCACCCACCCCCTTGTGTGCCGTGCCGGCTTTCATAGGTGCTCGCTAACGGCACTTGCCGCAACAGTCTGTGCAGGCTACATGGGAGATATTTGTATTTGTGTGCGTCAGTGTGTATTTGTGTAAGTCCGTGTGTGTCTGTGTTTATGATGTGTGCGTGGATATAAGTTCTATATGTGTCTCTTTTATATTTATACATCGATGGAATGTATATACATTTATGGTCTGCCATTTGTCGGGCAGTGGTGGCTATGCACGTGGCACTGTGGGGCAACAGCGAGGGTTGGTAACTCACATCACTGCACAACATTTGTGAAACTCCTTTCCCGTGCGCTGTCTCGCCACGAGGTCTGTATGGGATAGCGCGTTGCCCCCTCACACGCGGGGGAGTTCTCCGGATCCTCCGCTTTCCTCCCGCATGTAAACACTCATTAATTGGCCGACACCGCCTCGCGGTCGCGGTCGTGGTGGTGGGGGAGAGATTTGAGATTCTTGCACCATTCGTCAAAGCAGCCGTGCCGGGAGATCGAACCGAACCCTTGACCTCTGCCACATTGCAAGTGCAGAGTGGCGACAGCCACGACAACGCCACCGCAGCTCGTGACTAAAAGAAAAATTGCAGGCTTTCGCGACCAATATCATCCGTAATAGAGGGTGTGTTTGGGGTTTGATCGTGTAAATGTATAAATGTGTCGTTAAACCCGCCACCACCCGACACAGCCAATTAGTGAGGTCTGTCACGTAAATGCAACATGCCAATTCATTACTAGTACAGTAACACCGGTGTGTTTGTACTCAGATTGTAAATGTTGTGGCTTTGCTCTCCAACACACCGGTGTGCTGTACTCGTGACGAATTGGCACGTTCTGTTTACGTGACAACACTTACTAGTTGGCTGTGTCTGGTGGTGGCGGGTTTAACGACACATTTATACATTTACGCGATCCAACCCCAAAAATACCTATATTTTGGAAAAAAAGTGTAACGGTACGTATGTTGAACTTATTTCGCACCGCACGTATCCAAGCGTGTTAAGCTGAGGTGCGGAGGGAATGCCAGCAAAGTAAACACAACAACAACAGCAACAGCCACGGGCGGTTCTAAAGAAATGAACGAAGGCCATCGGCGCCCCAATTGGGCAGTGGCAAACGGGCAAATCATCTCGTGGTGAGAGACGGTGTCACGAGTGGCTCACGGGTGAAGTCGCTGACGAGAGACACGTCGACCTCGCAGATTGGAGCAGTGAGGACACCACGTGCCTCGTGGGGGCAGGAAGGGGGTCCTCATCCAGCAGTGGCGAGAGAATGGCCAATAATGTTGTTCATAACAATACCGTCACAATACGATGTCGAGTCGTACGGGGGTTCGTCCCGAGACAGGCTGCTCTTTATGCCGTGAGCAAGGGTCATTGCCCGAAACGTCGCCTATTGTCGAGTCATTACCCAGTCCGATTGAAGGTCGTTGTTGGGGATTTGAAAGGGGCGGAGTCGTGGCGCAGTGGTTAGCGCCGGCGACTCGAGTTCGAATTCTCGTCAAGGGAAAACGTCAGTGGCGAGTGATACCAAAACTGGTCCTGGGGATCCCCTAGGTAGACTCAGCCTTAAATGAGTACCGGGTGCTGTGTGTAAATATGGGAAACAAAGACGGCCGGGTGGTGTGATGGCCACACTCAACCCCCCCGTGTGTCGTTCCGGCCTCAATAGGTGCTCCCCCGGACAGCACTTGCTCCAACAGTATGTGCAGGGTGCACGGGGGGCCTTTGTCTTTGTTGAGTTCGTGTGCGTCTTTTGAATTCGACATCGAGATCCATCACTCGCCGCTGATGTTTAGTTGTCGTGGGTAATTCAACTCAGGTCTCCGAGTTCACATCGCAGTGGGCTAACCAATGCCCAATAGCTCTTCGTCTGGAGTCAATGACCCCTGGAATGAAACTCATGTCTGTGATGTTGTGTGCGTGGTTTTTATTGTGGGGATGGCGGGCAAATGGGGTGGAGGTAGCAATGCCGGTGCAGTAAAGCACACGAATGACTCCGGTGCTGTGAATTACTGTGCTCTGTGAAAGGGGTTATTGTCCGAAACGTCACTTTATATCTTTTTTTCCTTTTATGGCTGCAGTGTTATCGACATCTGTGTTGAGATTGTTTTCCTTCAATCGCCTGTTTTTATCTGTTACTCTATTCCGCTACCATCTATACCATCTCACGCAGAGCACGCTTGGCTGTGGCCATCTGGCAGGTCACCGGGACATTCATTGGCTCAAGCGAATGTGGCCACGCTGATGAGGCGCTGAATGTCGAAACCGGTGTGGAGTTGTGCTTGTGTTGAACCCATGCTGCTCAAGTTATGCACTCCCAAAGAAGACAGCCGTTTGTCTGATGGGGTCGTTTAAAGCAGACTCAAACTCTTTATTTAGACTGGAGGAATCCGATGACCTGTGGAGCTCTTTTTTCACAGATGTCCAGTAGAACAAACACTACTTTGCAGACGTGTAGTCATTTGGAGGGACAGACACGGGAAAGGAGGCGAATTTTCCACTTCTTTTTAATGCGTTACCAATCCTTGCTTCGGAATCGAACTGGGATCATCGGGTTCGGGAGATTGAACTCTCGCGCCACGCGACCCCCGCCTCCTCGCCACCCCTTCCCTCACCCCCACCCCATTCTTCGCCATCATTAATCATTGCCACAGGCTATAGGTGTGCATGTCTCCGCTTCATTGGTGTCTCGTCTGGTCGCGGTGACACGGGGACGAACTCAGCGGAACACTCCACAGTTGATGCACCGACGAACACAGACAAAGATCACCCGTATAGCCTTTCACAGGCTTGTGGGCAGAGTGCTGTTGGCGAGAACCTATGAAGGCCGGCACGGGACACGTGGGGGTGGTGTGGCCAATACCACGGCCGTCCGCCTTTGTCTCCCCAGTAGTGAAGTTTGTAGCATATATACACGCCCCGCCGTCCACTCATTTAAGGCTGAATCGACCTAGGGGATGAGGCTCACAACCCGTTCCGATAATACTCGCCACTGATGGTAGCCGTGGTCGGGATTCCAACTCGAACGGTCGCGTTCCCAGTGCCGCCATCCATTGTATCATCACCACCATCATCATCAGCGGCAGCGGCAGCAGCCATGGTCAATCCACTGCTGGATGTACGCCTCCTGCCCACGCCGTCGCAATGTCTCACGGATCCCCCGTGTGTGAGGATCCACCCTGCACACGGGACTGATGATTCCATCACTCCATCTCCGCGCGGTGTAAGACCTCTCGGACCCGTTCCGTTCCATTGATTCATCCTGATCACTAGATAAATAATCTCGACAAAGTAAATAAATCAAGTGGCATTCATTGTGTTTAATTTGATTCGTTCGTTTCTCAATTCGCTTATCCTGGTGAGGGTCGCGGCAGCAGCTTGTTGAGTCGTGGGGGTCCAAACCTCCCTACAGCACTACACACTACATTAAACACTACACTATACACTACTATATACTACTATACACTACACTATACACTACTATACACTACTATACACTACAGCAGCTTGTTGAGTAGTGGGGGTCCACTCCTCCCTTCCCCTGGCGATGGACTCCAGCACAACAATACGATACACTACTACACTACTTTACACTACACTATACACTACTACACTCTACTATACACTACACAATACACTACTATACACTACAACACCCCACACTACTATGCACTACACTACTATACACGAAGCTACTACACACTATACACTACAATACACTACACTATACACTACTATACACTACTATACACTACTATACACTACACTATACACTCCTATACACTATACAATACTACACACTACTATACATTACACACTACACTACTATACACTACAACACCCCACACTACTATACACTACACTACTATACACTAAGCTACTATACACTATACACTACTATACACTACACACTACTATACACTACACTATACACTATACACTACTATACACTACACTATACACTACTATACACAGACTGTAGCTCTTCCTGGGGAACTCCCAGGCGTGTCCAGGCCAGCCGAGCGACGTCATCCCGCCAGCAGCAGCAGCATCGTCGTGGTCCTGGGCCGGCCGCGGGCTCTTCGCCCAGTGGGACGTTGCTGCTGCTGCTGCCCAGAAGAGTTCCAGAGGGAGACTACCGGGTGGCTTCCTTACCAGGCGACTGAACCACCTCAACTGGCTCTTCTCGATCTGCAGGAGTGAACCACGACCTCAGATTCGGAGGCGCAGATCCTCATCCCAGCCGCTTCGCACTCGGCATCGAACCGCTCGAGTGCCCGCTGAGATCCCAGACTGACGAGGCGAAGAGGACAACGTCGTCTGACAAAAGCAGCGTCCCCACCTCCATGCCCCCCCGTACCAGACACTCTCCATACCTGGGGCTGCGCCTTGATGTCCTGTCCATGAAAACCACAAACAGGAGTGGAGACAAGACGCACCCCTGGCGGAGTAAAACCACCACGGCGAACGACTTTGAGAACACGGACACGGCTCTCACTCCGGGAACACAAGCGGCACCTTTGCATCGTCATCCCGCAGCACCTCCCACAAGCCACTGCGGGGAACACGGTCACATGCCTTCTACAAGTCTACAAAGCAGAGGTCGACTGCAGAAGCATACTCACATGATCCCTCGAATATCTGTGAGAGGGAACAAACACTGGTCCATTGTCCCGCGACCATGACGGAATCCGCATCGTTCCTCCTGAATCTGATGCTCGATCACCGGACGAAGCCCCCTCTCCAGCGCTCTGGCATCGGCGTTACCTGCGACGCTGAGCAGTGTGATCCCTCTGTAGTTGGAGCACACACTCTGGTCCCCTTTCTTAAAAAAGTGGGGACCACGACCCCAGTTTGCCAATCCAGAGGTGCTGTACCTGTCTTCCATGCAACATCGAAGAGGCGCGTTAACCACGACACTCCTACACTGCCCTGCGCTTTCAACAACTCTGGGCGAATCTCGTCCACCCCGGCAACTTTGCCGCTACGACGGCCCCCGTGGTGGATTTGACCCCCCCCCCCCCCCCCCAGCTGCTGTTTCAGGGCTGCCTCCTGAGACGAGGGCATGTCCACCGGACTGAGGAGCTCCTCAAAGTGCTCCTTCCACCTCCCGACTATCTCCTTCAGTCGAGGTAAATGTTACGCCGCCACTCGCACTGAGAACAGCCTCGGTCACGTCCCGTCGGCCCCTCCTGAGGCGTCGGATGTCTTGCCAGAACAGCTTTGACGCTGCCCAGGAGTTCCTCTCCGTGGCCTCTTCCAACTCATCCCACGCCCCCCGGAGGATGTCGCTTCCAGCGACTGCTGCGGCTGCCGCCCTCTTGGCTCGTCCGCGGTGCCTCTCACTCGAGTTGGGAGGTCTCTTCCCCAGGATTTCACTCCATTGCATTTTAATGACTTTAATCATTCACCATTATTACCATTCACCCTCGCTCCTGCACGCCGTGTCAGGTCGGGCACTCAGCGGCATGTCCGTTAAACATTAAACAACGCTTACTTCCCACATGTGCCGCTCCTATCTAAACACAGACGAGTATTGTTTTACGCATCCCATCAGCGGCACGGCATTCTTTCTGCGGACGCATTTTTTTGTCTTCTTCAGCATTGGCTCAACGCAAGCAGCACTGTGACCCGGATTCGACAATCATTGTCTCGTAAGCTCGCAGGCTTGAGTCCGGCTCGCTTGGAACATTGCTGGTCAGCTGCCATTTGGGCAAGGATCTTCCTCTCTCCGTGAGATACTGGTTCAAGTTGGAAGCAAGGCAATACTACAAAACGTGAAATCACAACTATTGGAGTCGTCGAGAAGAAGATGAATTACAATGCAATTAACAATTAGCACGGTTGGTTACGTACGGTGCAAAAGAAATTCAACATACAAACATTCACAGTTTGTGCCTCTGGTGGTCGTGGTGGTGATGCTGCGGCTGTGTTGGCAGTGGTGGTGCAACATGCACAACCAACAACAACCAACAACAACCATCTCGACAACATTCATCAACAGCACCATGCGGACTTAAAATAACACTTGCGTGACCAATATTATTCATGATAAAGGTGTTTTGTTTACGTGACAAATCAGACTTATTCGCTGTATTGGGTGATGGTCGGTTATTTTTACGCGATCTAACCCGAACATGCGTTTATTGTGATTTAAAATAAACAAATGTATAATAGGCGACGTTTCGGGCAATGGCCCTTCTTCTCTGCGTGCCCCCCCCCCCCCCGCCCCGAACCCTCCAGGTGTTCCTGGTCTGCCTGTCTCTCCTCTACTTCTCCAAGGCGTTCGCTGGCAGCTACATGAAGAGCTCCATCACCTCCATCGAGCGTCGCTTCGACCTGCCCAGCTCCGTGGCGGGGATGATTGACGGTGGATTTGAGTTCGGTGAGCTGCTTGAGATTAAGGGGGGGGGGGGGGGCTGGGGGGGGTGTGGGGGGGGGTGTCAGCCGTCGTCCAGCCGTGGATTGACAACGGGCTGCAATTGATAGTGATGATTTATTTAATATTTAGCTCATGCCTAAGGTGCATGCTCGGAATTACAGAGGTACACAAAGAGGAACGTATAGATCCGTGGAAAGGGGCACGGCCCAAAGCGTTGCCTATTATATATATAAATGTACCCTTTAAGGCCACACAGTGGTATTGACGAACGTGTTGAGTTTGCCTCGGCAGGTGAAGGGAGCCGACTCCTGTTGCGCGCTCTCTCTCTCTGTGTGCGTGCAGGGAATCTTCTGGTCATGGCCTTCGTGAGCTTCTTTGGCGCGCGCTTCCACAGACCCCGGATCATCGCGGTGGGAAGCACGCTCATGGGCCTCAGCACCCTGCTCATGGCCATGCCGCACTTCTTCATGGGCAGGTTAGCATGGAGGTGGGGGGGGGGGGGAGCGGTGGTGCAGCGGTTAGCGCGCCGCGCTGCGATTCCCACTCGAGGCCATTTGTAGGTATTTGTTTTTGCACCGAACGTAGCCAACCGTGATAATCGGAGGTGCGGGGGAAGGACGAAAAACTAAACTGTTATGAAGTTCTAAGTAGTGTGTGGGTAAGTGCGTGGGTATAGGGTGAGGTTGTCGGGTTCATAGTCCAGCGCACGCTAACTGCTGCGCCACCGCTCTGACACAAAGACAAAGATTACCCCCCCCCTGTGTAGCCTTAACAGACTGTTGGGGCAAGTGCTGTTTGCGAGTAGCACCTGTGAAGGCGGCCACAGCACACGAGGGAGTGGCTGGCCAGCACCACCCATGGCCGCCTTTGTCTCCCTAGCGCCGATGTTTACACATCTCTGCAGGTACTCATTTGAGGCTGAGTCAATGTAGGGGAGGACCAGGACCGATTCAGATCATTGTCAACAACGGTGTTGACCGCGAGCGGCAATGGAACTCGGGTCACGTGTGTGTGCGTATGTGTATATGTGCGTATGTGTGTTTGTGTGTGCGTGTGTGTGTGCGTGCATGTGTGCGTGTGTGTGTGCGTGTGTGTGTGTGCGTGGGGGAGAGATAGTATAGTGGTTAGAGCGCTGCGCTATGAACCCGGCGATACGGGTTCAATTCCCGCTCACGGCCAACACCAGTGACGATTATCTGAACCGGTCTTGAGCCTCCCCAAGGTCGACTCAGCCTCAAATGAGTACCTGGTGCAGGGTGTAAACATCGCCACTAGGGAGACAAAGGCGGTCCGGCGTGGTCCTGGCCACCCACCACCTCGTGTACCGTTGCGGCCTTCATAGGTGCTCGCTAACAGCACTTGCCGCTACAGTCTACTAAGGCTACATGGGAGATCTTTGTCTTTATCTTTGTGTGTGTGCGCGTGTGCACCAGGTACTCCTACCAGAGCATCGCCGGCGGCGGAAACTCTAGCCACGTGCGCGCCGTCTGTGCGCTCGAGCACGAGGGAGGCGGCGAGGGGACGCTCCTGCCATCAGAGCCCCTCTCAGTCACCTTGGCCCGGGAAGAAACCACGCGGCCTGCACCAGGTACCGTGGCGAGGAAACGCCATCGTCCGAAACGTCGATCATTATACGTATTTATCTTTTAAGGCCACACACAGGGTTATTGGCGAATGTGTTGAGTTGTGTATTAACGGCGATGGTGATGATGAGTGTGATGACGGTATAAATGTGATGGTGGTGATGATTGTGTTGATGGTGGTGATGATCGTGTTGATGGTGATGATGAATGTGGCGATTGTGTTGATTGTAATGATGGTGGTGATGATTGTGATGATGATGGTGGTGATGATTGTGATGTTGATGGTGATGATGATGGTGGTGATTATGATGGTGGTGATGATTGTGATGATGATGGTGGTGATGATTGTGATGATGCTGGTGATGATTGTGATGATTGTGATGATGGTGGTGATGATTGTGATAATGGTGGTGATGATTGTGATAATGGTGGTGATGATTGTGATGATGTTTCCAGCCGGGTGCGACCGCGAGAGTGGCTCCTACCTCTGGGTTCTCGTGCTCATCGGCAACGCGCTCCGGGGGGTTGGGGAGGCCCCCATCGGACCCCTGGGCATCTCCTTCTTCGACGACCACGTACGCGAGGAGAACACCGCATTCTACCTCGGTGACTCCCACGCCACGCACGCAGAGACAAAGATCCCCCGTATAGCCTCGAGCAGACCGTAGGGGCAAGTGGTGTTAGCGAGGAGCACGTGTGAACGGCCGCCTGCACGGCTCGCGAACGGTCACGCCCGGCCGCCTTTGTCTTCCCAATGATGATGTTTGATGCACACCGCATGTGTGACTCATTTCGAGGCTGAGTCGACGTAGAGGGGAGTGGAGTCGTTTGCGCAAAAGGGCAGCAGACACGAGAGGCAAGGGGAGTGGAAGGGGGTGGGGGGGCGTGATGGAAGTCCTCGAGACGGACAGAGAGGAGAGTGCGGCTCAATATGAGCGGCGGCAGAGAGAGAGAGAGAAGGGAGGAGGGGATGAGTAGACGGGATGAACGGGCCAACGTGTTGGTGATCATGAGAGGGCTGTGGTGGTGGTGGTGAGAGGAGATGGAGAAGAGAGACGGAAGGAGCGAGCAGAAGAGAGCTGCACGGAGGAGGAGGAGCGACGTCTGTTCTCACAGGGGGCGGGGAGAGGGGAGGGGTTCGGAGTGGTGGTGGCCACGGGAGGCTTGAGCTGACTGAGACGTTGAGATGTCATCATCACCATCACCGCCCTCGTCGCCCTCCTGCCCTGCCCCCGCAGGCTGCGTCAACACCGTGGGGCTGCTGGGCCCCGCGTTCGGCTTCATGCTCGGCGCGTTCTGTGCTCGCGTCTTCGTCGACATCGGCTTCATCAACATGGGTACGGGGGCCGCGCACGCTTGGACCCGTCATAGGAACGTGGATAATGGCTCGGGTTGGCAGCAAATGGGGGAGATGAGCCACACACACCGTGCAATGCCCCCACCTCCCATCGTCTCCGTTGTGCCAAGATAATCCACGTTCCCACGGCAAGGATAAGTATCGCTGTTGGCTTCCCCAATAAAGTGGTTCTCGATTCAGTGGCCACGCCGAGACACTGATCATTGTGTACTTGTTCCCGAGGGGGGCACACGAGCGTGGGATTTTTTTGATGTTGTCAAATTTGAAGGCGCTGGTTCACAAACGGGACTACGGTCCTGGAGGGCGCTCAGCTGACTCTATAAAACAGCTCGATCCCCACGCGGGGGTTGAATACCGTCGGGCACTCAGCCGGGTTGTCACAGACAGCAATTAGAAGCTCAATGGGCTATGAACTGGACGTCAATCACAAGGAATTACTAACCTTGATGGACCCCTCCACATGATTAAGCAAGACACAGACAGTTTATCACGTCGGCTTTCGCGACCGATATTATTCATAATAAAGGTTTTTGGGTGAGATCGCGTTATTTATAAATGTGTCGTAACCCTCCACCACCCGACACGTCCAAACAGTAAAACAAGTGTCACGTTTACAAAAGACAAATAGTTCACTACTTTAGCCCACCGGTGTGTTGAAGAGTGAATCAACATCATTTAACATTTTGAGTAGTACGACGTTTCGCTGGTAATAACCCAAAAACCTTTGTCATGTCCGTGACACAGACCAATGTCCATCCAAGTGGGCTCTTGACTCGGGGTAAATAAATGGACAACGAATCGCTTCGGGCTCTCACCCGTCTGAGACACACGCCACCTGCTTCTCAACCTGGCGAACTGAACTCGTCCTCGGCACCCCACCCATCACCCCCCGTGCCCCTGCTCCCTCCTCCTCACAGCGGACGTGACAATCTCGCCCCGCGATGCCCGCTGGGTTGGCGCCTGGTGGCTCGGCTTCCTCATCTCGGGCACCGTGGTGCTGGCCACTGCCATCCCCTTCTGGTTCTTCCCTCGCTTCATGGCGCGCGAGGCGGAGCTGGAGCCCCCCGCTACGGGAACCTCCAATGAGAAAGCGGATGCCGAACCCCTGCGCGGGCCACCTAGGGGTGACACCAAAGCCCCCGAATCCGTCGGCGTGAAAGCGATGGCGAAAGGTGGGTTGTTCCACGTCGGAGCAATCGGTTGCGCTGCAACTCAATGGCTTTCTGCAACCGGTTGCGCAAACAGGTCACCATGTATACAGCCATCAGGGAAGTCTGCTCAACGATTTGAGCCACGTGTTCCATGACGTGCTTGCTCACATGTGTGCGACTATGGTTGGTCATCAAGACCCTGAATTACGCGCTGTCTAATTTCCTTCCTGCGCAGCTAAGCGCTAGGATGTGGACAAATCAGTCGCAAGCGATCATCTACGTGTTGAGGTGTGGACCCGGTCGAACCGACAACAAGAAGAACATGACCCGGTCATCTTGGCCTAAGTAAAGGAATGAGTAACAGAGCTCGCTAGAGTTGCGTGAACTGTGAACAACAGTGGTGGTGTAATGGTTCACGCACTGAACTTGCGATCCAGAGGTCAATAGCGAAGGGGTCACGAGTCGATAAATCGACTCGTGACCCCAGTTCGAGCGTAAACACAGTGCGCGCGCGCGTGCACGTACCGCGCGCAACGCATACTCGCTAACAACACTCGTCCCAACACTCTGTGAAGGCTATACGGGGGACCTTTGCCTTTTGTGCGCGCGTGCCCAGAGCTGGGTCCGTCGATGCGCACGCTTCTGGGGAACCGCGTGTACGTGTGCATGATGGTCACGACCGTGATGAACGTGAACGCGCTCGTGGGATTCTACACCTTCAAGGCCAAGTACATCGAGCAGCAGTTTGGCGAGACCGCCTCCAAGGCCAACTTCATGATCGGTGCGACCCTCGCCATCGTCACCGTCATCGTCACTCTCATGAACAACGCCATCATCACGAGCATCGTCATCATCGTCATCACCGGCATCATCATCAATCATCCTCACCCCCAGGTCCACCACGTAACCGTTGCCACCGCTGAAGCAACACCACTCACTTCAGCCTGAGTCCATGTCAGTGAACGGGAATCGAACTCCGGTCGCCCGGTTCGAAGCGCAGTACGCTAACCGCTGCGCCACCGCTCTCCACACCACCACCACTCCGTGTTGTCCCGTGTAGGTGCCGTGAACATCCCCGTGGTGGCGCTGGGCATCTTCGCGGGCGGGATGATCAGCAAGAAGCTGAAGCTCTCACTGATGGGCTTCTCCGTCATGGGCCTGCTCACCGACCTGCCCGCCTACCTCCTCGTGTTCACCTACTTCCTGTTCGGGTGCAGCGAAGCACAGGTCGTGGGCCTCACGGTGGACAACAGTGGGTGAGTGGACGAGTGGGTGAGTATTAGGTGAGTGGGCCGGGGGGTGAGTAGGGTGAGTAGCGTGAGTGGGGAGGGGCAGTGAGTGGACAAGTGAGGGAGGTGGGTGAGTAGGGTGAGTCCAGGAGGTGGGTGGGGTGAGTGGGTGCGTGGGCAAGTAGGGTGGGGGTATGTTGAACTTCTTTCGCACCGTACATCGCCAACCGTGCTATACGGAGGTGCGGGGAAGGACAACACACAAAAAGCAGTGGGTAAGTGGGTGAGTAGGTGGGTGGGTGAGTGGGTGGATGAGTGGGTGGGTGGGTCGGTGAGTGAGTGAGTGGGTGGGTGGGTGAGTGGTGGGTGGGTGGGTGAGTGAGTGGTGGGTGAGTGGGTGGGTGAGTGGTGGGTGAGTGGGTGGGTGAGTGAGTGAGTGGGTGAGTGAATAGGTGAGTGGGTAGGTTAGTGAGTGGGTGGGTGAGTGGGTGAGTGATTGAGTGGGTGGATGAGTGGGTGAATGAGTGGGTGCGTGAATGAATGGGTGAGTGAGTGGGTGGGTGAGTGGTGGGTGAGTGGGTGACTGAGTGGATGGGTGAGTGGGTAGGTTAGTGAGTGGGTGAGTGAGTGGGTGTGTGAGTGAATGAATGGGTGAGTGAGTGGGTGTGTGACTGCGTAAATTCCTCTAGGATCCCCTTGTCTATCCACTCATGATGACCACGCCGCTTATGGTGCTGCTCCCCCCGCACCCCCCTCCCGCCTGCCCCCCAGGGTCCCCATGGCCATGCGCTCGCTGCTGGCGGAGTCTCTGGTGGAGCCCTGCAACGCGGCCTGCCCCTGCCCCCCGGGGGAGTGGGACCCCGTGTGCGGGGTCAACAACCTCACCTACGTGTCCCCCTGCCTCGCGGGCTGCGCCACCATGTCCGGCAGCGGCAAGGCCACGGTGAGTGAGTGGGTGGGTGAGTGAGTGAGTGGGTGAGTGAGTGGGTGAGTGAGTGGGTGAGCGAGTGGTTGGGTGAGTGGGTGGGTGGGTGAGTGGGTGGGTGGGTGTGTGGGTGAGTGAGTGAGTGGGTGACTGGGTGGGTGGGTGACTGGGTGGGTGGGTGAGTGAGTGGGTGGGTGAGTGAGTGGATGATTGAGTGAGTGGGTGGGTGACTGGGTGGGTGGGTGAGTGGGTGGGTGAGTGGTTGGGTGGGTGAGTTGAGTGAGTGGGTGGGTGGGTGGGTGAGTGAGTGGGTGGGTGGTGAACACAAGACGATGGTGGTGGTGAACACGTGACGGTGGTGGTGAACACGAGACGATGGTGGTGGTCAACACGTGACGGCGGGGGTCCTTAATAAATGACGTCACGCAGCAGTCCTGAAGAGCCGCAAGTTTGCGGATCCCTGCCCATGACTGATGGCGAGGGGGCGGGGGGGGGGGTGTCCTGGGGGGGGGTTCTTGTGGGGGGGGGGGGGGGGGTGCGGTTTGGCTGAGTGGCCACGAGGTGGCGATATTCGCGTGGCTCTGAGAGACGGGATGGGTCGAGGAGGGGACGATCGTCCTGTGGTGGTACATCGACGACTCCTCGTGCAGCCAGCGCTGTGCCAATCCACTGCTGGATGAGAAGGCTTCCCTACGCCGCGTCGGTCACGGCGGCTGAAGCAGAAGATTAGCGCTTTGATACAACCATTTTTGCAAATGTGATTTTCAACGTTTGATCGGGTCCATATTTGCCACATTTGAACGAATTATCCCGCAGGTTACTCGATCGGGGTTTGATTCACCCCAGCAGTTATCGCCCCCTACTGCAAAAATATTGGGCAGGACCCTCCCGAGAAAGACTACTGAGGCTCAGTGATACTTGTCTGGGTAAATAAGCGAGGCCATACACAAATATAATGAGTCAGGTGTTCGGCCCTTTACCCAGGTGTTCCAGCAGTCCGTGTGCACCCAGGTATGTTTTTTGTGTGCGTTGCATCAATCCAATTGTGTTCCATGATTGTGGCTGGTACAAGTGAGACCTGTGTGTGTGCGCGCACCCAGGTGCGTTCCATAAATGCAGGTGGGTTCCATGATTGTGATGATGAGGATATGTGGCGCAGCAGTTAGCGCACTGCGCGCTAACCCGGTCGGGTTATGGTCATGTTTTTCTCCGGGTTTTTTTTCCTGTTCCTTTTGGCTGTTCAAGGCAGAGGACTGCCCATGATTGAGAAATGAATAAAACATTGAAATAGGCGCGCTAACCCGGCGGCCAGAGTTCGGCTCCCACTCACAGCCTCGACCAGCTGGCCAATCTCTGGACAGGTCGACTCAGCCTTTAAAACGAGAACCTTGCACGATTCGTAAACAAACCCCAAAAAAATTCGCCAATCGGGAGACAAAGGCGACCGGACGTGATATTAGCCACACGCCACCATCGCCTTGTGTGCCGTGTCGGCCTTCACAGGCAGGGCATGTCTACAGCACCGCTCCTCGCAAACAGCACTTGCCCCGGGCGCGCTGTTCAAGGCTGCACGTGCGAGCGGGTGAAGGTTTAGATCCTCTGTCATTGTTGCACGCAGGCGTTCGAGCAGTGCGCGTGCGTGGGCGGCGCCGCGTGGGGGAACGCCTCGGCCGTGCTGGGGCAGTGCCCGCGAGGCACCGAGTGTCCCACCGCTTTCCTCCAGTTCATGGTGGCCTCGGTGCTCGCCTCTTTCGCCGGCTCCATGGGGTTCACCGCGACGCAGCTCATCTTCTTGCGGTACGGACGAGGCGCCATCCGCATCATCGTCAGCATCGCCGGTGTCGTCACAGACCGCTGCATCGCGCGGCGCTTTCAGACGCGCTTCTGCGGCCGTCTGGAATGCTCTGCCTTGGGAGCTTATGCACTTTTAAATCATCTAGATTGAATGCTAATTTCGTTAAAACTGCTTGTTGTTGTTGTTGCGTTTGGTTTGTTGTCCTGCCCCCGCACCTCCGATGAGCACGGTCGGCTACGTGCGGTGTGACTTGTCGTCACCACTGCAGCGAGCACGAACCTCGTGACCCACATCACGACCACCACCACCAGTGTAGCCACCACCACCAGTGTAACCACCACCACCACTACCACCACCACCACTACCACCACCACTACCACCACCACTACCACCACCACTACCACCACCACTACCACCACCGCTCACCGCGTGGTGGCCTCGTTCTGTGGCTCTGCAGCTGCATCCCCAAGTCGTTGAAGGCGTTCGCCATCGGGATCCAGATGCTCGTGGTTCGCACCCTGGGTGAGTGCCGCCCTCCCCTCACCCCCCACTCGGGCCGCACCACCACCACCCCTCACCACCACCACCCCTCACCACCACCACCCCTCACCACCACCACCCCTCACCACCACCACCACCACCCACCATCACCCCTCACCACCACCACCCCTCACCACCACCACCCCTCACCACCACCACCACCCACCACCCACCACCACCCACCACCACCCACCACCCCTCACCACCACCCCTCACCACCACCACCTCCCACCA
The DNA here is from genome assembly GCF_965212315.1 of Lampetra planeri. Lineage (NCBI taxonomy): Eukaryota > Metazoa > Chordata > Hyperoartia > Petromyzontiformes > Petromyzontidae > Lampetra > Lampetra planeri. Next base: position 13,616,009 of record NC_136122.1, on the reverse strand, counting down.
CCCACCACCACCCACCACCACCCCTCACCACCACCACCCCTCACCACCAGTGGGGAGGGGGTTGTTGAGTGGGGGGGGGGTTGTTGAGTGGGGGGGGAGGGGTTGAGTGGGGGGGGTTGTTGAGTGGGGGGGTTGTTGAGTGGGGGGGGGTTGTTGAGTGGGGGGGGGTGTTGAGTGGGGGGGGGGTGTTGAGTGGGGGGGGGTTGTTGAGGGGGGGGGGTGTTGAGTGGGGGGGGTGTTGAGTGGGGGGGGGGGTTTGAGGGGGGGGGGTGTTGAGTGGGGGGGGTGTTGAGTGGGGGGGGGGTTGTTGAGTGGGGGGGGGGGTTGAGTGGGGGCGGGGTTGAGTGGGGGGGGGGGTTGAGTGGGGGGGGTTGTTGAGTGGGGGGGGTTGTTGAGTGGGGGAGGGGTTGTTGAGTGGGGGGGGGGGTTGAGTGGGGGCGGGGTTGAGTGGGGGGGGGGGGTTGAGTGGGGCGGGAGGGGTTGAGTGGGGGGGGTTGTTGAGTGGGGGGGTTGTTGAGTGGGGGGGGGTTGTTGAGTGGGGGGGGTGTTGAGTGGGGGGGGGGGTGTTGAGTGGGGGGGGGTTGTTGAGGGGGGGGGGTGTTGAGTGGGGGGGGGTGTTGAGTGGGGGGGGGGGGTTTGAGGGGGGGGGGTGTTGAGTGGGGGGGGGTTGTTGAGTGGGAGGGGGGTTGAGTGGGGGTGGGGTTGAGTGGGGGGGGGGGTTGAGTGGGGCGGGAGGGGTTGAGTGGGGGGGGTTGTTGAGTGGGGGGGTTGTTGAGTGGGGGGGGGTTGTTGAGTGGGGGGGGTGTTGAGTGGGGGGGGGTGTTGAGTGGGGGGGGGTTGTTGAGGGGGTGGGGTGTTGAGTGGGGGGGGTGTTGAGTGGGGGGGGGGGTTTGAGGGGGGGGGGTGTTGAGTGGGGGGGGTGTTGAGTGGGGGGGGGTTGTTGAGTGGGAGGGGGGTTGAGTGGGGGCGGGGTTGAGTGGGGGGGGGGGTTGAGTGGGGGGGGGGGGGTTGAATGGGGGGGGTTGTTGAGTAGGGGGGGTTGTTGAGTGGGGGGGGGGTGTTGAGTGGGGGGGGGGTGTTGAGTGGGGGCGGGGTTGAGTGGGGGGGGGGGGGTTGAGTGGGGGGGGGGTTGAGTGGGGGGGGTTGTTGAGTGGGGGGGGTTGTTGAGTGGGGGGGGGGTTGTTGAGTGGGGGGGGGGTGTTGAGTGGGGGGGGTGTTGAGTGGGGGGGGGTTGTTGAGGGGGGGGGTGTTGAGTGGGGGGGGGGGTTGTTGAGGGGGGGGGGGTGTTGAGGGGGGGGGGGTGTTGAGTGGGGGGGGGTGTTGAGTGGGGGGGGTGTTGAGTGGGGGGGGGGGTTGAGTGGGGGGGGGTTGAGTGGGGGGGGGGTTGAGTGGGGGGGTTGTTGAGTAGGGGGGGTTGTTGAGTGGGGGGGGGTGTTGAGTGGGGGGGGGTGTTGAGTGGGGGCGGGGTTGAGTGGGGGGGGGGGGGGTTGAGTGGGGGGGGGGGTTGAGTGGGGGGGGTTGTTGAGTGGGGGGGGTTGTTGAGTGGGGGGGGGGTTGTTGAGTGGGGGGGGGGGGTGTTGAGTGGGGGGGGTGTTGAGTGGGGGGGGGTTGTTGAGGGGGGGGGTGTTGAGTGGGGGGGGGTTGTTGAGGGGGGGGGGGTGTTGAGGGGGGGGGGTGTTGAGTGGGGGGGGGGTGTTGAGTGGGGGGGGTGTTGAGTGGGGGGGGGGGTGTTGAGTGGGGGGGGGTTGTTGAGGGGGGGGGTGTTGAGTAGGGGGGTTGTTGAGGGGGGGGGGGTGTTGAGGGGGGGGGGTGTTGAGTGGGGGGGGGGTGTTGAGTGGGGGGGGGTGTTGAGTGGGGGGGGGGTTGTTGAGTGGGGGGGGGGTTGTTGAGGGGGGGGGGTTGTTGAGTGGGGGGGGGTTGAGTGGGGGCGGGGTTGAGTGGGGGGGGGGGTGTTGAGGGGGGGGGGTGTTGAGTGGGGGGAGGGGTGTTGAGCTACTTGCCGCGTGTGCGATGCAGCCGGGATCCCTGCCCCCATCTTCTTCGGCGCCGCCATCGACTCCACGTGCCTCAAGTGGACGAGCAGCGGCTGCAGCGGTCGGGGCTCCTGCCGCCTCTACGACATCAAATCCTACAGGTGGGGGGGGGGGGTGCGGCAGGGAAGACAGGTGAGAGAGGGAGGGGACAGGTGAGAGAGGGAGAAGACAGGTGAGAGAGGGAGGGGACAGGTGAGCGAGAGAGAAGACAGTCAGTTTCAAAGACAATGCATATACTACCACAGCATGTTTTTTTATTTGTTTGCATGTTCACCACAAGTATATCTTAATGCAGTGTTTTAACATCTCAACACAACTGTTTTATTGCCAGAAAGGGTAACACCTATATTCTCATAATTTGATGCTGGCAAGGGGAGGAGGTCCCATGATGGAGTCGGCAGGGGACACGCTGCTGGGTAGCGATCGAGGGGAGGGGTACTTGGGGAACACGAAGGGGTTAGGGGAGGAGTTCTTGGGGAACACGAAGGGGTTAGGGGAGGGGTGCTTGGGGAACACGAAGGGGTTAGGGGAGGAGTTCTTGGGGATCACGAAGGGGTTAGGGGAGGGGTGCTTGGGGAACACGAAGGGGTTAGGGGAGGGGTGCTTGGGGAACACGAAGGGGTTAGGGGAGGAGTGCTTGGGGAACACAAAGGGGTTAGGGGAGGGGTGTTTGGGGAACACGAAGGGGTTAGGGGAGGGGTGCTTGGGGAACACGAAGGGGTTAGGGGAGGAGTTCTTGGGGATCACGAAGGGGTTAGGGGAGGGGTGCTTGGGGAACACGAAGGGGTTAGGGGAGGAGTTCTTGGGGATCACGAAGGGGTTAGGGGAGGAGTGCTTGGGGAACACGAAGGGGTTAGGGGAGGAGTGCTTGGGGAACACGAAGGGGTTAGGGGAGGGGTGCTTGGGGAACACGAAGGGGTTAGGGGAGGAGTTCTTGGGGATCACGAAGGGGTTAGGGGAGGGGTGCTTGGGGAACACGACGGGGTTAGGGGAGGAGTGCTTGGGGAACACGACGGGGTTAGGGGAGGGACGGGAGGAGGGGAGGGGAGAGCGGAGGGAAGTGGTGATGAGGCTTCAAGAAAGGAACGTAAGGAGGTTAATGAGGAGTTGGACTATCTCACTCTGTAGCTGCGACACTGGCTTCATCATCATCATCATCATCAGCAGTACCACTGCCACCAGCAGCAGCACAATTCTAGCAAAATCGCCCGATGATGCTGGTTGTAATTACCAGCACAACGTGGTGCTGAACTTGTAAATGTTGTGGATTTGCTCTCCAACACACCGGTGGGCTGCAGTCGTAATCAATTGGCGCGTTCTGTTTACGTGACAATAATTACTCATTGGCTGTGTTGGGTGGCGGCTGGCTAATGGACACATTTATTCTTACGCGCTCCAACCCCCTAAAAAAACCTGACTGTGAGCAGTGCCTAACCCATGATCGTCAGCGATGGATATCTCGTGACCCTTGACAGGTTCCACGGACGATCTTAAGTGGCGTCTCTAGCGCGCCGAGGACTCGGCTGGTTTTGTGAGGTCTGGAGTTGGAGCTGAACGGGGGGGGGGGTAGTGGTGATGTGGAGGGAGGGGAGGGGTTGGCTGATGTAGGGGGAGGGGAGGGGTTGGGTGATGGGGGACAGGGACTGGGGGGGTGGGTGCGCATCGCGACCCCGTGTCCCTGCGCATGATGACTCTGACGCATTCGCCCTCCCCCCGGCCCCCGACTCCCCCCCTTCACCCTTTTCCCTCCCCTCGCTCCCGTCCGCATCCACACCCCCCACAAGTACCCTCCCCCCCCATTTTCCCGGTATTCAAGCGCTCCGCTCTCCTGTAATTGGCAGCACGCAATGACCTCTGCTCCTTTGCCGGGTTCAATTAAAGCTCGCTGATTGAACAGAAATGTATTTTCATGAGTTGATTCATTATGCGGGGCAGGACATTGGCTCTGATTGAAACGTCCGTGCTGCGCGGAGCGCGCGCGCTCCGGTTGGGCCCGCTCGTGCAACCACGCGGCAACCACCAGCAACAACCACGCGGCCACAACCACACAACCAACCCCTCTTATCATCGGACACCACCATCACCGCAGCTACACCATCACCAGCAACCACGCCATCACGGGAACGGACAAAACGCCACTCGGCTGCCAACCCTCGCAGTCGGAAGAGTTGAAGAAGCTCTTGAGCCGGGACCTGAACACGAGATGGAGGAGGCGCTTGAATGAGGAGCTCTCACCACGCGTGTGGTCAGGCCGCCCTCTGAAACAGGGCTCGTAGCTCGGGAAGAGTTGCCCGCTTGATAGAACAGTTCAGCTTGGGGATTGTTTTGACCATACTTCACCACGACGGTCATCCGCACCATGAGCTCGCCATGATGTTCTTGTCTCAAACGGGGGGAGGAGGGGGTGGGGGCGGTCCCCGTGTCTCGATGCCCCGGTCCTCACCCCCCCTACTCCCCCCCCCCCGGCCCTGCGACGCACAGGTACACAGTGGTGTCGCTGATGCTGGGCTTCCGCACCGCGGCCGTGGCGCTCGGCGTCCTCGTCGTCTTCAACGTGCGGCGACAACTTCGGAGGGAGGCCGCGGCCGCGCGGGGCGCAGGGAAAGGCGCGGGGGGCCACGAGGAGCTCCTCACGGTGGCGCGAAGCGACGGGGACTCCTGCCCCGCCGAGACGGGGGATGATCCCCGATTGAGGGAGCCGCAGAAACTGCTGCTGCCGGAAGCTGATCCCCGCAGGGAGACGGTGGTGTGAGTGGAGGAGGGGGGTGGCGGGGGGGCAGCGGATCGCGGCCTATGCTATGATCCCGTCGATTCGAGTTCGATGTTTGCTCGTGGCCAGCATTAGTGATAATTATCTGAACCGGTCATCGGCCTCCCCTAGGTCGATTCAGCCTCAAATGAGTACCTGGTGCAGTGTGAAAATCATTGCCACTCGGGAGACAAAGGCGGCCGGGCGTCGTGCTGGCCACCCACCCCCTCTTGTGCCACGCCAACCTTCATCGGTGCTCGCGAATGACACTTGCCCCAACAGTCTATTACAGGCTATACGGGGGATCTTTGTCTTGTTGTGTGTGCTGTGTATACGAACCCGGCGCAGTGCGCTGGGCAGAGGCTCTGAGGCTCGGTACCAACAAACATCCGAGTTCGATTCCCGCTGCTGGGTCCCCCTTGATTGTGTGTGACCTTTATAGATGCTCGCTGACAGCACTTACAAGTTTATCCTTGCAGTGTATACGACTATATGGGCGCTGTTTGTCTTCGTGTGTAACCTGTGTGTGCTCGGATTGGCATCAATTTGCCTCCAGAAAGGCACAATAATTGTTATGTGTTCCGCAATCAGTCACTGGCAATTGTATGGCCAGGTCAACATTGAGTTGCATTGCAGCTTAATCGATTATACGCGGGACGTCTCTGCAACTTGTTGCGAGTAGTTCTTCAACCGCAATCGAAACGCATCGGCAATTTGTTACCACGTGTTTCACCGTCACGTGCTGCGCGCTTGCGCACCTGTGATTGGTCGTTACGATCCTTCATAGCACGCGGTTTCATTTCCCGCGTTGTGCAACCACTCGCTTGGACGTGGACAAAGCAGTTGCAAGCGACAACGTTGAAGTTGTGCGACTTCGAGTTCAACTCGGTTGCGCAACTGATCGCTCAGGTGGCGGCCCGGGGCTGACCGACAACAGCACAACCCGGGCCTCAACCATTAGGTTGACTCGGCCTAAAATAAATAACGTGAGTAATTGGTGTGTAGTGTGAACAACGGCGGAGGTGAGGTGAAGGTGGCCTGGCGAACGTGTTTCTGACCACACCACCGGCTCGTGTGTTAGCGGCGGCCTCAAGGCCTCATTGATAAGTGCTCGCGAGCCATCCTGGTCTGGGGACAATTGAAACTCCTGGAAGTGTTGTCCCCCGTGACGTTTGGGGAGGGGGGTCCTTGGGGAAGAGGGAGCGGTGGCGCAGTGGTTAGCGCGCTGCGCTAATAACCTGGCGGATTCCAATTCGATTCCCGGGCCGCGGCCCACATCAGTGGCAAATAGTGTCAACACTCCCCCCCCCCTTCTCGTTACTAGCTCGCACTGACCAGCGTGGTGAAGTATGGTCGAAAATCCCACGGGACCGACGTGACGGCGTGGGGAGGCCTTAATCCGATGGTGGATTGATGAGTTCAACCTTGGATATAAATATGTTTTTTATTTAATTACGAACAATGCTATACAAATGAGATGCTGTGAACATGCGAAGGGTGCGATTATATCGGACTTGTATTATTACAATTGTCCGTTGTCTATAAATCTGAAATAAATTGTAAATCCATTTCATAAAGGAAACCGATAGCCGACTCTATCAATGTGTTTCCCTGCAGACAAGCTGTCTGCCTCCGTGCCAGCGTGTGTCTGCGTGTTGGTCTGTCCGTGTCGTTGTCCATCTCTGTGTGCCTGTGTCCGTGTGTCTGTCCCGTGTGGGGAGCGGTAGTGTCGTGGTTAGCGCGCTGCACTTCCAATTATTTGAACTGGTCATGAATCTCCCATAGGTCGACTGGGCCTCAAATGAGTACCTGGTGTGGTGTGTAAAATCACCGCTAGGGAGACAAAGGCGGCCGGGCGTGGTGTTGGCCTCCCACTCCCTCGTGTGCCGTTCCGGCTTTCATAGGTGCTCACTAGCAGCACTTGATCCAACAGTCTGCTCAGGCTATATGGCGAAATTATTTCCTTTGTGTGTTCGTGTGCTTGTCAACGCAAACAAACTAACGATGCGATGCTGTAAAGCATTCTGGGTAGGAGTTCCCACAATCCACAGCCACGTGCACAATGCGCACGACGCGCTGCGCGTTGTGCGGAACCACACGCTCCCGAAGAAGTGCATTGCGGTCACCTTGTCTTCAGTCGCCATCCGTGACTCGAGCAATTGCGACCAACCCACGTGCAGTGGCGAGACAAAGACGGTCGTGCACCGGTGCCATCCTGATTGGAGAATCTTCACTAAAGTACAGTGACCGATGCTCACCGCTGCAATGTCTGCGAAACCGGTCTACAGCTGTCTCAATGCTGTCCATCGGTTGTTCACATTTGCTCAATTTATAGACGGCGCGGTTCTTCAGGAACTGCTGGTCGTTGTAGTCCCATCAACCTATTGGCTCTCCAGACCGATACTATCGATGAGCATTGGCGTTAAGCAAGACTCGTGGAGTGGCGAGAGTCAAACCAAGATAAACTAATTTTGGAGGCGGAGGCGACCTAGAAGAGGCCCACGATCGGTACAGATACTCGTCACTGGTGTTGATTATCGTGAGCAGGAATTGAACTCGGGTCGCCGGGTTCGTAACACCGTGCGTTAACCGCTGCGCCACCGCTCCCAACTACCCCTACACGCGCGCACGGTCCGTGCGGATAGCTGCCCGGACGCGTTAACTCGCAAAAGTCACGTTCCATGCAAACGCATTTTCATTCGATCCCTTTGTATCGACGTTGCGTCTATCGCAATGGAAATCCATCTAATCTCAGCTCGCGTTTTCCACACCGCGTTCACATTACGCACATCATCATGATCAGCGGCACGGTCATCATCAGCACGGTCATCATCATCATCAGCACGGTCATCATCATCATCATCAGCACGGTCATCAGCGGCACGGTCATCATCAGCACGGTCATCATCAGCACGGTCATCATCATCATCAGTACGGCCATCATCAGCACGGTCATCATCAGCACGGTCATCATCATCCGCATCGGCGCAAGTTCCTCTCGCCGAGGATGAACTCCATTGAGCAAATTAGGGGGGCTGGGGGCTGTGTGGTGGAGGATGGGGGATGGGTTGAGCAAGTCGCAGGGTGGGCGGTGAGGGTGGGGGTGGTGGTGGGGGGTGAGGGTGGGGGTGAAGGTGGGGGGTGAGGGTGGGGGTGGTGGTGGGGGGTGAGGGTGAGGGTGGGGGGTGAGGGTGGGGGGTGAGGGTGGTGAGTGAGGGTGGGGGGTGAGGGTGGGGAGGGGACAATGGGAAGTCTGGGGGCGCACGCGGTGACGTGCAGATGAGACTGATTCCATTGATTTCGAATTAATCTTTAAATACTCTTTATTTATTTAATTAATATTCGGCCTAAGACCCCTGGAGGACTCTCTGCGTGAATGCAGAGTCACGCCCAATGAGCTCTGGCGCCCGAGGAAGTTGCCACTCGCTCGTCACCGTTGTTGCGCTCGAGTCCAATGCGTTGGAGTTGGGAGGAGCGGTGGTGCAGTGGTTGGGAGCACCGCGCGATGGGCCCGGGCCTCTGAGAGGTGGCGAAGTTGTTGTCGCGAGCTGATACCTGCAGCACCGTTTCGAGCAAGCCGCACTGACCCAGCGAGGTGAAGTATGGTCAAACCATCCTCGGACGACGCCGTGTGGGGAGGCCTTCGTATAGCAGTGGATTGAGAAAGGAGCTGTACACTTCGTGTCATCATTCGAGTTAAACGTTAAAATGAAACAGACCCTGTCTAATTATCACTCCTCGTTTGCTTAAAGCTTCGGTCTGCATTTGCTGTTAATGATCTGCGGCAGCCCAGTGGCGAGAAACGCACGTGGGAGTTCACGGACATCACTGTCGTGACAACCTCGCAATCTCTCATCACCATCATCAAGAACATCACCATCATCAAGAACATCACCATCAGCCATGGTCGATCCACTGCTGGATGAATGCCCCCCTCCCCAGGCCGTCGCCACTTCTCGCGATCCTGCGATGCAGTAATCAAACCCAGGCCATGCGACTCGCTCTGAGCAATCATCGCTCCATCTCCTTGTTGCGCGATTCGCAGTTCCTGGCTGCCACGCAACAGTGACGAGTGTTGGCCGTCGACCGTCAACCGTCTAGCGAGGGGCCTGCCGCAGCCCACTCACTGCTCGAGTTAATAATTATAATAATAATACAATAACAAGGCTCCTCGTTTACCCAGGAAAGTGTCGCCGAGTCTCAAGATTCATGTTCAAGAGGGTGCTGCTACTGCGGTATTACATGACGAGAGGTTGGCTGTGAGTGAGAGGGGTTAACACACATACTAAACTCCGCACAGATAGATTCATGAATTCACCGCTTCGCTGCCAACTCCTGACCACCTCACTTCCCAACTACTACAACGCCTGGAATGTGTCCGTGCAGTCTCCCATCTCAGCTACTGACCAGCAGTGGATAGACAATGGCTGATTGTGTTTTCGCTGGTAGGCTGTGTTCTTATTTTGCCCCCTGTTGTTGTTGTTGTTGTTCGGCACATTGTCCAACGGTTCGCTCCACGTGCTGTGTGTGAGCTTTTTCAGGAACAGCATTGCGGACCAACCAAAAATAACATCGGATAGGCAACAGCTGGTGATGCTGGTGATGCTGATGATACTGATGATGATTCTGATGATGATACTGATGATGCTAATGATGGTACTGATGATGATGGATTATAAGACGTCCACAAATACACGCGCACATATATGCCGGATTATAAGACGCACCCCCAACTTTTCTTTTAAACTAAACTACTAAACTATTTTAATTTTAACAGGTAAGGCCCATTGAGCTATTTCAACAACGACCTGGCCACAATTGATAGTTCAACGAAGTGGCTTATCACGTGGGAACGTGTCGCAACCAAATATTTTCTATATTGATTTGAAGCTTTCGTGACTGCAGGAATCCATACTCTTTGGTTCTTTCGGTAAAGTCACGTCGGTAGAAAAAATAATAGATCACGACGTTTCGATCGCAACGCAAACCTGATGACGATTACTTGCGCCGCGATCGAAACGTCGTGATCTACTATTATTATTATTATTCCTACCTACGTGACTTCATCGAAAGAACCAAAGACTACAAATACTTTTGATTTAAAGCTTTCGTGACTGCAGGGATTCATATTCTTGGTTCTTTCGGTAAAGTCATGCAGAAGGGAAATAATAAAATAATATAAATAAACAATAAAAATTATCACGACGTTTCGACTGCAACACAAGCAATCATCATCAGGGTGTGAAATCCACAGCAAGAAAATTTGAAAAATTTGCAGTCGAAACGTCGTGAGATTTTTTAAATATTAATATTATTTTATTATTTCCCTTCGACGTGACTTTACCGAAAGAACCAAGAATACTGCAAATACTCTCAGCGCGCGTTTCTAAATGCACCGACAGAACAAAAAAAAACTAAAAAAAGTTCCCTCTTCAAATCTGTAGAATACCGTCCAAGTAGAATTTGCTGTCTATGCAACGGCAACTATCCTGCAGTGAGAAGAGGAGTTATATAACTGGATGAGAGTGTCGCAGGAGGAAACATGTCTCCGGCTCGTAGAGAAGTCATCTTATTTCCTGCGCGACTAATGTCATTACGTTGCCCCATGGTCTTTTGGCCGGTGCGGTCTCGATGCGGGCAACGTGGAAAGAGGGGAAGGAGGGGTGGGGGGGGGAGTTATGCCAGTTGCCGATTTGATTTAGAGAGTCAATCGATAGTTATGAGGATTGATGGCTGGGTGGGGGAGGGGGCGAGGCGGGAGGGAGCGAGGGGGGAGGGGGCGAGGCGGGAGGGAGCGAGGGGGGGAGGGGGCGAGGGGGGAGGGGGCGAGGGAGCGAGGGGGGAGGGGGCGAGGGGGGAGGGGGCGAGGCGGGAGGGAGCGAGGGGGGAGGGAGCGAGGGGGGAGGGAGCGAGGGGGGAGGGGGCGAGGCGGGAGGGAGCGAGGGGGGAGGGAGCGAGGGGGCGAGGGGGGAGGGAGCGAGGGGGCGAGGGGGGAGGGAGCGAGGGGGCGAGGGGGGAGGGAGCGAGGGGGGAGGGGGCGAGGGGGGAGGGGGCGAGGCGGGAGGGAGCGAGGGGGGAGGGAGCGAGGGGGCGAGGGGGGAGGGAGCGAGGGGGGAGGGGGCGAGGGGGGAGGGGGCGAGGGGGGAGGGAGCGAGGGGGGAGGGGGCGAGGGGGGAGGGGGCGAGGGGGGAGGGAGCGAGGGGGGAGGGAGCGAGGGGGCGAGGCGGGAGGGAGCGAGGGGGGAGGGAGCGAGGGGGGAGGGGGCGAGGGGGGAGGGGGCGAGGGGGGAGGGAGCGAGGGGGGAGGGGAGCGAGGGGGCGAGGGGGGAGGGAGCGAGGGGGGAGGGAGCGAGGGGGGAGGGGGCGAGGGGGGAGGGGGCGAGGGGGGAGGGGGCGAGGCGGGAGGGAGCGAGGGGGGAGGGAGCGAGGGGGCGAGGGGGGAGGGAGCGAGGGGGGAGGGGGCGAGGGGGGAGGGGGCGAGGGGGGAGGGGGCGAGGCGGGAGGGAGCGAGGGGGGAGGGAGCGAGGGGGCGAGGGGGGAGGGAGCGAGGGGGGAGGGGGCGAGGGGGGAGGGGGCGAGGGGGGAGGGGGGCGAGGCGGGAGGGAGCGAGGGGGGAGGGAGCGAGGGGGGAGGGGGCGAGGGGGGAGGGGGCGAGGGGGGAGGGAGCGAGGGGGGAGGGAGCGAGGGGGCGAGGGGGGAGGGAGCGAGGGGGGAGGGGGCGAGGGGGGAGGGGGCGAGGCGGGAGGGAGCGAGGGGGGAGGGAGCGAGGGGGCGAGGGGGGAGGGAGCGAGGGGGGAGGGGGCGAGGGGGGAGGGAGCGAGGGGGGAGGGGGCGAGGGGGGAGGGAGCGAGGGGGGAGGGAGCGAGGGGGCGAGGGGGGAGGGAGCGAGGGGGGAGGGAGCGAGGGGGCGAGGGGGGAGGGAGCGAGGGGGGAGGGGGCGAGGGGGGAGGGAGCGAGGGAGGAGGGAGCGAGGGGGGAGGGAGCGAGGGGGGAGGGAGCGAGGGGGGAGGGAGCGAGGGGGGAGGGAGCGAGGGGGGAGGGAGCGAGGGGGGAGAGAGCGAGGGGGGAGGGAGCGAGGGGGGAGGGAGCGAGGGGGGAGGGAGCGAGGGGGGAGGGAGCGAGGGGGGAGGGAGCGAGGGGGAAGGGAGCGAGGGGGGAGGGAGCGAGGGGGGAGGGGGCGAGGGGGGAGGGGGCGAGGCGGGAGGGAGCGAGGGGGGAGAGAGCGAGGGGGGAGGGAGCGAGGGGGAAGGGAGCGAGGGGGGAGGGAGCGAGGGGGGAGGGAGCGAGGGGGGAGGGAGCGAGGGGGGAGGGAGCGAGGGGGGAGGGAGCGAGGGGGGAGGGGGCGAGGCGGGAGGGAGCGAGGGGGGAGAGAGCGAGGGGGGAGGGAGCGAGGGGGAAGGGAGCGAGGGGGAAGGGAGCGAGGGGGGAGGGAGCGAGGGGGGAGGGAGCGAGGGGGGAGGGGGCGAGGCGGGAGGGAGCGAGGGGGGAGAGAGCGAGGGGGGAGGGAGCGAAGGGAGCGAGGGGGGAGGGAGCGAGGGGGGAGGGAGCGAGGGGGAAGGGGGCGAGGGGGGGAGGGGGCGAGGGGGGAGGGGGGAGGGGGGCGAGGCGGGAGGGAGCGAGGGGGGAGGGAGCGAGGGGGGAGGGGGCGAGGGGGGAGGGGGCGAGGGGGGAGGGAGCGAGGGGGAAGGGAGCGAGGGGGGAGGGGGCGAGGGGGGGAGGGGGCGAGGGGGGAGGGAGCGAGGGGGAAGGGAGCGAGGGGGAAGGGAGCGAGGGGGGAGGGAGCGAGGGGGGAGGGAGCGAGGGGGGAGGGAGCGAGGGGGGAGGGAGCGAGGGGGGAGGGGGCGAGGCGGCGAGGGGGGGAGGGAGCGAGGGGGGAGGGAGCGAGGGGGAAGGGAGCGAGGGGGGAGGGAGCGAGGGGGGAGGGAGCGAGGGGGGAGGGAGCGAGGGGGAAGGGAGCGAGGGGGGAGGGAGCGAGGGGGGAGGGAGCGAGGGGGGAGGGAGCGAGGGGGGAGGGAGCGAGGGGGGAGGGAGCGAGGGGGGAGGGAGCGAGGGGGGAGGGGGCGAGGCGGGAGGGAGCGAGGGGGGAGGGAGCGAGGTGGGAGGGGGCGAGGGGGGAGGGGGCGAGGCGGGAGGGAGCGAGGGGGGAGAGAGCGAGGGGGGAGGGAGCGAGGGGGAAGGGAGCGAGGGGGGAGGGAGCGAGGGGGGAGGGAGCGAGGGGGGAGGGAGCGAGGGGGGAGGGAGCGAGGGGGGAGGGAGCGAGGGGGGAGGGAGCGAGGGGGGAGGGGGCGAGGCGGGAGGGAGCGAGGGGGGAGAGAGCGAGGGGGGAGGGAGCGAGGGGGAAGGGAGCGAGGGGGAAGGGAGCGAGGGGGGAGGGAGCGAGGGGGGAGGGAGCGAGGGGGGAGGGAGCGAGGGGGGAGGGAGCGAGGGGGGAGAGAGCGAGGGGGGAGGGAGCGAGGGGGAAGGGAGCGAGGGGGAAGGGAGCGAGGGGGGAGGGAGCGAGGGGGGATGGAGCGAGGGGGGAGGGGGCGAGGGGGGAGGGGGCGAGGGGGGAGGGGGCGAGGGGGGAGGGGGCGAGGCGGGAGGGAGCGAGGGGGGAGGGGGCGAGGGGGGAGGGGGCGAGGGGGGAGGGGGCGAGGGGGGGAGGGAGCGAGGGGGAAGGGAGCGAGGGGGGAGGGGGCGAGGGGGGAGGGGGCGAGGGGGGAGGGAGCGAGGGGGAAGGGAGCGAGGGGGGAGGGAGCGAGGGGGGAGGGAGCGAGGGGAGAGGGAGCGAGGGGGGAGGGGGCGAGGGGGGGAGGGGGCGAGGGGGGAGGGGGCGAGGCGGCGAGGGGGGAGGGAGCGAGGGGGGAGGGAGCGAGGGGGGAAGGGAGCGAGGGGGGAGGGAGCGAGGGGGGAGGGAGCGAGGGGGGAGGGAGCGAGGGGGGAGGGAGCGAGGGGGGAGGGAGCGAGGGGGGAGGGAGCGAGGGGGGAGGGAGCGAGGGGGGAGGGAGCGAGGGGGGAGGGAGCGAGGGGGGAGGGAGCGAGGGGGAAGGGAGCGAGGGGGGAGGGAGCGAGGGGGGGAGGGAGCGAGGGGGAAGGGGGCGAGGGGGGGAGGGGGCGAGGGGGGAGGGGGCGAGGGGGGAGGGGGCGAGGCGGGAGGGAGCGAGGGGGGAGGGGAGCGAGGGGGGAGGGGGCGAGGGGGGAGGGGGCGAGGCGGGAGGGAGCGAGGGGGAAGGGAGCGAGGGGGGAGGGGGCGAGGGGGGAGGGGGCGAGGGGGGAGGGAGCGAGGGGGAAGGGAGCGAGGGGGAAGGGAGCGAGGGGGGAGGGAGCGAGGGGAGAGGGAGCGAGGGGGGAGGGAGCGAGGGGGGAGGGAGCGAGGGGGGAGGGAGCGAGGGGGGAGGGGGCGAGGCGGCGAGGGGGGAGGGAGCGAGGGGGGGAGGGAGCGAGGGGGGAGGGAGCGAGGGGGGAGGGAGCGAGGGGGGAGGGAGCGAGGGGGGAGGGAGCGAGGGGGGAGGGAGCGAGGGGGGAGGGAGCGAGGGGGGGAGGGAGCGAGGGGGGAGGGAGCGAGGGGGGAGGGAGCGAGGCGGGAGGGAGCGAGGGGGGAGGGGGCGAGGGGGGAGGGGGCGAGGGGGGAGGGAGCGAGGAGGGAGGGGGCGAGGGGGGAGGGGGCGAGGCGGGAGGGAGCGAGGGGGGAGGGGGCGAGGGGGGGAGGGGGGCGAGGGGGGAGGGGGCGAGGCGGGAGGGAGCGAGGGGGGAGAGGGCGAGGGGGGGAGGGAGCGAGGGGGGAGGGAGCGAGGGGTGAGGGAGCGAGGGGGGAGGGGGCGAGGCGGGAGGGGGCGAGGGGGGAGGGGGCGAGGGGGGAGGGGGCGAGGGGGGAGGGAGCGATGGGGGAGGGAGCGAGGGGGGAGGGAGCGAGGGGGGAGGGAGCGAGGGGGGAGGGAGCGAGGGGGGAGGGAGCGAGGGGGGAGGGAGCGAGGGGGGAGGGAGCGAGGGGGGAGGGAGCTAGGGGGGAGGGGGCGAGGGGGGGGGGGAGCGAGGGGGGGGGAGGGAGCGAGGGGGGAGGGAGCGAGGGGGGAGGGGAGCGAGGGGGGAGGGGGCGAGGCGGGAGGGAGCGAGGGGGGAGGGAGCGAGGGGGGAGGGAGCGAGGGGGGAGGGAGCGAGGGGGGAGGGAGCGAGGGGGGGAGGGAGCGAGGGGGGAGGGAGCGAGGGGGCATTGTCTAAACGACGTGACGTCACGAGACGACTTCTTGTGACACACGGTGACTAAAAAAGACAAAGATCCCCCGTCTAGCCTGAACAGACCGTTGGGGCAAGTGCTGTTAGCGAGCACATATGAAGGCCGGCACGGCACACGAGGGGGTGGGTGGCCAGCACCACACCCGGCCGCCTTTGTCTCCCCAATGGGGATGTTCACAGATCGCACCAGGTACTCATTTGAGGCTGAGTCGACCTAGGGGAGACTCATGACCGGTTCAAATAATCGGCGCTGGTGTTGACCGTGAGCGGGAATCGAACTCGAGTCGCCGGGTTCGTAGCGAAGCGCGCTAACCGCTACTCTAGACACTGTGACACACACACACAGATACGTACTAACACAGAGTGACAGTGACATATACACACACATCGTCACGCACTAATATACACACCAGCACAACGAGCTACAATTTCACACACAGTGACACAATGAGAGTAGCACACACGAATATATACGTGAATATACACATGTATATGCACATTAATATACACGTGAAATAAACTAAACAGCTTTACACTGACACAATCATTGACAGTGGCACATAAACATACTGATACGATGGAAACCGCGACACACACTCACAAAAACAGCGTCGCTCTCCGTTGCTGCTGGAGGGCGACTGCCTCCAACTCCCCAGCGGCGTCCTTCACGAGCCTCCTCTACAGAGGCCGATCTTGACACCGCTGGTACCAGTCATCGGCAAGTCCACTCAGCTCCTCATCCTCCTGTACCACATCACTCTATCTCTTCTCTAGCCCGTGCCGCGCCCGTTTAGCCCCCTGTAACGGGCCAAACAGAATCTGACTGGGCACGCGGTGGCTGGCTCTGTGGGCTACGTGACCCAGGCAACGCAGCCTCGTTCGCCGAAGGAGCTCATCGATGGGTTTGCGTCCAGATCAATTCAGAGATCTGTGAGCTCCTCCACATTTCGCAAGCACAGAGAAGAGAGGACATAACCGTGACCGAGATGACCCGTAGCGTCGCAGAGAGCGACAGGCCGCGTGGCTTCCACGCAGCAGCGTTATTTACGCGCGCGACCGATGACAAGATAATTCCGCTCGACTGATTCGGAATAAGAACTCTGCTGTCAAACCGTAGCGAGTCAGGAGCACACTGCTCCGATACGGAAACTCCTCCACTCTCTGCACACGTGCCTCGTCACTCGTGGGGAGTTGAGGTGGTGGAGGGTTTGATGACATCAAGTGCGCCAGGCAGGCGCTATATTTTTGTGGGACTGATGGTAAGGCCCAATCTCTTAGTGTCACGCTCCAGGTTCAACGGCGCAATCTCCGACTTTTATCATAGTAAGCAGCAATTTACCAGATCATCCGCATGCGTAACATGGTTGATCAATGGGGAGTCATCCCTTAACCGCACCCGGGCATCGATCAGCCTCCCGTGCGTTTTGTATCAGATGGAGATTCTTACAGCCACGCGCAACCTCTCGAACGGCGTGATGAAAGAAGATGTTAAATAGTGCAGGGACCAGAGAATATTCCTGTCCTCACGACCGGCCGCCTTTGTTTCCCCAGTACTGAAGTTTACACATCGTAGCAGGACGACATAGCGAGATGATCAGGGCCGGTGCAGATGTATGGCTGTGATGTTCGCCGTGGCCCGGAAGGGAACAGGAGTGGCTGTGTTCGGAGCGCAATGCGCACGCACGCGAGAGAGACACGTGAATTAGACACGTGTCTCCTCGCCCGCGCATACCATCCTCCCCCGCATCATGTTAGCAGCCCCCCTTACCCCCCTCCCCCCAATACCACCAACATCCCCCCCCCCCCACAAAACCACATCTCCTCCAGCGACCCCCCCCCCCCAACATCCCAACCCATCCAGCCCCTCCACGCCCCAGCCTCTCTCGGTATAAATATCCCGTGGCGTGATGCGGGACAGAGACAGAGAGATCGGCCTGCCCTGGGGCAAGCGGGAGAAGGAAGCACCCAAGCCGAGCCCAGCCATCAGGTGAGACTGACACACACCTGTACACACCCCTGAGCAAAGACCACCCGTGTAGCCTTCACAGACTTGGGGCAAGTGCCGTTAGCGAGTAGCACCGAGGAAGTTCGGCGCGGGACACAAGGGGGTGAGTGGCCAGTAACACGTCCAGCCGCCTTCGTCTCCCTTGTGTGGCGATCTTGACACACTGCACCTGTTACTCATGTGAGGCTGAGTCGACATAGGGGAGGCCCAGGACTGCTAAATATAGTAATCATGTTGATCGCGAGCGGGAATCGAACTCGGGTCGCCGGGTTCGTAGCGCAGCGGGCTAACAGCTGCACTACCGCTCCCCACACCTGTGCACACCTGTGCACACCTGTGCACACCTGTGCACACCTGTGCACACCTGTGCACACCTGTGCACACCTGTGCACACCTGTGCACACCTGTGCACATCTGTAAGCCCAGGTCCACGTAAGCCAAAGTGGTTTCTTGTCTCGCATTGAGCAGTGAATCATTGGCCATCTCCCTCCGTTTTCAGTTCACTCAACTCGTGATGGAATTTCCACATTCCTTTGATGGGGGCGAGGTTATCCTTCCTCCATAGGCGACAACCACTTGTTGAAAAGTAGCGCAAAGTAGTTACTCGTTTTATCCACCATGATAGGATGATGATTTGAGATTACTCGCAGGCTTCCGCTTGCGAGCCGCTCGCTCTACCGTATACTTAGAGATGGGATCGCAAATATCATGAATATATTTTATACAAAAAAACTATATATATATCTATTATTACGACGTCTCTTCTGCCACAACGTGGCGTGTCCGTCACAACGACAACGTTCGATGCGTCTCCACGTCGTCTTCGTGCGAGCTGCTGGACGCTGCGTGAACTCGAGTCAACCGTGGCGATATCGAACCAGGCTCATCCCCGCTCAGCGGCCGAGATCCCACGAGTTGCATGCAGGGTGATTTGGCCGTCGGCATGAATTCATGTTACTGATATCAACATTCAGTGCTTGGGTAATCCACTGCTGGATGAAGGCATCTTCCTCCTCCACGCCATGTCATGTCGGTCTACGGGTTGTTTCGCCATACTTCACCAGGCGGGTCAAGTGCAGGATGGTCGCCACTGTTGTTAGCCGATGATTATCCCAAAGGCGAATTATAATAACACAATACAATCCTGGTTGGCAGGGGGTTGTCTCAGCCCATCAAACCTACGCGATCGATAAAGTAAGTACCACGTTGTGGCGAAGTCAGCAGTGTATGGTTGTCGTATGGGATAGGCTCGCCCCTCCTGTCATAGGAATGTGGAATTTACACCACGAGCTCGGCAGGGCTGTGGACAGGAGACGATCACCGATGCCCCGATGCTCGTTTGAGCAGCAAGAGATCGTTCGGTCCAGACCCTCAGTGCTGTCTCTGACAACAAAGGTTTCCATATCGATGGGACCTCTTTGCCAGTTTCAAAATGATGAAAAATAAGAATAGGCTTTGCCCTTGCTGGCAATGAAACAGGTGATATGCCAATTAGTTTTAAAAACAATACATACATGAGCAGAGCATGTTTGTTGTACGTTTTGCCGCAAGTGTGTTTGGTTAATGCAGGCTTGATGCCGTGCAATAGGGCATCTAATTAGTGTTTGAACGGGTAAAGCCTCTTCTTATTCATCCACATCAAATGTTTCCGTCGGATCTTTGGCAGGCACGTGGCAAATGCCCTCACCTCCAGCCACAGAGGACATCTCTCAGAAAATTAAAACTACCCCGGACTTTTTTTTGTCAATAGGTCAATGATCCTGACCCCTTCCATTGACCCCGTAGCGTAATGAGAAGATGATCCTCGCCTGTGAGAGCGGAAGTTCGCCAGCGGTGGTTCGAGCGAGCCCGACTCTGCTGCGGATGTCGAGACACTGTGTCGAAACCGGTCGGGAATCAGAATCAAGATTTGTATTCATACTGCAGGAATCCGATGAGCTACGAGGCTATTTAACACAGATGTCCAGCAAGGGACGGGTAAGAACGTAACACAATTGATGAGTCGATTTTGTTGAATTTACGCACGCCCAGATGTGTAAGATGGGCTGTGTATTCGAGCGTGCGGCTGATGGAATGTGTGAGAATTAACTTTCATTTTGGTCTTTACGTGGAGAGGCGGAGATGCGAAGGAGGCATTGCTCGCTAGCCCCGTGATTTCTCTCACCCTCTCAATGTCCGTCTCGGTGCATCAGCATCAGTCGATATCGATAGAGCTTCACCAGATTCCCAAAACGAGCCGTCGATCGTCTAAATCACTGATCAGTGAATCTGTCATCGCTGCTTCCACGGAAGGATTGTAGATGTTCGGCACTCGCGGTTTGAGGCCCTGCGCGATCTTGTCCTGCTCTGCGATGCTGACCTCGTCTCGCGCTTTGCGGCGTGACCCTCGTTGGCATGAGCCGGAGCCACCGGGCCCAAGCCGTGTGGGCGCGAGGACGCCTCCAACGCACGCCCAGAGGCACACTTTGCAGCAGCGAGCATTGGTGACCGCATCTGTGCTGATGAGTCCTGATTACAGCGAAACCGGCCCAGCGTGTGCGCATCATTGTTGCTGCTGCCGCTGCTCTCAGTTGGTGTCATATTTCATCGAGATTATTTTGATGTACGTATAGATGCGTGTCTGTATAGCTGTGTGTATATATAGATGTGTGTGTATGCATAGTTAGATTGATGTATGTTGAACTTCTTTCGCACCGTACGCAGCCAACCGTGCCAACCGTAGCATCGTGGTCCTCTCGAAGACGATAGGACCACGACGCAGTTCTCCAGCAAATGCGGAGTCGTGTTTTGCACAATGCACGAAGGCGGAGCGCTCTTAGTGCATTTCTGTTGTTTGAAACTCAAAGTCGCTGAGCACAGGGCTCAAAAGCCCAAAACGCCAAGCGGGCAGTCACAAACAGCACCGTTATCATAATAGTTGAAATCGACAAAGAGTGTAAGGCGTTTCTTGAACTGAGCGGAGGTTATTGTTTCTGTAAGAGTTGGGGGGCCAGAGACGATGGTGATGACGACGACGATGGGGGAAGGGAATCCCAGAGGGGAGCAGCGCGAGGAATACAGCAGAGAGAGAGCAGTGAGGTGCAGTGTGGTGAGTGAGTGGGTGGGTGGGTGGGTGAGTGGGTGGTTGAGTGGGTGAGTGGGTGGTTGAGTGGGTGGGTGAGTGGGTGGTTGAGTGGGTGGGTGAGTGGTTGAGTGGGAGGGTGAGTGAATGAGTGCTTGAGTGAGTGTGTTGTTGTGACCTGCAGTGTGGTGGGTGAGTGGGTGAGTGAGTGGGTGAGTGGTTGAGTGAGAGGGTGAGTGAGTGAGTGCTTGAGTGAGTGTGTTGTTGTGACCTGCAGTGTGGTGAGTGAGTGGGTGAGTGAGTGGGTGAGTGGTTGAGTGAGAGGGTGAGTGAGTGAGTGAGTGAGTGCTTGAGTGAGTGTGTTGTTGTGAGCTGCAGTGTGGTGAGTGAGTGGGTGAGTGAGTGGGTGAGTGGTTGAGTGAGAGGGTGAGTGAATGAGTGCTTGAGTGAGTGTGTTGTTGTGACCTGCAGTGTGGTGAGTGAGTGGGTGAGTGGTTGAGTGAGAGGGTGAGTGAGTGAGTGCTTGAGTGAGTGTGTTGTTGTGACCTGCAGTGTGGTGCTGGTTGAACGCAGTGGTGGATGATGAGATGAAAGAGTCGATGTGGTGGACCCGAGTGGAGGAGCAATCAATGAGTGGAGTTAACGGCAATATCAGCTCCGGTCGTAGCGCTCGAAGAGGGATAAGTAGGCGAATGACCAAGTCACCGGAACGCGCTCAATCTCGCAAGCTCAGCAGGTCTGGGCCTGGTTCGTGAGCCTGGTTCGTGCTATCGGCGACTGCGCTCTGTGACCAACCAACCGGCACGGCGCGGGGGAGACACTCATCCAGCAGTGGATGACAAGCGTGCTGTACATGTCCAGGGGGTCGCTCCTTCTCCTTCGCTGCCCACCTCCCTCCCCCCACCCCCCACCCACACTGCCCCCCTCCCCTGCTCGGTAAATCACGACCCGTGCCCTTTAAAACGAAGTGACGGCTCGTATCCAGATTCACGGACACGCATCGCTCCGTGCGCGCGCAGTCGAGGGCTGGCGGCGATTCCTCGACAGCGCCCAACGCACCGAGTGCGCTGCGTGTTCGGAGAGAGAGAGCGATGGGCTCAGTGGTTAGCGCATCGCGATACAATTTCCCATCCTCGGCCGAAATGAGTGAAGGGTGATATCTGAACCGATCCTGGCCTTCAGCTAGGTCGACTCAGCCTTAACTGGGCGCGGAGTGTGAGCATTGGCCCTGTGGTAGACAAAGGCGGCCGTGCGGGTTGCGAGCCGCGTCACTCCCTCGTGCGCCGTCCCAACCTTCGCACGCGCTCGCTAACAACTCTCGCCGCTGCGGGCAGCACGTGCCGAGCACATCGCTCGAGCCACGGAGTCCGCGAGTGCGTTCGGGTCGACCGACAACGGCAGTCGCAACGTGCGTTGAACTTCTTTGGCACCGTACATAGCCGATCGTGCACTATCTCACTACCTGCCGTTACGTTGCGCTTAAACACATCGTCTGGTGATGCTGCTGCTACTGCTGCTGCTGCGTTGGCAGCGGTGCACAATTCACAAAAGCACAACCCCCCACACACTTAGCAATGAAAACACCGTGGCATTTAAAAAGGTAACGTATATGATACGCGACGTTTCGGGAAATGAGCCTACTTCGCAATGGGTGTCGCACCGCGTGGCACACGACCGCGCTATCTCACTGACTGAGCGTCGCATCTCGCCAAGTCGCGTGATGTCGCGTGATGTCGCACCGTGGTCGCGTCGAATCGCGTCGCACACAAATGCATCGCCCTGTTGGTGTCGCGACAGCCCTGCTGTATCACTCCGGCAACAGCAGCAGCCGCCGCAGTATCTGCAGCCGCCGTCCCCGCTCACGATGTCTCCGCGCCACGCGTCGCTCCTCCTCGCCTGCCTCGTCCTCTCGGCTCGGCTCAGCGGCTCCAGAGCCGCGCCTCCAAGGTGCACACAACACGCGCGCGTGCGGCTCTCTCTGTGTCTCTCTCTGTCTCTGTGTCTCTCTCTGTGTCTCTCTCTGTCTTTCTGTCTCTCTGTGTCTCTCTGTGTCTCTCTGTGTCTCTCTCTGTTGCGCTGTCTCTCTCTGTCTCGCTGTGTCTCACTCTGCCTCTCTCTGTGTCTATCTGTGTCTCTCTGTGTCTCTCTGTTTCTGTGTCTCTCTCACTCTGTCTCTGTGTCTCTCTCACTCTGCCTCTCTCTGTGTCTCTCTGTCTCTCTCTCTGTGTCACTCTGTCTCTCTCTGTGTGTATCTGTCTCTTTCTCCGTCTCTCTCTCTTTCTCTCTCTCAGTATCTCTCTCTGTCTCTCCCTCTCTTGCTCCGGCAGTATATATACTACAATTGGAATGATACAGAGAAGATTAGCATACCATGGTCTTGTGATGCCTATTTGAGGCTAAGTCGACCTAGGGGAGGCCCAGAGCGTGTATCAAACCCGGGTTCGTAGCAAAGTGCCCTAACCGCAGCGCTACCACTTACTCACTCACTCACCCACCCACCCACTCATTCACAAACTCACCCCATTTACTCACTAACGTATTCACGAAAGCTCACCCAAGTCACACACTCATTCATCCACCCACCCACTCATTCATCCACCCACTCACTCATCCACCCACCCACCCACCCACTCACTCATCCACCCACCCACCCACCCACTCATTCATCCACCCATCCACGAACGCTCACCCACCCGCCCACTCAACCACGAACTCACCCACGAACTCACTCGTCCGCTCCGCCACCCAGGCTCGTGCTGGAGCAGGGAGGCCCTCCGGGTGTGGCGGGCAGGCTGCTGGGCGCGCTCGTGAGCGGCTACCTCCGTCCCTCCTCCAGCGACGGCAGAGGGCACCAGCAACAGCAGCAGCAGCGAGAGAACGATGAGGAGGAGGGGGGGCAGTGGGAGTCGGAGCCCCTGGGATGGGATGGCAGGTGAGAGCCCACACCTCGCTGTCTTCCTCCGTCGGAGGTTCGCAGTTCGATACCAGTAGGCGCGCCCTGGAAAATACTGGCGGGTATCTTCACCGTAAAAACGAAGCTCCTTGTGTTTCACAGCAGACGTTAAAGACCCCCCCCCCCTCTCTCCGTGATGTCACTCGCCAGAGTAGGCCACTGTTGTGCCGGCGTCACGGTTCAAGTTTGCCAAATAATAAAAAATATCCGCAAATGGCACAATTGGGTTCACACACAGAAGTAGCAGTGGCGCAGTAAAGCCCGCCTTGCAGGCCGGGCCCTGATCCATTCCCCTACCGACACGTGGACAGCTGCCACTGGGGGTGCCCCCTTCGGCTGTGTTGAGATGAGACGCAAGTCGCGTGACGCGCGTGGGGCGCTCTGCAGACGAGGGCGCCTCTTTCAGAACCAACGCTCTGAATCAGAAGCAGAATATGTCGCTATCCTGGTGGAATCCGATGAGCTATAAAGCTCTTTTTCACAGACGTCCAGTAGGGGCAGGTCCGAACGTTACAATAACAAACAGTACAACACCACGATTGGAGTGCAAGGTATAAAAACGCTGCTGCGTTGGCAGTGGTGCACGAGCACAAACCACAATTATAATCGACGACGTTTCGGGCAATGGCCCTTCTTTTAAGACAGTGGTATTGCCGAGTGTGTAGCACGTTTAAAACATAAAGTCAATATCAGTGTCACCTCCACGTGTCACTTCGTCTGTTCCCCTAATCCCCTCCCGCACCCCGCCGCCCCCTCCTCCTCGCAGCCCCGAGCGGGACCTCGCGGTGTCCAAGCGCTGCGTGGGCCTCAGCACGTGCATCCTGGCGGACCTCACGGACAAACTCCATCGGCTCAGCGGCACGCGCACCAACGTGGGCGTCGGGACGCCTGGCCGAAAGCGACGCGCGGCCCCCTCTTCCTCCTCCTCCTCTTCCTCCTCCTCCTCCTCCCCCGCCGGGATCCCCCGGGGAGGCTCCCAGGGCCCGGGGGAGATCGCCTCCCCCTCCTCCTCCTCGTCCGCCTCCAGCCTCAAGCCGGGGTCGCTCCCACCGCGTGCGGTCTGAACCTGGGGGGGGGGGGGGCGGTGGCTGCTGAAGTCGTTTGCGTTCCGTGCCTCCTTCTTCCCGTCTCTCTCTCTCTGTTGTTAAATATCTGCGACTTTATTCTATCTGCGCCCCACCCACCCAACCATCCACCAACACCACCCTAGCCGCCCCCCGCCACCCGCCACGAGCTCGTGTCCCCGATGAGAGTGTGCGCGTGTGAGAGATGCAGCAGGCGCGGGGCTCTTCATCATCATCATCCACGCGCGTGTCTGGGCGCGTGGATGAGAGCACGGAGGCATGAGTGCTCACCGAGCCGTGGCGAGGGCGTGTTTGTGCGTGTCTGTGCGTGTCTGTGTGGTGTGTCTGTGCGTGTCTGTGTCTCTGTTTTTGAGGGTGGGGAGCGGTAGTGTAGCGGTTAGCGCTACGCTGCGCTACGAATCTGGCGACCCGAGTTCGATTGCCGCTCACGGCCAACACCAGTGGCGATTATCTGAACCGGTCCTGAGCCTCCCCTAGGTCGACTCAGCCTCAAATGAGTACCTGGTGAGGTGTATACAAAACATCGCCGCTGGGGAAACAAAGGCGGTCGGGCGTGGTGCTGGCCACCCACCCCCTCGTGTACCGTGCCGGCCTTCATATGTGCTCGCTAACAGCACTTGCCCCAACAGTCTGTTCAGGCTACACCGCGTTACCGGGGTATGGGCGTAACAGTGGGCCAGCAGGCGGCAGTGCGCGATGAGGGCCTGACCCGCTGCACGAAATGAAACCTCTAAAGAGCGGAATTCAAGGTCAAACGTCTTCAATGTGGTAGGACCCTCCTGAAAAAGCGAGTCTTGAGACTCAGTGAGGTTTTTATTTATTTCGTTCGTCCTCAATGGTAAATAAAGTGTCCGGTGGTATTGTCATTTGGCCAAAAATGTCCCACCTCTCGTGCCACGGGCTAAGCTCCGTTCTCGAACGCCAAGTCACTCCGAGACGTGCACTCCTCTCCACGTGATCACCTGCAGCGATTGCGGTGTTTACTTTGGCGAAGGTGTCATGTGTAAAATCGGTGCCCCGTTCTGATGTGATGTACACCATCTCTCGCTTGCTTGCCCTGCCCCCCTCTCTCTCTGTGTATGCATATGACATGCAATTATATATATAAAACCCGTAGTCCCGTGCAAGTATGTGTGCAGCATTGGTGCATTACGCGCATCGCTATTACATGCATATAGATCATGATTAATTATGATAATAACAATACTACATGTCATAGACTGTGAATAGTCGTATCTGTGTCGGGTGATTATATAAAACGGCTACGTGTGCTGATGATGCTGAGTCTAATGCACATGCCTTCCAAATACACACGCGCACGCACGCGCACGCACGCGCGCGAACACAGAAGACGACGATGATGCTGCGTGTAAATTAAAAGTATCCAATAAATATTTTATTTATTAAAAGTCATGCGAAGCGCACGTTTCGGAAGTCCCTACCTTTGCTGCATGCCACAGGAATCCGGGTGTGGCCAGTTGGCATCGCTACCCCCACAACCACCACCACAACCACCACCATCAACAGCAAGCCACTACGATCGTCTCAATCGTTATCCATCATCATCATCAGCAGCAGCCACGTTCAATCCACTGCTGAATGAAAGCTTCACCACGCTACTGCGATGCAGTGAGCCGCCGAGCGATGGCCCATGAGAGCTCAGCTTAATTCATCGCTCCATCTCCGCGGAGGAGATCCTCACGGGCGCGATTTTCTCCTTTGACTGCCACTCCGACGTCAGTCTCGACCGCCGGGGTCATCGCCCCATCCTCTGGCCACGCGTCTTGCCCAAGCTCGCCCACCAGTGCACTTGGAAGTCATCATTTGTGAGATGGATGGACTTGTCCCCGTAATGGGAATGTGGAATTTCGCCACTGACTCAGGCCAGACATTAAGATGAGAACTGCTCCCCCCATGCCCCCCACACTGCTCGTCAGAGAGGCATATAGGACACACATCACATTACTGCATTGTACACAACACTCACACGCAGGACACACTAAGACACGCAGAACACATGGACACACTACACACACAGTACACGCCACCCTCACACAGCAACACGTATATATCATTATGTCGGGGGAGTGGTGGCGCAGTAGTTAGCGAATTGCAGTTGAACCTCGTGATCTAGGTGTCATCAGTACAGCAAACTCTGGACCGGATTCGACCCATCTGGGTGCAATCAGCATAGTTCAGCTCGTTAAACAAATGCTCCTGGATTACCCAGATGTTATTGGCAAGGGCGCTCCAAATAAACCCCCCGGAGTTGCTTGTTTGAGCAAATGCTGCTCTGATATGATATAGGCGTGGAAAGCCAATAGGCCGATGGTCTTATGTATGTGTACAGTTTTTGGAAAGACAGATCGAGGTTTGTGATTTTGCATATGCTTTGAGTCGGTATCTGCTGCTCATTTGCAGGCCAGTTGGGTTAAATCAGCGTGGGAGCGGAGCTTCCCGTTCTCACGCAGCCACCGAGCTAATTGGCGTCTAATTAACACCGCCCTGGACACGGCGCGGCTACGCGTGGGGGCTTTGACTTCGCACAGGAGACGGACACGAGAGAGAGGCTCGCGGGGAGACAAAGGAGGCGCGCGTAGCCCGAACGACGATGTGGCGGGACTTTGGGGAGTGTCTGCTACTTGTAGCGAAGAGCCGTGGTCTTCTTGGATAAACAGTGAGTCGCGGAAACTGGCGAGTGAGTGAGTGAGTCT
This sequence comes from Lampetra planeri, assembly GCF_965212315.1. Lineage (NCBI taxonomy): Eukaryota > Metazoa > Chordata > Hyperoartia > Petromyzontiformes > Petromyzontidae > Lampetra > Lampetra planeri. The sequence goes on along the minus strand of NC_136122.1, from coordinate 13,589,198 downwards.
GATATGTTTCATCTCTATCGCCTGAATTGTAAGCACCGTACGGCGTTCCGGATGTGCTGGCCTGGCCAAGCATCAATCGGTATGCGTCCGCGCCTCCAAACATCTCGGAAGCTGAGCGGGGTTGAGCCTGGATAGCTCTTAGATGGGTGACCATCACCAACGTTGTCAGTTGTAGTATCCACTGTTGTGTCGTGCTATGCTCTAACCGTCTCACGTCTATGTTGCCAAGATGATCATAATCAACCAATGCGGAATTACGAAGTGTGGGTTGACTGGAGTGAATGAGTCAATAACTGAATTAATGATTTAGCGGCTGAGCAAATGAGTCAATGGCTGAGTGAATGAGCTGGTGGCCAAGCAAACGAGTTGGTGACTGAACTAATTAATTAATCGGTCATGAGTTACTGAATTCACGTGCTGAGTGACTGATTTATTGAATAAGTGGAAAGCTAGCGAATGCGCGCTCGCGTGAGCTAGCGATTGAAAGGCGGATAAATCGCTGAACGGATACACCAGTACTGTAAACGAGCCGGTGGCTGAAAGAACGACTGAATGAGTGGAGGATGAATGAGCGGCGAGTCGGTGACATTCCGCGCGTATCGAGACGCGCGTCGTGGCGTCGGCTGCCGCCGCGCGTGGGATGGGTGCCAGGAACCCTGAATGCGGGGCTCGGAGAGAAGAGGGGATAAGCCGGGAGTCAAGGGGGTAGCGCAGAGGACGGAGGGAGGGGGCGGAGGGGAGGGAGTGAGGGGCCCCAACATCTGCTCCTCAGCCATGGTTCTTAACCTTCTCCATAGACACACAAAGACAAAGGTCCCCCGTGTAGCCTTGGGCAGACTGGCGGGGCAAGTGCTGTTAGCGAGCACCTATGAAGGCAGGCACGGCACAAGCATGGGGTGTGGGTGGTCAACACCACGCTCGGCCGCCTTTGTCTCCCCAGTGGCGATGTTTGCACATCGCACCAGCTACTCGTTTGAGGCTGAGTCGACCGAGGGGACGCCCAGGACCGGTTCAGATAATCGTCACCGGTGTCAGTGGCCGTGAGCGGGAATCGAACTCGGGTGGCTGGGTTCGAAGCGCAGCACGGCAGGTCGCGTTCGCCAGGGTAGAGTGTGGGTAGAGCTCCCACCTCGTCCCAGACGCCTGGGACAGCGTGGGGCAGTGGGCCACGTGGCTCTCTCTGGAGCTCTCACCAGTGGAGGTCCCTTCCGCCGGAAGCGAGCAATTGCAGGGGCTGCGCCTTCACCGTTTAACTTCCACTGCCCAGTCCGCGGGGGAAGTACACAATCTGGTGAGACAAAGGTGGTGGCACCCCCCCCCCTCAACACCCCCCCCCCTCAACACCCCCCCCCCATGCCCCTCCCCCCCTCTCCTCACTCAGCCCATCCCCTCGAACGCAATGTGCGCTCACCAACAACGTCATGCCCGACAGTCGATAAAGCAGCCACGGGAACAACAACAAGGGAGGCTTTGTCTCCCCCCCTGTCCCCCCCTGTCCCCCCGTCTCCCCCCCCCCCTGTCTCCCCCCCCCCTGTCTCCCCCACCCCCCCCCCCCCGGGACTCCTGGCTGTAAAGAGTTTTTTTTTCTCCGCCGGGAGTCGCGGTCACACGGAGGCCTGGGACTGGGAAGCGGTGAGAGTCGGTGAGTGAATGAGTGAGCGAGTCAGGGAAACGGTGAGTGAATGAGTGAGCGAGTCACGGAAACGGTGAGTGAATGAGTGAGCGAGTCACGGAAACGGTGAGTAAATGAGTGAGCGAGTCACGGAAACGGTGAGTGAATGAGTGAGCGAGTCACGGAAACGGTGAGTGAATTAGTGAGCGAGTCACGGAAACGGTGAGTGAATGAGTGAGTCACGGAAACGGTGAGTGAATGAGTGAGCGAGTCGCGGAAACGGTGAGTGAATGAGTGAGCGAGTCACGGAAACGGTGAGTGAATGAGTGAGCGAGTCACGGAAACGGTGAGTGAATGAGTGAGCGAGTCACGGAAACGGTGAGTGAATGAGTGAGCGAGTCACGGAAACGGTGAGTGAATGAGTGAGCGAGTCACGGAAACGGTGAGTGAATGAGTGAGCGAGTCACGGAAACGGTGAGTGAATGAGTGAGCGAGTCGCGGAAACGGTGAGTGAATGAGTGAGCGAGTAACGGAAACGGTGAGTGAATGAGTGAGTCACGGAAACGGTGAGTGAATGAGTGAGCGAGTCACGGAAACGGTGAGTGAATGAGTGAGTGAGTCGCGGAAACGGTGAGTGAATGAGTGAACGAGTTACGGAAACGGTGAGTGAATGAGTGAGCGAGTAACGGAAACGGTGAGTGAATGAGTGAGCGAGTTGCGGAAACGGTGAGTGAATGAGCGAGTAACGGAAACGGTGAGTGAATGAGTGAGCGAGTTGCGGAAACGGTGAGTGAATGAGTGAGCGAGTTGCGGAAACGGTGAGTGAATGAGTGAGCGAGTCACGGAAACGGTGAGTGCAAAGCGTGACTTGAATGAGTGAGGGGTGAGTGGCTGGGTCAATCACTGGATGAGCGAGTGCTTGAGTGAATGATTGACGGGAATGATATGAGTGAATCAGAGGAATATGTGAGCGAATGACCGAATAAATATATTTTACGGGCGAGTCAATCGCTGAATGACTGAATGCGTGGACAATGCTTTAGTGAGTGTATGAGTGAATGAATGACCGAGTGGTGAGTTCATGACGAGTGAATACATTCATGAGATAGTGACGGTGTGAATGAATGAATAACTAGTGAGTGAATGAGTGAATTTGAGGTTGAGTCGCGAGTGACCGAACGAATCGTTTGGCGATTTTTCGCTCACGATTAATACAAAAGAATGACAACACATTCTTCAATGTCACCGCGTGTCACATTCGAAGGAAACGTATGTGATAGGCGACGTTTCGGGTTACGGCCCTTATTCATAACACATACATGGTGAAGAGTCGTTGCCCGTAATGTCACCTATTATGTATATATTGTTCCGTGTAAGGCCACGTCATTGTTGACTGCCCTTGTTGCACCAGTGTGTAGGGGATAGTGGGTAGGGGACAGTGTGTAGGGGTTGGGATAGTGTGTAGGGGTAAGTGAGTAGTAGGGGTGAGTGTGTAGTAGGGGTGAGTGAGTAGTAGGGGTGAGTGAGTAGTAGGGGTGAGAGTGTGGTAGGGGTGAGTGAGTAGTAGGGCTGAGTGAGTGGTAGGGGTGAGTGAGTAGTAGGGCTGAGTGAGTGGTAGGGGTGAGTGTGTAGTAGGGGTGAGTGAGTAGTAGGTATGAGTGTGTAGTAGGGGTGAGCGTGTGGTAGGGGTGAGTGAGTGGTAGGGGTGAGTGTGTAGTAGGTATGAGTGTGTAGTAGGGGTGAGCGTGTGGTAGGGGTGAGTGAGTAGTAGGTATGAGTGTGTAGTAGGGGTGAGTGAGTAGTAGGGGTGAGTGAGTAGTAGGGGTGAGTGTGTAGTAGGGGTGAGCGTGTGGTAGGGGTGAGTGAGTGGTAGGGGTGAGTGTGTAGTAGGGGTGAGTGTGTGGTAGGGGTGAGTGAGTGGTAGGGGTGAGTGAGTAGTAGGTATGAGTGTGTAGTAGGGGTGAGTGTGTGGTAGGGGTGAGTGAGTAGTAGGGGTGAGTGTGTGGTAGGGGTGAGTGAGTAGTAGGGGTGAGTGTGTGGTAGGGGTGAGTGAGTAGTAGGGGTGAGTGTGTAGTAGGGGTGAGTGTGTGGTATGGGTGAGTGAGTAGTAGGTATGAGTGTGTAGTAGGGGTGAGTGTGTGGTAGGGGTGAGTGAGTAGTAGGGGTGAGTGTGTGGTAGGGGTGAGTGAGTAGTAGGGGTGAGTGTGTGGTAGGGGTGAGTGTGTGGTAGGGGTGAGTGAGTAGTAGGGGTGAGTGTGTGGTAGGGGTGAGTGTGTAGTAGGGGTGAGTGTGTGGTAGGGGTGAGTGAGTGGTAGGGGTGAGTGAGTAGTAGGTATGAGTGTGTAGTAGGGGTGAGTGTGTGGTAGGGGTGAGTGAGTAGTAGGGGTGAGTGTGTGGTAGGGGTGAGTGAGTAGTAGGGGTGAGTGTGTGGTAGGGGTGAGTGAGTAGTAGGGGTGAGTGTGTGGTAGGGGTGAGTGTGTGGTAGGGGTGAGTGAGTAGTAGGTATGAGTGTGTAGTAGGGGTGAGTGTGTGGTAGGGGTGAGTGAGTAGTAGGGGTGAGTGTGTGGTAGGGGTGAGTGAGTAGTAGGGGTGAGTGTGTGGTAGGGGTGAGTGTGTGGTAGGGGTGAGTGAGTAGTAGGGGTGAGTGTGTGGTAGGGGTGAGTGTGTAGTAGGGGTGAGTGTGTGGTAGGGGTGAGTGAGTGGTAGGGGTGAGTGAGTAGTAGGGGTGAGTGTGTAGTAGGGGTGAGTGTGTGGTAGGGGTGAGTGAGTGGTAGGGGTGAGTGAGTAGTAGGGGTGAGTGTGTGGTAGGGGTGAGTGAGTAGTAGGGGTGAGTGTGTGGTAGGGGTGAGTGAGTAGTAGGGGTGAGTGAGTGGTAGGGGTGAGTGAGTAGTAGGGGTGAGTGAGTGAGTAGTAGGGATGAGTGTGTGGTAGGGGTGAGTGAGTGGTAGGGGTGCGAGGGGGGTGGCGTTGTCAGGAAGAGAGGCGCGGCCACTGTTGAAGGAAGAGGAGGAGGACGAGGAGATGCGCATCACTCGCGCCATGGGGTCTTCTCTTCTCTCATTACCCTTTTAAAAGCAGCCTGGTTGCGGGAGTGGGGGTGGGGGCCAGTTGGGGGATGGGAAACAACAGCGTGAGTGGTGCGGTGGTGGTGGAGGAGATGGGTGCGGTGGTGGTGGTGGTGGAGGGGATGGTGGTGGTGGTGTAGGGGATGGTGGTGGAAGGGATGGTGGTGGAGATGGTGGAGATGGAGGGGTTGGGTGCGGTGGTGGTGGTGGTGGTGGTGGTGGAGGGGATGGTGGTGGTGGTGGTGGTGGAGGGGATGGTGGTGGTGGAGGGGATGATGGTTGTGGTGTAGGGGATGGTGGTTGTGGTGGTGGTGTAGGAGATGGTGGTTGTGGTTGAGGGGATGGTGGTGGTGGTGGTGGTGGTGTAGGGGATGGTGGTTGTGGTGTAGGGGATGGTGGTTGTGGTGGAGGGGATGGTAGTGGTGTAGGGGATGGTGGTGGTGGTTGTGGTGGTGGTGGAGGGGATGGTGGTTGTGGTGATGTAGGGGATGGTGGTTGTGGTGGTGTAGGGGATGGTGGTGGTGTAGGGGATGGTGGTTGTGGTGGTTGTGGTGTAGGGGATGGTGGTGGTGGTTGTGGTGATGTAGGGGATGGCGGTTGTGGTGGAGGGGATGGTGGTGGTGTAGGGGATGGTGGTGGTGGTGGAGGGATGGTGGGGTGGTGGTGTAGGGAATAGTGGTGGTGGTGTCGGGGATGGTGGTGGTGGTGTAGGGGATGGTGGTGGTGTAGGGGATGGTGGTGGTGGTTGTGGTGGTGGTGGAGGGGATGGTGGTTGTGGTGATGTAGGGGATGGTGGTTGTGGTGGTGTAGGGGATGGTGGTGGTGTAGGGGATGGTGGTTGTGGTGGTTGTGGTGTAGGGGATGGTGGTGGTGGTTGTGGTGATGTAGGGGATGGCGGTTGTGGTGGAGGGGATGGTAGTGGTGGTGGTGGAGGGATGGTGGGGTGGTGGTGTAGGGAATAGTGGTGGTGGTGTCGGGGATGGTGGTGGTGGTGGTGTAGGGGATGGTGGTGGTGTAGGGGATGGTGGTGGTGGTTGTGGTGGTGGTGGAGGGGATGGTGGTTGTGGTGATGTAAGGGATGGTGGTGGTGGTGGTGTAGGGGATGGTGGTGGTGTAGGGGATGGTGGTGGTGGTTGTGGTGGTGGTAGAGGGGATGGTGGTTGTGGTGATGTAGGGGATGGCGGTTGTGGTGGTGTAGGGGATGGTGGTGGTGTAGGGGATGGTGGTTGTGGTGGTTGTGGTGTAGGGGATGGTGGTGGTTGTGGTGTAGGGGATGGTGGTTGTGCGTTGGGGCGCCTGCGTCTCCGCTCTGGACGCGATGCGTCTGAGCTGGAATGCCCGCACGGCTAATTGAATTAACGAAAAGACCCATCGATTTAATTTGTTTCATTAGTTTTGATGTGAAACATGACGAGGACGCGTTTACTTTGTCTGTATTCACTCGTCTCTTGCTGTCCTTGTCCTGGCTTTGAAATGAACAATTCTGGCCACGTTCCCTGCATGCAGACACAAAAAGGCAAAGATCGCCCATATAGTCTGAACAAACTTTTATGGGGGCAAGTGCTGTTAGCGAGCACCTACGACGGCTGGCGCGGCACGCCAGGGGGTGGGTGGCCAGCACCACGCCCTGCCGCCTTTGTCTCTCTCTCTCGTGTAGATGTTTACCATGTAGCCATTTGAAGCTGAGTCGACCTAGGGAAAGACCGGAACACAGACACAAACACACACATCAGGTGGACCCAAAACTCGCACACCTCCTGCCTTTGACATTCCTCCCCCCCTCCTCCTCCTTCTCCTCGATGACACCAGGCTGGAAACCATCGTCAACCACATCCTAAACATCGTCAACCGCATCAGAAACATCGTCAACCACATCCTAAACATCGTCAACCGCATCAGAAACATCGTCAACCGCATCAGAAACATCGTCAACCACATCCTAAACATCGTCAACCACATCCTAAACATCGTCAACCGCATCAGAAACATCGTCAACCGCATCAGAAACATCGTCAACCGCATCAGAAACATCGTCAACCGCATCAGAAACATCGTCAACAGGAGGCCGATGCGAGACGTCGTGCAGTGCTCCGAAACGTTGGACACGCGCGGTACAACCCGCACACGCAAGTCGGACCCCCTTGTGTGCCAAGGATACGTTCCAGCCCAGGCGATCACGCAACGCAAAAGCAAATTTGACGGCTCTCCATAGCGACCTTGAAGACCTGGCGCCGCGGTGCAACACGCTGCGGCGCGCAAGTGACGGGGTGTGCCGCGTGCCTCCCGGTGTTCCCAGCGGAGCCGAGGCCTTTGTCGCGAGCGAGCGGCACGGGGCGAGGACCCCCACTCGGGAATCAGCGGCTGCACGGGCCGACGGGTTTCCGGTTACCGGGGAGATTAATTAATTATTCAAAGAGAGGGGCTCCCGTGTCCTCGCGAGAAAAAGAGAGAGGAGACGCGTGGTGGTCGTGGGTGGGGGGGTTTCACCCTCTTCTGCGCTGCGCTCCCATCGCTTTACGCAGCGGCGAACTCGTGACGCTACGGGACAAAGATCCACTCGGGGCTCCGCTCCGTCTCTGATCGTCGTGGCGAGTTTTGTTTCGTGCCCTGGAAGATCGTGGCAGTAAACTAGCGTGCCCGCCTCTGCTGCTACTGCTGCTGCTGCTCAACGCGAACTCCACTCCGTTCCCGTAGCCGTGACACGTGAGTCGCTGCTGTGTCAAAGCGTCAACCCTTGCGCGTCGCTCCCAGCGTGGGTTAATTTTATTCGCGTGTATCTCTTTGTTCCTATATACAGTACACATAAGTAATCTGCGTGTGTGTGTGTGCTTCATAGGTGATGCTCTCTAACAGCACTTGCCCCAACAGTCTGTTAAGGCTATACGGGGGCGATCTTTGTCTTTGTCTGTGTAGGGATTCATTTCCCACTCGATGTTTTCCAGAACGCTGGCTGCCGTAGAGTAGGGATGGTCGGCGTAAGGCACTACCACTAGAATACAAGGTAAAGTAACAAGGTTTCACCTATCCATAATAATATCATGATATTATATAAATCGACCTGCCTATATTCTACAAGTATGGCGTGGACCAAGTGTCAGCTCACCACGATGATGGTTTAACAAAACTCGGACCTCTGTGCAGGCTCGAGCTCGATGGCTTTTAGATGTTGCGAGATTAGCCGAGTGATTGATTGATGATTATTTGTTAGCTTATTTATTTATTTAGTGATCTCCTATCTGGGCGGGGCGGGGGGCAAGCTGGGGGATAATGATGAGAGCCTCCCCAGTGGCGCACGAGGCAGCTGCCGGGAGATGCTGGCATCGTCCCTCGCTGCGGATGTCATCATTCAGCCTCGCTTAGCTTGGAGAGGAAAAATATAATAAATAAATAACATGTGTTGTTGGCGCCCTTGCGGGAGAACACGACGAACAAAGTAGCTCAGCCTGTGGAGGAGACTCCAGCGCGTTCAGAAGGCAGCTGCTAGAGTCCTGACACCAGAGGCTCACCACCTTGACTGCTCAGTCGCTAAAGCGACTGAGAATGTTAAAATCGACATCGGGGTCGATGAAACAAAAGTACGTTGTCACTTACGTGCCCGTGATTATTTTTTTGTTTCAATTACTAACCTTCTAAAAACAAGATCTGGCCACGTCTCGCACCCCCAGAAATGGCATCTCGCACCCCCAGGTGAAGAAGAGGAACCACTGCATCTCCTTCGTTCTTTCGGTAAAGTCACGTAGAAGGAAAATAATAAAATAATAAAAATAAAAAATAATAAAATAATTCTCACGACGTTTCGGCCACAACGCCAGCAGCCGTCTTCAGGTGGAGAACAGGTCTGTCAAGTAGACAGAGTCTGAAACCACTGCCTTGCACGCACGCCGTTTCGGAGCACATCACACACGTGCATGTGTTTCTGTATGTTTGCTGAGCTTCTTTCGCGCCGTACGTAGCCAACCGTGCATTGGCTACCAGCGAAGTTTCGAGTGGACTATAAGATCCCGCTGCTGCTGCTGACCTACAAGGCACTCAATAATGGCTGAGCCCCAACATATCGACAGGAACAGATCCGTGTTGACTCTTTAACGTGGTCCCTGAGATCTTCGAATCCCCTTCTTCTAAGGACTCCGAGGTCAAGGCTCTGTCTGTGGACTGATCGGGCTGTTGCCAAGTGCAGCAGCCAAGCTATGGAACAACGCTTTGCCTTGGCTAATAAGACGATCAGAGTCGTTAATATATATTTAAGTCTGTCACGAACCCAACTTTTTCGGTGTAGTTTAGAGCCTCTGTTGCGAACGAAATCGATGCAGCAGGGGTTAGGGAAGACGTCGAATTGAGTTGATTAAGTGGGCTCTGGGCGGGACGCGTCACGGCGAGAGGGGGTGGTCGAGATTGGCGGCGGAGTGGATGCCAAAGGATGGAAGGCGCTTGGGAGTACGTCCACCGGGGAGATGGAGCGATGACAAATCAGCTCGTGTGCGCTGGCGTTAGGTGGATCGTTGGCATCGCAGGATCGTAAGAGATGTCGACTGCTTGGGCAGGCCTTCATTCAGCAGTGGATCGATCATGACTCACGATGACGTCACAGCCACTCCGTCGCAGATACGATGAAGCGAAAGACATCATCATCATCATCATCTTGCATGCAGGTGCCACAATCCTGACTGCTGCAGCTGCTGCGGCTGCCACCAATCATGACGTTGTTGATGATGATGATGTTGTTGATGATGATACTGTTGTTGGTGATGATGTTGTTGTTGATGATTCTGTTGTTGATGATAATGATGCTGTTGTTGACGATATTCTAATAATAACAACAACAATGACGCTGACGACGCTGACACCAACAACAACAACCCCTTTTATCCACACGGAAAAAAATTAGCCCACTCAATTTGTCTCCCTCGCGTCTTTATGCGATTCCCTCTCTCTCTGTTTCTCCCACTCGTGTTTGGGAGGTCGAGCACTTTGTGCCCGATAAAACCGGACAAAGCCCTCTCCTCACCCCACAACGATCTCGTTCAGATGATGTTCCACGTGTGTGTGTGTGTATATCTCTCCACGATGAATAGGGATATGTAAATGAACAGGATCACTCCACGCGGCGCTTTGCGAAATAGACGTATCGAGTGTAAAACAAAAGATCCCACGCACGCCGCGCGCGCCCACGCGCACAATGGCAGATCCTGAATGGGATGGAAGCGGCACGGAGGTGGCTGCGTGACCCCCATGACCTCCCCCGTGGAAGAGAAATCAAATCGTCACCTAAATCAGGCGCCTGCGCCGCGTCGCTCGGAAAAATAAAAAAAAAACACAATTCATAACGATAATTGAGACAATAATTATAATATTAATAGTCGTATTAATAGTATACGATCGTCAGTAACTACAAGGCAATGGGGGGGGGGGGGTGGGGGGCAGGAGTGGGGAGAGGTGGAATGGTGATGGGGGAGGGAGAGGGAACATCGTGATTTGATTGTAAATTAATCATTTTTATGCAAACAATGTGGAGTTTAATCCGCACTCTTCTTGACTCCCCTTCTCCGCGGCCCTCTGGACGCGACCCGAGTATCGAGCGGCCCGCGGCTGAATATAGATGCGGGGAGTATGGTCGTGCGTGCGGGTGGGTGAGCGTGTGGGTGAGCGTGCGGGTGAGCGTGCGGGTGAGCGTGCGGGTGAGCGTGCGGGTGAACGTGCGGGTGAGTGTGCGGGTGAGTGTGCGGGTGAGCATGAGGGTGAGCGTGGGGGTGAGTTTGCGGGTGAGTGGTAGATGTGTGGGAGGGTGGATGGTTGAAGTGTGCCGTCGTGAATGTTGGGTGGTTGGTGGTGGCAGCCAAGGTGTTGGTGAGTCGTGGTGATGGCCAGGGGGCGGTGGTGGTGGTGAGGAGTTGAAGATGGTTGAATGTTGGTCGGTGATGTATCAGTGGTGGTGGATTGAGAGTAGAGGTGGTGGTCGTGGTGTTTACCGTGAATAGTGGTGGTGGTGGATTGCGATAGTAGGTGACCCGAGAGCGCTGGGTGGTGTTGGTGATAGTGGTGGTAGTGCTAGGGAACGGTGGCGCAGCGATTAGCGCGATGTGCTACGAACCCGGAGACTTGAGTTCGATTCCCGCTCAAAACCCACACCAGTGGCGACTATTTGAACCGATTCTGGGCCTTCCATAGGTCGACTCAGCCTCAAATGAGTACCTGGTGTGATGTGTAAACATCGCTACTTGGAAGACAAAAGCGGCTGGGCGTGGTGCTGGCCACCCACCTCCTCGTGTGTCATTCCGACCTTCATAGGCGCTCACTATCAGCACTTGCCTCAACAGTCTGTGAAGGCTATACCGGTGATATTTGTCTTTGGTGGTGAGTAAGTGGTTGTGCTATTGTGGTGACCAGCGGTTGGTTGTTGTTTATTATACGAGTTACGCATTTTAAACAAAGCACGCCCTAACAGCTTCCACTTTATGCAGTCCTCAACTCACTCAGGACTCTGAAACCTCACCCACTCTAGAGTCACTCCAGAATTTAGATATAAATTACAAATTATGTTAAATGCGCTTTCCTTGATTACCAACCAGTAATGGGAATCTCGTTGTATTGGCGGGCAGCTGCCTGGATTCGAACCCAGATCTCAGGAGGTGCCAACGCGGTTCTTGGGTGAGTCCAAGCATCGGTGCCACCTAAGGTAGCAAAACAACCTGAGCCGCACCGATCTATTGACACGGCCACCAAGAGGAAAGCACTCGATAAACCCGACACGTGTCAAGTTCTGATCTGATTATGATCCACTGCTAGTGGCCACGCCGAGACATCGTAACCGTGTGTGGCGGCCGTGACGAGGGAGATGCCCTGTCTGGGCTCATGGGCTCGGCGTTCCGCGGTTACCGAATCCCCCCCGATTAAGACTGGGTCCCGTCCCCCTCGTCGTCTCGTTGCAGGCATGAGGGGGATGGGGGTTGGGAAGGGGATCGAGAGGGCCCCCTCGGAGGCGAGTCCCATTCGCCAGTGGCTCGCGGAGCTGCGCGTGGAGACGCAGGCGGAGGCGATGGCCACGATGGACGGGAAGGCGCTGGGCGGAGACGGAACCCGGAGCTGGGAGGATGGGGACATCCAGGCGGGTGAGTGGCCATCATCAGCAGCAGCATCGTCAGTAGTAGCATGTTTATCAGCAGCAGTAGTAGCACTCAATAATGAGCATCTTCGCCATCATCGTCGTCGACATCATTGTTGATATCATAACGGTGGTTATCATCTTCGCCATCATCGTCATTATTGGTATAATTAACATCATCATCATCATTGCATACTCAGGAAGTTATCCTTATCATCATCATCATGATGATCATCAGCAGCGGCCGCGCGAGAGGAGCACGTGCGGCCACAATGAATGGGAGCGGAACGTTCGATACGCGACGCGTGCCGCACCAGTGACTTCGAGCGACGCTGCAGCCGAGGGGAGTGTGTGGAGGTAATAAACAACGCTCCTGCCTCCTCCCTGTCAATCCACAACTATTAGAGGAGGTGGGGGTGGGGGCTCGGGTCTATTGTCTTTTGTTTACCCCCCACCCACCCACCCCACCTGCCCGGCCCAATTCGGCAAAGTGGGATCGCGGGGGCACGAATTACCTTCGTGAGTTGTGGTGACCTCGGCTCAACTCACGCGCGCTCCCCCCTCCCTGCCAGCACACATCTCACCAAGCTCGGGCGAGATGGAGGAGGGGGGGGGGGTGATGCGGGGTGGAGGGGACAAGGTTAAGGGGGGGGGGGCGACGTGACGGCAGCGGCGTCACCCCGGGCAGAACCAATCTCAATATTAAGTTGTCTCCATTGTTCTGCTCTTCAATAACCGAGCAACATTCCGTTCCCCGAGGGAGGAAGATGAGTTTCACCCAAACTTACCCGGGATCGATTTATCCCACTGTGACCCGCGGGGATTTGAGAGGAGGGGTCAGGGTCGGGGAGGGGGGGAGGAGGGGAGAGGGGTAGAGGGGATATCTACTCCCTCCCTATCATCCCCACCCCACCACCACTACCGATTGCAACAACATCATCGTTATCATCATCGTTAGATCCTCACCTGGATTGTTTCGTTATAGTCATCAACAATGTCATGTAGACACCTTCGCTATTGGCATAGTCATTGTCTATTCGTTCATCTCGTCTTCACGTGGATACATTCACCACCGTCGTCACCTCGTTGTTGTATCGATGGCATCATCCTTCATTCTCATCGTGGGTGTTTGTCTTCATCTCTCTCGCCATCGATCACCCGGGCGGCTGTCGTCAGTGGCATTGCCGCTCGACGGACTCAACCAGCGGTAACAAATGATGACGATTCATACGAAGAGTGGACAATGACGATGATCTCGTGATGCTGAAGGTGTTGATACCATATATACAAAAAGTTATAAAAAAAAAATTGTGAATGCTATTATATATAGTTATACATTGTAATTATAAATCACTATTGTTTCAATACACGCTTATAGTGAATTCTTATTGTTACTATGATGATTATTGCATTCATAATAAGTCGCCATGTTCTATCCACTGCTCGACGAAGACCTCCCCGCGTCGTTGTCACCCTTTGCGGCCTTGTGACGGTGCCACTAACCACGTGACTCCCGCACGTGATCTCAGCTGATCACAACCGCCGCGGGCGCCTTCTCGGGCGAGTTGCCTCCTCTTGCTGCCACTCCATCTTTAGTCTCGACCACTGGCCACTATTTATCCCTTCCATCCATGACGTGTCCTGCCCAAGCCGACTTTGTGTGTTTTGATGTAAGAAGTCTAAATTGTCTCCAGCTTGGTCATGCGCTGTGAATCCACGTGCTCATCTCTCTGTCTCTCGATGTAAATTGCAGCCCCGCATCTCATCCCATGCTTCCTCGCACATTTTTCAGTTTTTCTTCCACATTGTTCGTTAATGTCCACCTTCCTGAACCAATATTTCAGAGCAAATGCTCTGGGGATGCTGCAGCTGCGGTGGCAGTGATACACACACACACACACATCTGTGTGTGATCCACCAACCCTCGCTGCTACCACAACACGCAGTGTTACATCACAGACCACGTGCCCCCCCCCCCCTCCCACCCCCTAGGGGTTTGCTCCTCAGGGGGTCTCGTCGGGGGCTCAGGCGCGCCCCCCGCGTGCTGCGCTCTCATGCGTCGCGCGCGCCACGTGAGCGCCGAGCTCGCGCGCCTCTTCCGTCGGCTCGAGGGGGCGCGCTCGCACAGGGCGGGGGGGGGTCACCACCCCCCCGCCGTGGAGGCCGTGGTGGTGGGGGGGGCCGTGGTGGCGAGCAGGGGAGGGGCCCCGTGGAGGCGCGTGCACGCGGGCGCGCTCCGCCTCGCGTGTCACGCGCGCGCCGCCGTGACGCAGATGCGCGCGACCTCCCCAGCCGCGTCGAGTCAATGCGCCCAGGTGAGTGGGAGGGAGGGGGCGGGGGAAGGGGGGAAGGAGGGGGTGGGGGTGAAAGAGGAGGATGGCGGGAGGGGGGAGGGAGGGAAAGATGGGTGAGCAGTAAGCAGCGCCTCGGTTACGGTGATGATGTTAGTGCTGAAGCTGCCGGTGATGGTGCTGGTGAGGATGCGAGTGATGATGATGCTGCTGGAGAGGATGACGATGATGATGATGATGTTGGTGAGGATGCAAGTGATGATGATGGTGTTGGAGAGGATGACGATGATGATGATGTTGGTGAGGATGACGATGGTGATGATGATGCTGGTGAGGATGCAAGTGATGATGATGGTGTTGGAGAAGATGACGATGACGATGATGATGATGATGTTGGTGAGGATGACGGTGGTGATGATGATGATGCTGGTGAGGATGCGAGTGATGATGATTGTGATGATAATGACGATGCTGACATTGAGTTAATTAAGGTAATGATGCTGTTATGGAGGTGATAGTGATGGTAATGATGCTGGTGCTTAAGGGATGATGTGTGCGGTAATGATGGTATGGAGATAATGATTGCAATGATGCGAGTGATGATGATACTGATGAGAACGTCATGATGATGGCGATGATAATGGTGATGATGCCATTATGGAGGTGTTAATAGTAAATATGCTGATATGGTGGTGATAATGATAATGGCATGGAGTTGATTGTGATGTTGGTGTCGCTTATTTGGAGGTGATGATGATGCTGTATGTTTAGGATGAAATTCGCCTCCTGGACTCGTGTCGGAAGCTAGAGAGCCTGGGGCTGAGGTGAGTGAGACTCACGCCGCCAACGAGGCGCCTTGTTTAGAGGCCACCACATGCACTGCCATTAATAATGCGACCACACATCGCCATCACTTCCTTCCTTCTGCTCGAACCGGAAGCAGTTGCAAAGTCAGTACGCACCATTTAAATGCCTCTGGTGCCACTCCAATGTCCTCCCCCCTCCCCCTCCTCCATCCCGCGCACGTGTCCCACCCATCACCACCTCCTCCTCCATCCCGCGCACGTGTACCACCCATCACCACCTCCTCCTCCATCCCGCGCACGTGTCCCACCCATCACCACCTCCTCCTCCATCCCGCGCACGTGTCCCACCCATCACCACCTCCTCCTCCATCCCGCGCACGTGTCCCACCCATCACAACCTCCTCCTCCATCCCGCGCACGTGTCCCACCCATCACCACCTCCTCCTCCATCCCGCGCACGTGTCCCACCCATCACAACCTCCTCCTCCTCCATCCCGCGCACGTGTCCCACCCATCACAACCTGCTCCTCCACCCCGCGCACGTGTCCCACCCATCACAACCTGCTCCCCCTCCGCGTCTTCTTCCTGTCTTGAAGATGTGCCCGAGAAGGAGGTGCGGATCCCCTAGGGCCCGAGTTGGGTCGCGTCGCTACGCAGGTGGGGAGAGACTTCAGTGGGATGCTCGCCTCGGCACTCACGCACCTGGCGCAGGTGAGAGCGGGGAGGGGTGTGGGGGGGGGGTCACCGTGACCCCGTGACCCCGCGCATTGGGACTTTAACGCTGGTGTGGAGCTGATGTTGGTGGTCGTGCTAACCTTCCGGTGATGATGGTCATGTTTGTGATGATATCGTTATGAAGTCGGATTATTATGATGGTGGTGGTAATAGTGTAGTTGATGCTGCTGATGGTGTTCATACGGATATAATGATGATGATGTTGTGTGTGACGATGTAAGGAGGTGGAAATGACGGAACAGGTTAGAGAGGATGAGAACGGGGAGCGATGTAGTTGTGAGCTTGTGTGAGTGAACTTGCTGATAATCGGCACGAGCGGTGTCAAGATCGACCTCTGTGGAGGAGGCTCGTGAAGGATGCTGCTGCTGGGCAGTTAGAGGCAGTCGGCCTTCAGCAACGACGGAGGGCGGATGAGCGACGCTCAGAACAACGAGTGGAGCAGAGGACGGGTAAAACGCAGAGAGTTGGCACGGTGTGAAGTCCAGATGGGGCATCTGCTAGTCATCTCAGTAATTCAACGCACGGAACCTGGATCCGTCATGTGACGTCCTCTTGCCAGAGAGTCTTCCATGCTTAGCGTACTGCTTTCAAAGCGCAAGTGGCACAACTTTGGCGATGTCACCGCCACTCAGTGATTGAGATGTCTGGCTGATGCACCACCTGCGTTCCCTCCCGTGCCAACTTGCAGCGTCTTAGCAGCTGCACGCGAGCTGATTCCATCATCGCTCCATCTCCCCCGGCGCACGTCCTCTCGGATACCGTTCCATTCCTTGGCTGCCGCTCCGTGATTCATCTTCACCATCGGCGCTCATAGCCGTGACGCGTCCTGCCCAATCCCACGTTCGTAACCTTTTTGTACGCGTGTATATATATGTGTGTGGCCTTGATAGGTGCTCTCTAACAGCACTTGCCCCGACAGTCTGTTGAGGCTATACGGGGTATCTTTGTCTTTGGTGTGTGCATAGTGTCATGGTTAGCGCGCTGCGCAACGAACCCGGCGACCCGAGTTAGATTCCTGCTCACGGCCATCAACACCAGTGACGATTATCTGAATCAGTCCTGGGCTTCCTCTAGGTCGACTCAGCCTCAAATAAGTAGATGGTGCGGTGTGTAAAACAGGGAGACAAAGGCGACCGGGCGTGGTGCTGGCCCTCCACACCCCCTCGTGTGCCATGCCGGCCTTGATAGGTGCTCGCTTACAACACTTGTCCCAACAGTCCGCTAAGGCTATATGGGGGATCTTTGCATTTGTCTTTTGTGTGGGAGAAGGGGCGAGGAAGATAATTGCTGTAATTACTCCGGGTCCAATCAGCATCAGCCGGACTACAGAACGCGCGCGCGCCTCATCCGTCCGAGTAATAAGTTCAATTAGAAGTCCGGGGCGTGGGGGGGGGGTTATTTAATTATTACGGATAATTGTTAATTTATTTAATTCATCGCGTTTTATACATAATAATTTTTTTTGTCAACTTAACAATGCTGTGATGACATTCCTAAGTGGCGCAGCGGCGAACGCTCCGTAATTACGACGCATTAACCACCGCCACCAACACAACCACCACGGCCTGAATGTTTGGTCAAAACTTTAACATATTTATTTATATTCTGCAATGAAATAAATTCTTGAATTTATATTTTTTGTACTCAGGAATTAAAATAAGTAATGTTGTTAATATAGAACTGGCGCCCATTAACATCCCTCTTCACAATTCTCGCATTGGCTGGAGGGGGTGGAGTGGGTGGGATGGGTGTTGCAACAAACAACTCAACACGTTCGTCAACAACACACAGTGTGCGTGTGTGGCCCTTCAAGCAAACAGAGTAGACACTTGGCGACGTTTCGTACAATGGTCCTTCTTCATAGCAGACAGTAGGCTCGGCATCGCCACGTAAGTGGAGCTTTTTCCTCAAGTTGCACGTGCTCGTGTTGCACGCTTGTGCCATGAGTTATGGTCAGGGGTGTGCGTGAGTGCGTGAGTGAGTGCGTGAGTGAGTGCGTGAGTGCGTGAGTGAGTGCGTGAGTGAGTGCGTGAGTGCGTGAGTGAGTGCGTGAGTGCGTGAGTGCGTGAGTGAGTGCGTGAGTGCGTGAGTGCGTGAGTGAGTGCGTGAGTACGTGAGTGAGTGCGTGAGTGCGTGAGTGAGTGCGTGAGTGCGTGAGTGAGTGCGTGAGTGCGTGAGTGAGTGCGTGAGTGCGTGAGTGCGTGAGTGAGTGCGTGAGTGCGTGAGTGAGTGAGTGAGTGCGTGAGTACGTGAGTGAGTGCGTGAGTGCGTGAGTGAGTGCGTGAGTGCGTGAGTGAGTGCGTGAGTGCGTGAGTGAGTGCGTGAGTGCGTGAGTGCGTGAGTGAGTGCGTGAGTGCGTGAGTGCGTGAGTGAGTGCGTGAGTGCGTGAGTGAGTGCGTGAGTGCGTGAGTGCGTGAGTGAGTGCGTGAGTGCGTGAGTGCGTGAGTGAGTGCGTGAGTGCGTGAGTGCGTGAGTGAGTGCGTGAGTGAGTGCGTGAGTGTGTGAGTACGTGAGTGCGTGAGGCCGCCTGTGATGCTTGGCCACCCACCCCCTCGTGTGCCGTGTCGGCCTTGATAGGTGCTCGCGAACAGCACTTGCCCCAAAAGTCTGTTAAGGCTATTCGGGGGGGTCTTTGTCTTGTGAGTGACCGCGTGCACGGTGGTGCAGCGGTTTGCGCGCTGCGTTCCAAACCGGCGACCCGAGTTCGATTCCTGATCACGGCCATCGTGGGTGGCTGCTGACCATCCACCCCCTCTCGTGTACCGTGCCGCCTTCATAGGTGCTCGCAAACAGCACTTGCCCGAACAGTCTTTTCAGGCTATAGGGCGATCGTTGTCGTTGCGTGTGCGCCTGTGTGTGAGAGAGAGAGTCATATATATACACGGCGCGTGCGCCTGCGTTGTAATGCTTCGTAAAGACGCCGTCTCTCACGAGCGAACGTGATCTACAGCGGCAGCCTCACGGCGTCAAGCGACTCACCCCTGACCCCATCTCACCGCCCCCCTCCGCCCCCCCTCGCCCTGACGGTGGGGGGAGCGGTGGGGGGGGGAGTGGTAGGGGGGGTGTGGAGAGGTCAAAGTGAAGGCGCGCTTCACACCCTCATCACCACATCATCATAAGGGTCATCATGATAACCGCGCTGTGTGCACACCATCATCCCATCGTAACAGAACCCTCCTCGTCACTATCACCATCAACCACCACCACCAACATCACCGGGCACGAGAACTCCGCGGCCTGTGCAGGGGAACGCGACTCGCCAACCCCGAGCAGGTGGACAGCTCCCCTTTATAAATAACAACAATAACAACAATAACCTCAACAAAACCCCCCCCCACCTCCCGTCCCCCCCCCCCCAGCCTTCCCTCTTGACCGCACTCACGCTAGCCCCATCGTCAGGAAGGACTCGGACTCGTTTCCCAGTTTAACTTTGTCGATAATTATTTGTGCTCGTTCTGGGCGAGTGGAGACGCCAAAAGACCACCACCACCACCACCACCACGTGTTTTATTCGGTTGTGACCCCCCCCCCAACCGCACACCCCCCCCCCACCACCACCACGTGTTTTATTCGGTTGTGACCCCCCCCCCCCAACCGCACACCCCCCCCCCACCACCACCACCACGTGTTTTATTTGGTTGTGACCCCCCCCCAACCACACCCCCCCCATCCTCACGAATCCCCCCCCCCCTCCATACACATCTCGCATCTCTCACAATTCACAAACAACGACCCCACCCCCATCTCTCTCTCTCTCCGAGCACACGGACACCAAACCACGCACGAGTCCTCCTCCACCCAGCGCGCTCTTCCAGTACCACCCGATACAAAGCAAAGACAAAGATCCCCCGCATAGACTTACATACCCTGTGGGGTAAGTGCTGTTAGCGAGCACCTACGAAAGCGGCCCCGGCGCACGAATTGAGCGGTGTTGGTCACCAGCAACCACGACCGACCGCCTTTGCCTCCCTCCCTCCAGCACTGATAACCCGTGTCAGCGCAGCGGGTAATCACTTAAGGCTGAGTGGAACTTTTTTTTTGAGGAATTTGCTCGGGATGTTCTCCGTGGCGGGGAATCGTAGCGCGGCGCGCTGACGCTGCACTACCGCCCCACCCGCATTGCACACAAAGACAAATATCCCCCGTGTACCCTTAAAAGACTGTTGGGGCAAGTGCTGTTAGCGAGAACCTATGAAAACCGGCACAGCACACGAGGGGGTTGGTGGGTAGCACCACGCCCGGCCGCCTTTGTATCCCTAGGGGTGATGTTTACACACCGCACCAGGTACTCATTTAAGGCTGAGTCGACCTAGGGGAGGCCCAGGACCGGTTCAGATAATCGTCACTGGTGTTGGCCGTGAGCGGGAATCGAACCCAGGCCGCCAGGTTTATAGCGCAGCGCGCTACCCGCTACACTACATCACACACACACACCCCCCACACCCACCCACACACCCACACACACACACCCACACACATCTCCTTCCACCCCTCTCCCCCATTACCCCCCCTCCACCTCCCACTTCCTCCCCGTGCGCGCGTGTGCGTCCGCATGCATCAGCGGCTCCGCACCTGAGCGCGCACGCTCCGTTCCTGGGCCCCTCAATCACTGCTCCATGACCTTTCGCGTGCGCGCACGTGGGGGGAGGGGTCGGGGGGGGGGATGTGAGGGAGGGGGTGGGCAGGCGGGTGGGGTAGGAGGGGAGGGGGTGGAAGCGTGGGAGTTGTGGACCTAATAATTTGTCTCCGGGTAGTGGACGCGCCTTGGAGGTGAACAGAGAGTTACAATAAAACAACAACAATCATCAATACGTCAACAACAATGTGTGGTGCCGACTGCGTGTCCAGAGGCCACTTGAAGAAGAAGCGATCTCAGATGTGGTTCTCTGAGGTCCTCTTCCGCGGGCCGTTCTCTAACTACGCGGAGGATTGGCAGCTGCTCTGTGAGATTTACGAACGGATTCTTCGTCTCGTGACGCCGATAGCCAAATCTGGATGGAATTCTTGAGTAAAAATGACAACGGATACTTAAAGGAAAACTCTCTGTTCACCGTCAGTATCTCCCTCTTCCTTATGTCTGCCTTCCCTTCCTCTCTACCTTTCTTTCTTTTTCATTTAAAAACCAGGCTCGAGTCCAACGAGATTAATTCGTCCGCACGGCTCGCGCGATAACGAACCCTCCGTATCGCGTGTTCCATGTCTCTGGATTTTGCTTTCGTTAAAACAAATATGAATGAAATATGTATTTTAAAATGACAATAAGAATAATAAACATTCTGCTCGCAAGCTTCACCTCTCCTGTACGACTCCACCCACGCGTGAGTGCGGGTGGGTGAGTGTGGGGAGCGGTTAGCGTACTGCGCTAGGAACCCGGCGACCCGAGTTCGATATCCCGCTCACGGTCAACACCAGTGACGATTATCTGAACCGGTCATGGGTCTCGCCTAGGTCGACTCAGCCTCAAATGAGTACCTGGTGAGGTGTGTAAACATCGCCACTGGGGAGACAAAGGCGGCCGGGCGTGGTGTTGGCCACCCCCCCCCCCTCATGTGCCGTGCTGGCCTTCATAGGTGCTCGCTAACAGCACCTGCCCCAAAAGTCTGTTACAGGCTACACGGGGGATCTTTGTATTGAATCGCTCAGCAATGGGAATTTAGTCGAGTTACGTGGCGAGCCACCTCTAACTCGATGCTGTTTTCTTCATTGCGGTCATTCGTAACCGGGCTCAGACGACTGAATCGCTGCAAAACGCAGTCTGTACGAGTCTCTGTGCGATTCTCTGGGTCTCTGTGCAATTCTCTGGGTCTCTATGCGAGTCTGCGGGTCTTGGTGCGAGTCTGCGGGTCTCGTTGCGAGTCTATGGGTCTCTGAGTGAGATATAAGGACACGGACAGAGGGACAGCAGGCCCAAAGCGTACTCAGCTGTCCCGTGTTAACAGAGGCTGTGTCTCGCGGTATCGCTGTTGCTCGATGATCACTCTCTGTGTCTCCCGCGTTGATTCCCTGCAGCACCCGAAGCAACAGGTCTCATTCATACAGGTGGTCATGTTCCACGTGTGTGCTGTTCCTCCTGCGTCCCGTGTGTGCTGTGTTCCTCTGTGCCGTGTCACTGTGTGTGCCGCTCCCCCTGCGTGCCGTGCGTGCTGTTCCCCCTGTACGTGCTGTTCCCCATGTGCGCTTCGTGTGTTCTTCCTCTGCGCTTTGTGTGCTGTGTTCGTCTGCATGATCTCCCTCGCGTTGATTTTCTGCGTGTTGTGTTGTGCTGCTGGGTTGTGCTGCTGTATTGTGCTGCTGTGTTGTGCTGCTGTGTTGTGCTGCTGTGTTGTGCTGCTGTGTTGTGCTGCTGTGTAGCTTTCTGAATCGTTTTCTGGCTGTGCCCGCGTGCTGTTCGTCACGATGTCCGACATTTCGCTCCACGTGGTGCCCCTCCCCTCGGTCCCTATAAGCAGTTCAAGTTCAGGGCTATTTAGTTTGGCCGGGCGAGGACTCTGGAGGCCACGAAGAGTGTCACTCGCACGAGTCATCTGGTGTCACTAAGTTGGCAAAAATACGTAAAGTAAAAACACTAAGTTATGACAAAGTGAAGCAAATAGCAATCGGCTCAAAACTCCTTGCGTTACAGAAAACAATGCACACGTGTAAATCAACTCTGAAAATCAATTACTTTACTGAAACAACAGATTCGTTTTCAAAATCCATCATGTTCACCTTACACCGGTGAAACAGACACCAACAATCTATTGTTTTGTGTGTGTGTTTTATGTGTTCCGTGTGTGTTGTGTATTTATGCATGCATGTTGGACTTCTTTCGCACCGTACGTAGCCAACCGTGCTAATCGGAGGTGTGGGGGAAGGACAACAAACTAAACACAAAAAGCACTTCTTAAGAAATGAGTGTTCAGTCTGGATGATTTAAAAGTGCATGGCTCCAGTGGCTTTCTAATAATGTCAACTTTTCGTGCTGCAGTTGGCACTGCGCTCCGAGCTCGGCGACCCGAGTCCGATTCTTGCTCACGACCACCAATACCTGTGGCGATTATCTGAAAACAATCATGGGCCTCTCCTAGGTCAACGAAGCCTCAAATGAGTGCCTGGTGCGATGTGTAAAGATCGCCACTCGGGAGACAAAGGCGGCCGGGCGTGGTTCTGACCACACGACCTGCTAGTGTGCCGTGCCGGCCTTCGTAGGTGCTCGCCAGTGGCACTTCCACAAACAGCGTGTGGACACCATACGGGGGATCTTTGCCGTATATCAATATATCGAGATCTGGCAGGCGCTTGGTGATAACGGGAGAACTCTTTGTGTACAGAGGAAGGAGGGAATCAGCGAGCCACTGTGACCACGCTAAATGAGCCCCGAGTTTGCTCTCTCAGCCTCCTCCTTTGCTCCGAGTTCTCCACTCACCAGCCCTCGTGTCACTCAATATCCAGCAGTGCATTCCCCGACCAAAGCCGATTCAGCTAAAGTATATCGGGTTTTTTTTCAAGGGCGACTCTGCCGGCAGACGACATCAAAGCATTCCACGCCCGCGTGGTCCCAGCCATAGCGAGGGGCATAGCGGATGTGGTGGCATGAGCCGAGCGGTTGCGCCTTTGCCGTTCTTTGCAGAGGTTTGCGGTTCGATACCCCGCGGCCGCCGAGATAAACACCACGGGGGGCGGGGTGAGGGGGATTAAAGCTATAAACAGGCGCCGTCTGCTTCACGGATGGACACAAATGCCAATAGTATCAGGATGCATGCAATGCGGTATTTATAGGTACGACATCCAAGTTACAACCGTGACTAATAATTTTAAGGGCGACTGAGCGTTAGTCTCCTAAGTCGATCAGGTACGGTTTGATTCCCGGTTGCGTGAGTCACTCTTAAAGAGATGCCCCCCCCCCCGAAACTCCTCCATAACTCCTAGATGACGCATGCTTCCCCTCCCCCACATGATGGGGGTGGGGGCAGTGCCGGGTGATCCTAGTTGCAAAAGTAGCTACATATGTCGTAGCTACTACATATGTAGTAGCAGTTACTACTACATATGTAATATCTACTACAAATGTAATATGTAGTAGTAACTACTACACATGCAGCTACTTCACATGTAGTAGCTACGGGCCCCGCACTTTCAAGGGCCCCGCGCTAAATGCTTTCAAGCTATCAATTCCGGTGCAGTGATTCTGCACTTGCTATATTGCTATAGTACTATACCGCCTTCGCCTTTTATGAACGACCGGGTGTTTAAGGTTAGCGATTTGTTATATTATCTGGCTGTATAGCAAATGAAAAAATACAATTACTTTACTATGCAAGTAAAAAATGTGCGTTTTAATATTTACGTGTTTTTCGTTTAATCAGGGCACATTTATAACACCATATGCTACAGGAACCGCATTAGCTTCATCCGGCACTGGGGTGGGGGTGGGGGTGATAGCGGTGTTGAGGCTGGGAATGGAACCCGCGTCGTTCGTGTGTCCGGTCCCCTCGGCTTCGGCGCCGGTGGTGGCCCCCCGACTTGTAGTAAACCGAGTGCGCCAGCAGCCTCACGGGCGTGTGCGAGTACAGGACCGCGATGCGAGGGGTCCGGGGTTGACGGGGAGCTGTGCGCGTGTTGCAGGAGCTGGTGAGGAAGGTTGGGGACGTCTCTCGGCCACGCTCGCTCATCGCCTCCCTGGGAGATCTCCTTGCTCTGGCCAGAGGAGGCGACCACATGTGTCACATCGTGGCTCGGGTGCGTGGCTCTCTGCTGTGTGACTCACTCAGTGTGCGTGGCTCACTGCTGTGTGACTGACCCAGTGTGTGTGGCTCTCTGCTGTGTGACTGAGTTCGATTCCCGCTCACGACCAACACCAGTGACGATTGCTCCTGGGCATTCCCTAGGTCGACTCAGCCTTAAATGAATACCTAGTGCAGTGTGTACAAACATCAGCACTGGGGAGATAAAAGCGGTCGGGCGTGGTGCTGGCTACCCACCCCATCGTATGCCGTGCCGACCTCTTCATAGCTGCTCGCTTACAACACTTGCCCCAACAGTTTATGAAGACCAGACGGGAATCTTTATCTTTGTATTTTATATATTTATTTGTGTACACGCACGTGTATTCGTGCATATGCGCATAATGATGATGATGATGATGAGAACATAAACGATGATCGCAACAATCATTGCGATTACAACAACAACTGCCGTCGCTACCATCCACAGAGCGAGCCAATTATAATCATCAATCAATGCACAGGAGGGATGTGGGCGCGCGCGCGTTGGTGCCAACCCCCCACCCCCCTCTTACCCCTCCCCCGCTCCACCACATTGTCCTCCCCCCGCCCCCCTCAGGAGGGAGGGGTGCGCGCGCTCGTCCGCCTCGTGCGCGCGCGCCACTGCCCCCCGCACGCGCTCGCCGCCTCGCTCCGCACACTCGCGTCACTCGCTTCCGTCTCCCTGGGCCGGGACGAACTCATCAAGGTGAAGTTCGATGAGTTTTACGCCCCGCCCCTCCCCCCCCGAGATATTGAAAGAGGGGGTCCGTCATGGGTCACGCAGAGAGGGGGGTCTGCGATGGATAGCTCAAGGGGATGTGCATGCTTTAAGGGAGAGGCGGTTCACATGGTTAGGGGTATATTCCAGGGGGGTCTATATGAGTGGGGGTTCCTGAGGGGTACTTCCCAGCGTCTGTAGGGGGATATAAAGGGGATCCCTTAGGGAGGCACTCACGCGGTTCTGTAGGGGACTGACAAAACACGTGGGACTATAGGGGAAGCGCGCACTGAGAGATGCGAGCTCGGAATTACATTCAGTCTAACACGTAGCAGTCTTTCGCGGCCAATATCATCCACAATACATGTTTTTTTATGGGGGGGGGGGGGTGAGATCGCGTAAATATAAATGTGTTGCATTGTTAGGGCAACGTCATGGCAGCCAGTGAATCAATGGGAGTAGGTGGGACGATGTGGTCTCGATTCCACCCACGTGCTCCACCCCCGGGTCTCACCCCAGCCTGTCTCACCCACACGTATCTCACCCACACGTGTCTCACCCACACGCGTCTCACCCCAGCCTGTCTCACCCACGCGCGTCTCACCCTCACGTGTCTCACCCACGTGTCCCAGGAGGACGGAGTGGGCTCTCTCGCCCACGTCCTCGAGGGCCGCGGGCAGCACTCGGAGGCGGTGCGCGCCGAGGCGGCCGCGGTGCTGGCCCAGGTGCTGGCCCCGCACGCGGCCTCGGGCCCCTCGGTCAAGGGCCCCGGTCTGGACGGGGCCCAGGCGCTGCGTGTGGTCCGGGCGCTCACAGGTGACACGTGAACATTCATTCATTCGCATCGGGCCCCATGGACTAAAGCGTGGTATCCTACTCTTACTATCCAATCTACCCCTCAGTCACGGTTGACTTCGTACGGTGCGAAAACAGTTCAACGTACATACGTAGTGGCGTGAGCAAGCGAGCACTTACAGGGCTGGGCCTTTATCTTTTATCTGAGAAATTTAACCAAGCGGTGACTTTGGCCTGCCGCCGTGTGGTTAGAACGTTTGGCCACGGTGCCCGATAAGTCGGTGTATCCGTCGCTCACGCACCACTGGAAAGGTTGGTTCCCGGTTTCCGGACTTTGAGAACCCGTAACCGATTCCGATAAACGCTTTCCAATGTCGCCGGTCATCGTTGGAGAGCCCTGGCGGTGCGAAGGGCCCCGTGCCAGTGAGGCGAGCGCGCGTCGTGTTCCGCCCCACGCGCTCAGAGCTGTGCGGGGAGTCCTCCTGCGGGGAGGTGTTCCTGCTGGGCGCCGCAGCCCTGGCGAGCATCTCGTTCCTGGGCCCTGCCGCCCGCGACGCAATTCTCGAAGCCGGCACGGCCCGCGTGCTGCTCCGACGCACGATGCGCTGTGACCCACTCGTGCCCGCGTCGGCGAGGGGGCCCGGCGGGGCGAGGGGGCCGCCTACAGGGTCCGCGGGATCAGGCGGAGAGACCAACCTCGATCCGGGGTTCAACTCCTCGCGCGAAGCCAAGGGGGGCGGTCCTGTCGTCGGCTCCGCGTGTTCCCCTTACGCCAAGGACCAGGTGAGTGGAGATCGCACGAATGCCGAATGGTGTCGTGTACCCCACCCCTCTCCGCCACCCGACGCAGCCAAATAGATTGTGAATAGAAACTCTCCGACACACACGCACGAATCTGCACAAATTCACAAAAACACGCACACACTCACACAGAAAAACTAAAGCCCTGCACACTCACACGTGCACTCCCCATCACACACACACACATACAAAGATCCCCGTGTAGCCTTAACAGACTGTTGGAGTAAGTGCTGTTAGACAGTACCTACTATGCACTGCACGGGACGCAAAGGGGCTGGATGACCAATACCAAACCCTGCCACCTTTGTCTCCCCAGTGGTGATGTTTTACACAACGCACGAGGTACCGTACAGTGCTGTAATTATTTAAGGCTGAGTTGACCTAGGGGAGGCCCATGGCCGGTTTAGATTTCAGTCTCCGATGTTGGCTGTGAGCGGGAGTCGTACTCGGGTAGCCACCTCTCCACCCTTACCAATCTACTTCCGTTCAAATACAATGCAAAGTCGTCTTTACAGAGTGCACGCTTCCCAGGGGTTGGGGTGGGCGGTGACGGGAGATGGCATTTAGCGATTTGGATCGTGAATCCATCTGTGCGGACCTCTTGAGTGCTGCCCCCTTCGTCCTGTGCTGCACAGGTGGTGACGGTTCTGGCGAACTTGGCCGTGACCGAGCGGGGTCGCGCGGAGGTCATGAGCTGCCAAGGTGAGGGAGTCTCCAAACTCCGATTCGGGAGGGTCCTGCATTTCGCTTTGTCTTACAAACTAAGCACCCCACTCATCTCTGTGATCTTTACTCCACGATCGGTTATTACCTCCCCCCCCCCCCGCTTTCAACTTGGAGGGAGATGCATTGGGCCAGGTTCATATTTAATTAATAGTTCATGGGTGTCTGTGCAAGCCTGTGGGTCTCTGTGTACGTCTGTGGATCTCTCTGTAATTCTGTGTTTTTTTTGGAGCTGTGGCACAGTGGTTAGCACACTGCGCTAGGAACACAGCGAGCAGGGTTCGATTCCCACTCACGGCCAATATCGGCGACGAATATCTGAACCGCCCCAAGGCCTCCAGTAGGTCAACTTAAATGAGTATCTGGTGCAATGTGTAAGCAGGGAAGACAAAGGCGGCCGAGCTGTTCGGCTAACAAGAGCACTTGCCCCAACAGGCTGTGCACGCACGCACGCACGGTACGTATTAACATACGTGCCTATGTGTGTGAGAACAGGCCTGGTGCTGCTGATGAGCTGCCTGGAGGCGGAGCCGGCTGCGAGCGCGAGCCCGGGGGAGGCGGCGGCGTGCGAGCGGGGGCAGCAGAGGGCAGCCGTGGCACTCGCGCGCCTCGCTCGCAGCCCCAGCGCCTGCCGCACCGCCGTTCATCTCGGATGTAATCGATGGTCGACAATAATCATTCATTAGTATGATCCACTGCTGGATGAGCGGTGGCCGTGCGAACAGTGTGAATGAGGGTGGGTGGGTGGGTCGGGGTTGGTTGTTGTAGCTTGCTGACACGCCCCTACTTGGCATCTGCGACAAAGAGCTTCATAGCTCATCGGATTCCTCCTGCAGTCTAAAGATTCAGATTCTTATTCTTGTTTTTTTTTCGGTAAAGTCACGTAGAAGGGAAACAATAAAATAATAAAAATATAAAACAATAAAATTCTCACGACGTTTCGACTGCAACACAAGCAATCATCATAAGGTGTGAAAAACAATTATCTTGCTGTGTTTTCACACCTGATGATGATTGCTTGTGTTGCAGTCGAAACGTCGTGAGAATTTAATTGTTTTATTTTTATTATTGTATTTTTCCCTTCTACGTGACTTTACCGAAATAACCAAGAATATGAATCCCTGCAGTCACGAAAGCTTTAAATCAAGATTCTGATTCTGTTATTGTTGCTGCTGTTTGTGCTGCTTGTTGTTGCTGCTGCCCTTGTTGCCTGTGCATGGCTGTGTTGTTGTTGTTTGCTGTAGGTGGTGTTGTTTGTTGTTGTTGTTTGCTGTAGGCGGTGCTGTTTGTTGTTGTTGTTGTTGACCCCACTGCCTGTGCGTGGCTGTGTGCTGGCCAAGGTGTGTCGCGACTCGCCGTCATGTGCCGGGTGCCGGCAGAGCGGAGCCACAGCGACGGGGTCCTCTTAGCCTGCCTGGTGAGACCAGCCGGGTTGCGGAGTCGTGGACACAGGGTCCCCTTTGTAGACCCCCTTCACGCAGGGACCCAAGACTCAGGGGCAAAGTACAATAGAGTCGTGATTTTGACCGAACCAACCTCCTACCATCGAACGATAACGATGATGCTTAAGTGATGCTGCTACTGCTACTAAATTATGACGAAGGTGATGAGTGCTGCTGCTGATGATGATGTTTACAATGTCGACATTGATGACGATGACAAACGTAATGATGATGATCATTCTGGTGCTGCTGCTGATGATGATAGTTGTGATGCTGCGGGGAGAGAGACAGGCAAAGTCCAAATACACAGCAGCAGGCGTCAGGGTCGGTATCGCAACCCACGACCTCCTCTATACCAGGCGAGGTAGTCAACATCTCGCCACCACAGCTCGCTGATGATGACCATCATGATGACGATGATGATGACCATGATGAGGATGATGATGATGATGACGACGATGATGATGACCATGATGACGATGATGATGACGATGATGATGATGATGACCTTGATGATGAAGATGATGATGATGACGATGATGACCATGATGATGACGATGATGACCATGATGATGACCATGATGATGACCATGATGATGACCATGATGATGACGATGATGACGACGATGATGATGATGACGATGATGATGACCATGATGATGTCGATGATGCTGTCGCTGTGTGCAGGCAGCTGTCCGTCGGCTGGGCGTCGCGTGCCCTGGGTCGCTGGGCCCTCTCGACTCCCTGCAGCTCGTGACCCCGCGCCTGAGGGACGCGTTCCTGCTATGCAGCGAGACTAGAGAAAGCTTCGTGTGACGCCCGGAACTCGAGATCCCTCCTTGACGGTGCAGTGGTTCTATCTCCGCGCGAACACGTTGCTTGTATCGCTTCAAGGGATACTCATCATGTGTTGAAGAGAAGTCCAAACTCATGGAAATGTATCATCATCATGATCACCAGCAACAGCAGCAGCATTAACAGCATCACCTATGATGATCATCTGCATTATTGTAACTCTTATACAATTAACTGTGTATTGATGAAATCGATTCGAATGTTCGTTTTGCAATATTTACGATGACTATGAGATTACGATTTGTATCACGATGATGGTGATGATGATCACAACGATGTTGATTATGATCATTTTAATGACCACCACTCTGATGATGCTGTCTAAAGTGATGACCACAACGATAATCACAACATTAATTTGGAATACATCTTCGGTTGTGCTGCTATGACGCTCCTCCCACGTGTTCGGAAGTTGTACCACGTGTTTTGTTGTTCGTCACGATGTCCGACGTTTCGCCCCATGTGCTGGGAGCTTCATAAAGAACCGAACTACATTCAGATGGCAGTCAAGGGACGAACTGCATTCGGATCCTGAAGAAGCTCCCCAACACGCGGAGTGAAACGTCGGTCATCATGCCGAACAACACGCGGTATAACCCAAAAGCACGTGTCAGAGCCAATCACTCGGCAGAGCAGTATCACATGTTATTGATGCTGCGCTGACAGTGGAACACAAATAACCAAAACAAAATCAACACATTCGGCACGTGCTGTGAAGGAGCGCAATTGCCCGAAACGTCGTCTATCATATTGTTATTCCTTTAAATCCGTGGTTCTTCTTAACCTGGAGTGCACGCACCCCTGGGGTTGCGAGATGCCATTTCTAGGGGTGTTGAGACATGGCCAGATTTGTTTTAGAAGGTAAATCATCGAAACACAAATTCAACACGGGCACGGAAGTTCAACTTACTTTGTTTCATCAAACCCTCTACGTGTTTATTAACGTTGTAACAACTGTTAAGGATTGAGAACCGATGGGGTGCAAGACTGCAGTTAAAGGTTAAGAGACACTTTTGAATGCAGCGTTTTAATAATCCATCAGCCGATTTGGCAGTTCCCAGAGCTCCCGCTGACCGCGAACCCAGGCCGACAGCGCCGTCTCGTGGCTCCTCGCAACGACGACGACACCCGCCACTGGGCACAGTTCACCCCGACAGCCCACAGCACAACAGCATCGTGAAAGAGCCAACGCAGAAGAAGATCCCCGGTGGTCCACCGTACAGCGCACCCACTGCACAGACCGTGGCAGATGAGGATGTCCTGACGATGCACAAATGGAAACATTAAAAACTCTCCGGTAGTGGTGCGACTGTGGTCATCCAGAACAGACGGTACAACGTATAACCATGGCAATGCCCCATCCACAAATACGAAGGAGACATCACGGCGACTCACTCCTCTGCTCCTGACGCGGTTGTCTTCTGGCTCGACACCCCTGAATGTGAGAGTCTAGTTGCTGCTCCGCGTCTACAGCCCAGACGAGACGTGAAGTCTCCAATGGTCCAGCTCACAGCGCCGCCCGCTACTCTTCTCGATGGTCGTGTGCCATATATGTATGCAGTGATGATCTATGGCAATTTACGAGGCGACGTTTTGAGCAAGCGACCTTCATAGCGCATACAAAATATATTGTTTGTGCACCACTGCATCGCCAAAACACATTCCTGCGGAGAGAGCTGGTAGGAACGTTGGGTTGCTCGGTCAATGGCCAGGGTCAACGGCGGCGTGGTGTATTCCGCAAATATGCCCGACTGTGAGGGCGGGCACAAGCCAGTGTGAGTATGTTAAACGTTGAGTTTTATAAGGGCACCACGGGGTGACCAGCCCCTCCCCACCCAGCCCCACTCCTCCCACCCCCCACCCAGCCCCACCCTCCCCACCCAGCCCCTCCCCACCCTCCCCTCCCCACCCAGCCCCTCCCTCCCCACCCAACCCCTCCCTGCACGACGGACGGACACAATAATCCCCTGTGGGCTGGTGTAACCAGGAGGTTCATACCAGTATCATGTACTGCAGTCGCTGTGTCTGTGAAGTGGTGCGGAAGGTGGCACTACTCATGTACTGGATGTAGGACACGTTCATTATGATAAGGGTGAACTGAGTTAATTTAGTGGACAGTATTATGAAAGTTAACTCAAATAAGAACAGTTACAATTCTTTTTTGATGACTCTACGACATCATCGTTATCCGTCAGCATCGTTGTTTGCAGCCATGGTTAATCCACTGCTGGATGAATACCTCGCCAAGCCACGACCACTACCATCACTCTCAAGATCCTGCAGACGTACTAACCCACCGAGCACCTGCACACGGATCGATTTCATCGCTCCGTCTCCCCGGGGTACGTTCCCATCCTATCCGGACACGCTCCATCCCTTGACTGCCACTCAGTAGTTATTCTCGACCAGCGGGCACCATTCCGTGTGGCCGCGCCGCTTGCTGCTGTCCAAGCCCGCTCGCCTTTCTGAACAATTTGAATGATGTGACGAGCGTGCGCATGTTCCTTATGATATTAATAATAATAATCAGTGTTATCACCGTCAGTGTTTCCAGATGAGGTTTAGTGAGCCGTCAACCCGTGTTATCTGGTGTCTGTGGTAGATATTGTGTTTACTTCTAGATTAAGATTTTGTTACTCCTGGTTCCTCCTCTGCCCGTTTGGAAATAAATGCTGAAACTGTGCATTGCTTGCTGGGTTAGATGATACATTGGCGATGAGACGAATCGTCAATTTAAAACGCCGCTTTCTGTGTGTCGCCTCTCATTGAGTATCTCCGCATCGTGATGTCCCCATCCGTGGCAGGTCGCTCATCCCCCTCTGCTGCCCCTCCACATTCTGGAACGCCTGTCAGTAAATATGGAACTCTCGGCCAATGTTGGTCGACACGTTGGGTCAACGTTGGCCCGACGATGCATGTTTACTGGGCCCTTCCCCAGCCGCCGGTGCTGTCGGCTCCTTGACCCTTGTCAAGTCCAGCGACGATTTCTGTATGTAAAAATAAATATGCGAACGTTTCAGTTTGTGGTAGTTGGAATGGAGTTCTGCGTATTTTTAATAACCAAGAGCAGATAAATGAGTGACTTTTGTCGACTAGACAAAGAGAATAACAGAATACAATCCACAGACTAGGTAGGACGTGACTAAAATCCCGCAGATTGTTGCTTCGACTAAACTTTAAATAAAAAACGTCGAACGCCAGCCTCGGGCTCCCATCGGGTTCAGTGCTCATCGCCGACGCTCATCAGAGAGAGCCTCGCAGATGACGGGACACTTGGGGGAAAACCACCTCAGGCTTTCCGCCCTCGTCAATTAGACGCAGACTTGACTAAAATAACAAAATGATTAATATTTAAAAAAAACTTTTAAATAAGCTTTTTTTTTTTACTTAAAAAAACACGCTTTACTGAAAAGTACCGTGCTAGGAAGAACTCCACGACTCCAGCAAGTGGCCCCGATGCTTGCCATAACGTAAGGGACCGTGGTCAAGTATAGCCAACGTCAGTTGTGCGTGTACAATTACACCCAAGCCGAAACATAACTTATAAAAAATAATGTTTAAAAAAATATATATTTATGTTAGAATATAGTATTGTCATCAGTATGACATAAGTATACCAAGTTTGCAGTCGATACTATATTGGGAAGTGGGTTAAAATTAGATTTACAAGATTTGAGGATGCGACAACGACAACAGACAGAGTGAGTTAATAAAATTCGCCCATTCCCAAGGAGGGGTGAGGGGGGTGAGGTGAGGGGGAGGGTGAGGTGAGGGGGGGTGAGGCGGTGGGTGAGGTGAGGGGGGGGTGAGGGGGGGGTGAGGGGGGGGTGAGGTGGGGGTGAGGTGAGGGGGGGTGAGGGGGGGTGAGGGGGGTAAGGGGGGGTGAGGGTGAGGTGGGGGGGGTGATGGGGGGGGGTGTACCCGCGATTTGCCTCGACGACGTCACGGCCCGCAGCCGAGGGTGGCCGGCGAGCTGAGCGTGGACATGGGTCGACCCGCGGTGCTGGTAGCCTCCTTCCTGGGCTGCGTTGTCTACGTTATCGTCGCGCGAACGTTCCTGCCGGGACTCCGACAGCGGGAAGGAGCTGGTGCGTGGGATCGTGTGTGGGGGGGAGTCTACGGGGTTGTTAGTGTGGCGGTCGACCGCCCCCCGCGCGCTATCCCCCTCCCCCGGGTTTTGAGCGCTCGGCTCGGGCGACCGCTTCAGGCGAGGGCGAGGCGTCACGTGAGGGGATTTGCGGAGTAGGCCTCGTTGTTAAGAGGCACCTAAATCCTCCTCGGGTCGTGCGATTCAAACACTTCGCGTGAGATTTGTTTCGGGTTTGCATTGATGAAGAATGAAAACTAAAGGGAATTGTGTATCCTAAGCTGTGTGTTTGTCCTGTAAATTGTAAACGAAATTGCAGTGCTTTAAATGTTAGTCTCGCACTGTAATAATCACTGCGAGTGAGTGAGTTGTGTTGGATACTGTTACTAACGTTGTTATTAGTTTATTTCAGTGGCATTCGCGAGTTTGCTTTTGCTAAATCAGGTTTGTGTCAAGGCAGATAAAATGCAAATATATTTAAATGTCAAGACGTTCTCTGTAGACGCAGTAAACGCCACCAGTGCGCACACACTCATCGCCCAAAGGCATTCCTTAATTATCTCGTAAATACGAAAGGTTTCGTAAGTTGAATTCGTAGGTTTAATTATTCACTTAAATGGGGGCTCCCTCTTTACCATCAGTGCCGATATGAAATATTGGTATGACTTTATTTTGTTTACTGTTTATATTGTGACGATAAATCAACTGAGAGCCTTAATCCACCCCGTCATTTCCACAGCATCGAGCGTACACACTCCACGGAGACTTTACGAAGATCGTCATGCTGAGGCACTTTTTATTTATTATTATTTTACACGATTTTATTTAACTCACTCCGTCTGTTGTATCCTTAAAAAAATATTGTAACTCAATTTTTACACACTTCACAATGTGATATCGACTGCAAACTTGGTATACTTGTGTCATACTGATGACAAGACTATATTATATCATTAAATATATATTTTTTTACATTTTACACGCTTTTATTTAACTCTGTTGTCGTATCCTCAAATCTTGTAACTCTATTTCAACTGTCTTCCCAATGTCGTATCGACTGCAAACTTGGTGTAGGTATGTCATACTGATGACAATACCATATTCTATCATTAAAGTAAAAAAACTATTATTAAACAATCTTTTTTACCGGTCGTATTGTCCACGCTCAACTCACGTTGCCTGTAAATCACCACGGTCCCTTACGTTATGGCAAGCTGCGGGGCCACTTCTTGGAGTCGTGGAGTTCTGCCATTACGAGTACCGTACATTTCATTAAAACGTGTTTTTTTTAATTTAGCAATGTGTGTGAACCGATTACGCCTATAACAATGTGCCCAACTAGCTTGATAAAGGAGACATACTCAGAATACCGCGGTGGAGACGGAGGTTCTTGGACGAGCTGACACTTGATTTGATGGTGCATATTCGGTGTCTGTCAAACCGTTGACTAACTCCATGCATAAGCCACATTTTCAAAAACTATGCACGTAATTAACGCGTAGGGTTTCGCAGCCAATATTACGAATGCCACGTTGCATCGTTAAGGTGAATTTGAACTGTGAAGTTGCCCACTTGTGGTCATGTGACCCCAAATCCATGGACCCGTGCCAGATATTTTACAATTGAGTACGACATGAGTAGGTAAAACTTTTTTTAACAGGCATTAAAGCCAGAAATAATATTTATGTTAATCGTTTAAAATATTTTAAAATATATTAGCTTTTATTGGCTATTTAATGACATATTTTTTTCATGTCAGGTGATATCAATTCCTGGTCTGGACCATAGAGGAAGAAGCCGGTCTCTAACAGTTGGAACAGCTGGTGTTGATGGTGACGACGTTTGTGTTTGCGTCACTCATATCCCCGTTCTTCAGATGCGTCCCTTCAGCCGCAGGGGATGCCTCCTACTCAAGGCCCCTCTCCCCGTCAAACCCCCCAAACCCCGAAGGCCCCCCAAAACACGAAGGGGTCTTCGCGGTCCAAGGAAAGTCGAGGGACCAACTCTGGGCCGAGCACCAGTTTCATCAAGCAAGTGCTGCCTGTGTACGGGTTTGGCATTCTCATCTACATCGTTTACATTCTGTTCAAGGTGGGTGTGAGCGGAGATGTGACAACTACGTGGGGCCGACCGGTGTCAGAGAGGTCACGAGACACGAGCACAGAGAGAATCGTGGGAGAGTTGAGATGCGGGGAAGAGAAACACTGGGAGAGAGAAACACAGAGAGACACGGAGGCACAGTGGCAGCAGACGTGGAAAGTTACACTGAGGGAGACGACACACGGATCGAGACATGGAGATACTGAGACACATACACAGCGACAGAGACATGCATAGACTGAGGGAGGCGGAACACAAATTGATAGAGACACGGAGAGAGAAAAACACAGACTGACATAAATACACAGACAGAGACACAGACATGCTTGTATACGAACGGATAATGTTGCATGCCCCTACAAATGTAGAGGCACTTGCACATATTACATGCACTGTGTGTATGTGTATGCAAGTAATGCAATTGAAAAAAATCAGCCTATGTATAAAATACTTGTTGCATTACACTTTCATATTGCAGGAGCTCGATTAACCATTACGCATTCGATTTAAACAAGGCAAAGCAATGGAAGCTATGTGTAAACACATACCAAAAAGCTCCCCTTTACAACAAAAAATATGTAGGAGGTAAACATTTTTTGCAAATTGCCCTGCCTTAAAAAGTCCTTGCTCTAACATTGTAATTTCCTAACGTAAGCCTGCTAAATATATTTCTGTTATAAAGCAGTGTTAAGAATGATGGCTTTTGATAAATCCTATAGCAGTGGTATATAGCCAATGCAATATGAGATTTCATGTGTAAATTGAATTCACAGGTCGCTTCGAAAAATGAGCCTCGGGGCATTATCAAACCCGTGCTGAACAAGGAGGGAAATTCGCAGCGAAAAATAAGTGAGTCCCACTTTTCTTCATTCTGGAATGTTGCCCTCCCTGGTCCTCTTCACTCAATTCCAATCCTGGGCCATCATCTCCACATCCACTCCACAGTCCTTCATATGCTGTTTCACTACTTCAAACCATCTCTTTCTGGGACTGACCTCTCGGTCTCTGCCCTGGTGCTTCCAATGTTCATCTTTCTTCTCATGTGGGATTCTTCCCTTCTTACGACACCTCCTAGCCATACAGGACTCGATGTTCAGATTATCTGAGATGCATACCACTCTTGCCCTTTTCTTTGTGCCTTAATTTCTGACCCAATCCGGTTTTGTGATCCCTGAGATCCATTTCATCACAATAATTTATGTGACTGCACAACTGTTTTTCAAATTCAGACCAATATGTAAATACTGATCTGAGTAGGTCCTGATTTTGAATGATGCTTGTTCAATTTTGGCATTTGGCTCTGATGATGCTACATTTAATTTTGAATCTCATGGATTACATGTTCTGTCATATATCAGCATTTGACGAATGAAAATACTTTTTAGTGATGTAAGTATTTTTGTTGACATGGTATTCTGAATGTGTATATGCTAATATGTGCTTGCTTGTGTGCAAACCTAAATGTACGTATATGTTTGGAGTCAAAGATATCGGGAGTCGAAAATATAATCTGTAACGGTTTATCTGAAGCAGTCCTGGGCCTCTTCTAGGTAAACTCAGCCTCAAATGAGTACCTGGTGTGATGTGTAAACATTGCCACTAGGGAGACAACAGTGGCCGGGCATGGTGCTGACCACATCACACCCTCGTGTCCCTTGCCGGCCTTCATAGGTGCTCACTAACAGCACTTTCCCGAACAATCTGTGTGATGTGTGTGCGTGTATCCCTATATACATATTAATATCTCTGAGTGTGTTGGTGAGCAGCTGACCGGCAGCTGGAGGAGCTGGAGCGACGTTTGGCGGAGACTGAGGTGGCGTTGAAGACTCTGGCCTCCCACTTAGAGCCGCTTGGCAATGCGTGAGCTCCATTCTCCTGTCTCTCCTTCATATGGAATTTTAAAATTAAGTGACGGTTTAGCAGTGTGTTAAGTTTGGCTATCCACCCCATGCCATTGGGAGCTACTTGGTGTAGAGTGTTCCTACCTCCCACGTAAGGTAGCGCAGTGGGTAACGCATCGTGCTACGAACCCGGCGGACCGGGTTCGATTCCTGCCCACAGCCAACACTGCTGACAAACATATGACCGGGTTTTGTTTGCCACATCACACTGCACGTAGAAATACACAGTCACAGTACCTTACTCATTCTCTTTGGCCAAAGCCTAATGCATGCCTGCCTAACTCCTCGGTGTGTTCTTCTCTCCTCGCATTTCCTTGCGGGACTTTGCTGTTCCTGCTGCCTGCGTTCAGTGTGCAGAGGACCAGCAGCCTGTTTGAGAACGACTGGTGAGTCTGTGGCACCCGAGGGGACTGATATTGTTGTCGTCTTTCTAGCCCATGTGGCTTGTGTGTGTCTGTATGTTTCTGAGTTTGGGAACTGATGACGCAGTGATTAGTGCGCTGCGCTACGAGCCCAGCGTCCCGAGTACAATTCCCGCTCACGGCCACCAACACCAGTGACCATTATCTTAACCATTCCTGGGCCTCCTCTAGGACGACTCAGCCTCAAATTAGTACCTTGTAAGGTGTGTAAACATTGCCACTAGGGAGACAATGGCGGCCGGGTATGGTGCTGACCACATCACCCCCTCGTGTGCCGTACTGGACTTCATAGGTATTCGCTAACGGCACTTGCACCCTAGAGTCTGTTCAGGCTATTTGGGGGATCTTTGATCTTTTACTAGACATAAAGATCATTATAGCTCATCGGAATCATCCAGTATAAATAGAGATTCTGATTCTTTATCTCTCGTCTCGTGTGCGATTCCCCGGTCAGGATCGGCGCAACGGCCGAGCGGCAGGAGCAGGTGGTGCGGCGCTTGCAGGAGATGACTCTCACCTCCCGCGCCGCCAAGGGCTCCGGGCCCACGAGCGCCGAGCAGGAGGCCGAGGACTCCCCCTTCTCACTCGGCAAGGACCACTCCTCTGCCTCGCTTGAGTCATCAACACTCGTGGAGTTTGACAACCAGCCCGATATAGCAGACACAGAGCATTGGGCAATTGTTGGAGATTGAGTGTTACCACCCCCCCCACTCACCACACCGCCCAACCCCTCGCATACGTGGGTTCTCTCCGGGCACTCTGGTTTCCTCCCACACGTATCAGCACTCCATAATAGACTTGGCCAAACATCTCGGTGTAGCGGGACTCTCCTGTCCAGAAGTCTCAAGTCTCACCGAGGCTTCACTGACTAAATAAATAACTTCATCATTATTAAATCGGTTAATTGGGAAACATAGCAATCGTTGCCCTGTCCTGTGAAGACTTATCAGGATTCTCCAGAAAGAGGGGTGAGGCTACCCTGGGTAAAACTAGCGAAAAAATAAAACAAGCGTGATCATTTACGTCATTTTTCTTTCGTAGATGCCGATGATGCCGAAGAAATGCCGACATTTGTGCTTCCGTCCTCCCGCTTTGCACCAACTCCCGACGGCCATCCCACCGGCCACCCAAGTTCTCGCCGGCCGGCGCAACGCATGCCCGAGAACTGGGCGCCCGACTGGCCGGACGACGCAGGTGGGCCGGGCGAGGCGGATGGGCCGATCCCCGGGAGCCATCGCCGCTTCATTACGACTCAAGGGGAGGATGTTGGCGACCGTGGCGACGATCGCGGCGGCGGTGAGGACGTCGGTGAACGCCTGCTGACCGGCAAGGCGTCGCGTCTCAGAGGGACTTGGCCACGCAGCGCTTGGGGCTTCTCTTCTGCGGCCGATTTTCCGTCGTCTCTCATCGACGAGCCGGTGGATTGGGACAGCGACCCGCTGGTGGCTGCCGAGAATTTTGGATTTAATCAGAGCGACCTTTGCTGTGACCTCGACGATGGTGGTGACAGTGGTGGTGACGGTGGTGGCGGTGGTGGCGGTGGTGGCAGTGGTGGCAGTGGTGACGGTGGTGGCGGCAACTCCCGCTGTGATGACCGCAATCGCGATCGCAATTGCGATGACAATAATGATGGTGACCACGGTGTCCTTGATGATAGCTGCGACAATGACGGCGATCACAAGCGCGGCAGTTCGAGTCCTGAACGCGCGAATGCCGGTGACGCACACGCCGTGAGGACTGAGCTGAGACGCCGCGTGATGCTCGGGTCACACACCGACCCGGTCACGGGCTCGGAGCAGTGAACTTGCGTACGCTACACCGCACGGCCACCGCTGTCGCCTGTCTACGTATCCATCGTGTGCGGTTGTTGAGCAATAGATGTGTTTAATCGGGAAAGCACGACATTGTAGGGTTGTGTTCCCGAGTTTTGTATTAATCTGAAGAATCTGACAAATTGGACTTAGAAACGACATTTAGGATACGAACTTTATTGTCTGGTTCGGATCGATTTGAAAATACAACGTAGCGGGAACTGACCCCACATGTCACGTTAGCGTGTAATATATAAACGGTGTCGCATGACGTCGCTTTTATTTGCTCGAAGACATAAGTTATTGCAGAATGTTCAATAAAATAATTTGTTGCATCATGGTCTAGTCGGTGGGTAACCCAGGAAAGTGTTCCTGCCACGGGCACATCACGTCCAGGATACCTCTGGCCATGGCGGTTGTCACTGATAGTCACGCCACCTACTCCTCCTCCGGTCTGTCTCGCAGCGAAACTGGAAAACATTTTTGGTGAAATTCGGTGATCGCCGGCATCTTGGCCTCGAGCCGGGGAGAAAGCCATCACGTGACGCTGGCTCGTTAGTTTCGCTCTTTCGATCTGTGGGGATGAGTGAGCGCTTTGCCTGAATGTTTTTTTATTACGACTGTTAATATCACAGCATGGAAGCGGTGGTTGTGTTAAACACTGTGAAGCTCTAATGAAAGTCACTTTATTATATATGAGATGACGGCTATGATGTGGTTGACGACGATCGTTATAACATTTGTTGCTGCCCGCGGTGCAGGCTGCCCGTGGTGCCTGCTGGTAGTACCCCCGTAGCAAACCGGCTACAACAATCATGATGATGCTGGCTAGAGGCGGGTCTACTCTGGCTGTGTGAATCGCATTCTGCTCCACTCTCAGTACACTTGAGCTCAATATTTACTGTGGCCTGGCCTGTGTAACACGCCCGCGTGATGCTCGCAATAGTGTGTGTGTGTGTTGTTTACAGTTTTAAAGTAAAATATACTTTATAAGTAAAGATGTAAAAAACCTGCGTTGTGCCTTTTCCTTTATAACTAGCTTTACTACCCCGGTAAAGTCACGTAGGTAAAAATAAATAATAAAAATAATATAAATATAATATGAATTTTTACATAAATAAAAAATAATAGAAATAAAAATAAAATATTTTTATTTCTATTATTTATTTTTACCTACGTGACTTTACAGAAAAAACCTAAGAGTATGAATCCTTGCAGTCACGAAAGCTTCAAATGTAGAATTACTACCCCGGCTTCGCCCGGGACTTAATTCACCACGCCCGGCCGCCTTTGTCCCCCCAGTGGCGATGTTCACACACCACACCAGTTAATTGTATGAGGCCGAGTCGACGTAGGGGAGGCCCAGGACCGGTTAAAATAATCCTCATCGGTGGTGGCCGTGAGCGGGAATCGAACTCGGGTCGCCGGATTCGTAGCGCAGCGCGCTAACCACTACACTACAATACGTTACGCTTTCACATGCGCGGGTCACGTGACAAATTTGACGTCAGCTCACTTGCCGTGCAAAAAATATATGCATTCTTGAGCCCCCCCCAGCCCAAAAAGTGTACTTTTATAATGTTTGCATGGTGTACAGTCTGGGAAGTACCCACATGGCAAATTTCCAGTTTGTTGCATGTCGGGAAGTACGCTAAACATTTTGAACAGACACATTCACAACTTTTCCTTTTATATATATGGAGATTATCGCACTTTTCAAATACGTTGTCATAGTCTACGAAAGCTGGACACGATGGAAATTGAAAACAATAATTAGTCTCCAAAACGCAGGACGCGTCGTTCGAAGGGAATGATAACAGACGGCCAGTGTTGGAAATTCCATATTTCTTTGACGGTGGTACTGTATTTGTTTACCGACGTGCAGTGCACAACATTGTCAAATAGGGGGCAGGATAGTACCGTACAATGCCACGTGGGTGCAGAGTTTTAACATTTTGCAATAAGTGGAGACGCAACATGATAATACAAGGTAATGCGATAATTTAATATTCAACTAAATCAATGCCCAATTAGGAATACATCACAGTCCGTGCCACGTAATTGAGTTTTAATACCACGTGTGCAGTGGACGCATTACTCATCTGCAATCGATGACGGTGGCTCCACCCCACGTGCCTCTCGTAAGCCATGGCCACATCGTGAGCCATGATCAATCCACTGCTGTATGAAGCCTTCTCCCCTCTTCCTGCCGCTCCCACCCGACTTCTAAAGCCGCCCCACGATCCCGCGATGCAATCATCGACCACCTGGCATCATCGTCGTCGTCGTCATCAGCAATGATCAACCTTGTGGGTTGCTCACCAACTCACCGCTCGCGCTGCTGGTGAAGCGGAAATATATAAATTGGCCACATTCGTTCACTCGACAACTTTATTCGTTGGCTGTGTTGGATGGAGGAGGTGCCAACGACACGCATTTGACCCAAGGCTCGATTATGAATCGCGTGATATCGGTCGGCGCATGCCCGCGTGGTGATTTGGTGGTTGCGAGTTTCGTATTCGGTGTTGCAGAATCGCCCAACAACAGGAACAACAACATTACAAAAAAACCCGTTCGCCTCGATTGAGACGTCATGGGGCGAAGTCGGGAGAGCGGGAGGAGGACCGGTTGAGGTCGGAAGGTACCGGAGAACATCTGGCACACGCCGTTTTGGCTACAAGAGCAGCGATCCCCAGGTACAGCAAACACCAAACACCCAAACACGCGGGCAGCCCACAACGCATGCGTGGTGTGTGTGTGTTGTGTAAAACTATTACAATTAAGATTGATGTTATTGCGAAGAGGTGGAAATTATGGTTAGTAATTATGGTTATATGAAGGCCTCCTCATGCCGGCATTACTCTTCGTTTTAATAGTATATGCAGTGTGTTGCCGCTTAACTGTGATCCTTAAATATGAAATTGTTAGTCTCTGCTGCACTCGGGTTGCCTGGGTGAAAAGTGGGGGCGTAGCATTGCGCAATCATCGCCAGCCGCCTCAACAACTTAATAATCATCTTGATTTGAAGTTTTCGTGACTGCAGGAATCCATACTCTTGGGTTCTTATTCACTTAATAATAACCACCACCACCACCACCACCATTATTTTCATGATCCCATTTTGTCATCACATGCTCATCCTCTCATTATTATCGTCATCTTCATAATTATTATGGGCCATGGTCTATTCGCTGATGAATTGATTCTTACCCAATGCCACAATCATCGTGTCCTGATCCTTATTTAATATTTGTGAGCCATGGTAACAGCAATGTTGGATGATTGCCTCCTCACGCCATCAGCATCATCACCATGATCACAATAATCATTGTCAGACATGGACTTTCAACTGCTGGATGAAGGCCTCACACCGCCAACATTACCACCACCACCACCACCATGATGGTGGGGAATGTTCTCTATCCATCTCATTCCTGTACATGAACTGGTCTCCTTACCTCCCACTCACACGCACACAAAATACAAAGATCCCCCTGAAAGCCACAACAGACTTTAGGGGCAGATGCTGTTAGCGAGTAGCACATGAAGGCCGACACGGCACACAAGGGGGTGGGTGGCCAACACCACGCCCGGCCGCCGATGTCTGTTACATAGTACAACACAGGCACGCGTGAACTGATATTGGCGTCTAAAACATCACCGTACGGGTACTGATTTTTTTTACATGTATTGTCATCGCGCGTTCAAACCTGATAACCAAAAGCGTGAGTTACGACAACGAGAAGCGATAGAGCCCCCAGATCAAAATGCAAGTGTTGTCATTGAGTGACAGCGTGAGCTGACCTAGACTAGCGAGCTAAACGCATTTAAAATCGAGCGGTCGCTTGGTTTGCAGTTGCGCACGAATAAGATCCCGGGCGGTGGTGGTGGCGGCCTGACGCCGCGCGTGACTGCCTCTCGTCCAGCGCTGTGGAGGCAGCAGCCAGGGTTGGTGGATCACCGCTTACAAACGTCGCGAAACTCCCTTCCCCGTGGGTGGGAGACGAGGAGGAGCCGTACTCTGGCGAGCCAGGAGAAGGCAGTGCAGCAAAGTGTATGGCCCTAATCTCCATCTGCCCCGTTCTGTATGGGATCGAGCACCTGGGTTTTTTTTCAGGTGCTCCGGTTTTCTCCCACGTGTAAAACACTCATTGATGTTTCGAGAATCGCAGAGCTTGGATAATTTTTTGTAGCGTGGTTACTGCTGCCTTTTAACCTTATGGATTATCAGCGATTGTGATGGATGCAATTTGCACGAATGACGACACGGTATATAAAACAACACATGAATATTATTATTACTCTACTACTCATGGACACATCACACTGATGTAGATTTATTGCCATGGGTGTGTGTTTACACTTACATCGTCATCAATTATCATCATCATATTGCTTTTAATATTAGCCGACCACCACACGCCACATGTCGAACGACCAACGTGTGGCAGGACCCTCTTGAAAAGGAGTCTTGAGACTCTGCGAGGCTTTCCTGGGTAAATAACTACA
Organism: Lampetra planeri; assembly: GCF_965212315.1. Lineage (NCBI taxonomy): Eukaryota > Metazoa > Chordata > Hyperoartia > Petromyzontiformes > Petromyzontidae > Lampetra > Lampetra planeri. The sequence goes on along the minus strand of NC_136122.1, from coordinate 13,544,682 downwards.
AGATAGGACCTGGTGGAGTCGATTAGAATTGTGATGGTGCCACTCATCATGCGTCTCAATCACAGTGCCATTGTAAATTCAGCGAATGATGCTGCTATAATTCATCATCATCATGTATAATTGTAATTGATAGCGTAATCACAGGTATATGCAGATCGGCAGGCTGCGCGCGTGGTGGGATAAATTGTGAATCCTCCTGCCACTTCTAAGACGTGTGGCCAGTACCCTCCTGCTCGAGGGAGCTCTCTAGAGCGGCCTCTAGTGGAAGCGCTTCTGCCACCGTTTACGTGAGCGAGCAGTTGCAGGCCTTCGCCTGTTGTGTAGCCACCGTATTGTCAAAACAGCGTCTGTTGACATGTACACACACGTGGACACAAACACGGCGGGCTTGTGGGGGGGGGGGGGGGTGCGGTGGGGGGTCTGTTAGAGGTCAGTGCCGGATTTAGCTAGTGCGTGGCCTGTAGCATGATGTTATAAAGAGGCCCTAAATAAAACAAAATCACAAATATTAAAGCACAAATTTGTAACTTGCATAGTAACGTAATTGCATTTCCTAATTTGCTATACAGCCAGATAATACGACAAATCGCTTACCTTAAACATCCAGTCATTCATAAAATTTGAAGGCGGTATAGTATTATAGTAATAGAGCAATTGCAGAATCACGGAATCGAAATTGATAGCTTGAAAGCATTTAACGCCAGGCCCTTGAAAGTGCGGGGCCCGTAGCATTTGTAGCCACTTTTGCTACGAGGATAATCCGGCACTGTCAGAGGGAAAGGTGGAATTGCTGGAGACGGGACTGGCCTTTCTCTCCTTAGCTCGTAGCGCCCCCTTCCCGCAGGCGAATTCGCTTGGAGGCCTCGGGGTGTATGGAGTGGAGCTGGCAGGCGCACGACACGATGAGCACGAGGAAGGCCAGCGACCAGCCCACGGCGGCGGCGATCCAGCCGGTCTGGTCCACGCCGAGAATGCAGCACGCCTCGGACACGCTGCAGAACTGCGCGTTTATGGTTGTCATGTCTAGGGGGAGGGAGCAGGATTTGGGTGGAGAGGTTATCAGCATCGTCTGATTACTTGCAGAGGTGTAGTGGTATTGGCATAGGTCGTGGGAAATTACAATGACCACCACCATCATCGCCATCACCACCACCATCAACGCGACCATCACCACCACCATCATCGTGACCATCACCACCATCTCTTTTCACCTCACTCCTGCATTATGATATCACAGAGTTATTGACACGGAACGTGTTGCGTTTGTGCACCACTGGTTCAGGAGATCAGCAGTAGCAGCAGGGTAAATGATGTGTTAAACTCGCTACGTTTGTTTCATCGTTGGCGACGGCGTCGTGTCGAGGTTTTGCCCGTGACGGAGCGGATGGACGGACTGACGAACGGGATGGAGGCGACAAACATGTCCTTACTTATGCATTGCTGCAGCAGGGAATCCGCCTGCGGTGTCTGGGTGCCGTTCATCTCAGTCGAGCCGCACACGCCACCTGCACGCGCCGGGGAAGGACTTTAGTTGAATGTCTTTCACCCGGATGGTCCATTCAGATGAAGCATCTATTTTGTATAGGATGCCCAGGGTGTCAATTAATACACAACGACATACGTTTGGGGCAAGTGCTGTTAGCGAGCACCTATGATCGGCCGGGTACAAGACGGGGGTGGGTGGTCAGCACCACGCCCGACCGCCTTTGTCTCCCCAGTGGCGGTCTTTACACACCGCACCAGGTACTCATTTGAGGTTGAGTTGACTTAGAGGAGGCTCAGGAACGGTTCAGATGTTCGTCACTGGTGTTAGCCGTGAGCGGGAATCGAACGCGGGTCGCCGGGTTCGCGTTGACCGCTCCCCCCAATGACACGTATACATACACACACGTAAATATACAACTTTAAGTTTGTTGAGAGATCAGATCGACATCGTGAATATTTATTGTCAGCTACCCAAATATTTCGGATAAATTACGCTACGATAACCATCCCGCTATAACGGTGTTGTGCATAACGGACGGGACTGTTATCGTGGACACGCATCGAGGGACGACGTATCGTCAGATGTGAGTACAGCGCTGCAGTGGCAAGTCCTACCGGGTCCAGGGACGAAGGAAGCGACGCATAGAAGCGCAGAAGCGACGACAATCAGTGGTGTCCTTGGAGCCATCACGCGCAGCAAGTGCAGCAGTTGCAGGGTTGTGCAGCGGTTGAAAGAGGTTTAACAGATGAAGGCTGTCTAGCGGTTGAAGGTGGTGTGGCAGACGAGAGAGGATGCGCAGTTGGAGGAAGTTCAGCGGTTGAAGTAATCGCAGCAGCAGTTGGAGAGAGACAGACCCGCGTGTGTGTGTGTGCACAGTATATATATGTGTGTGTTTGTGTCCCAACAGGCTGTTGATGGCTATATGGGGAATATTTGTGTTTGTGTATACACACACACACAAGGCCAGATACAACTGGCGCAGTGGTGCAGCTGCCAGTAGTCTCGGTGAACCCATAACCCCTGGCTCTGTACCGTCACCTTCTTACAGACAGCCTTCCACACTTTAACGATGGGCTTTAGATGCACCTAGCCTGGCACAAGTGCATTGGGGACGTCACAGCCGCTTAGTGGCGAATTCCCGCTTGTGGCCAACACCAGTGAAGGATATCTCAACCGGTCCTGGGCCTCACCAAGCTCGACTTGGCGTCTAATTAGTATCTGGTGCTGTGTGTAAACATCACCACTGGAGAGACAAAGGCGACCGAGCGTGGTGCTGTCCACCATAGCTTCTCGATAACAACACTTGCCCCAGCAGTCTGTTAATGCTACACGGGGGATCTTTGTATATGTGTGTGATGCTGCAGTTGTGTGAAGGTATAGAACTTCGATTCGATCTCCCAGCGCGGAAGTTGAAAAATTTGGTTCTTAAATCCACCTCCGCGTCTCCAGCGCCAGCAGGGTTTGTGTGTGCATCACAGTGACGTCGATTGGCGGATGGCGAGCAGTGGGGTAAAGTGTGGGTGCTCCCAGCGCTTTCAAGACCTCTGTGCCAACGTGGACGTGGAGGCCAAATGCCGCTCTACGTGGGACTATCTGTAGTATGGAAGGCTCTTCCGTCGGCAGTGGCGCGAGCGAGCACTTGCAGGGCTGCGCCTTTACCTCTGTACACGTGTGTATGTGCGTACGCACACGGCCAGAGCAAACTGGCATCACCAACAACAACAACACGGCCTCCAACCATCGCCACCCTCACCCACGAGCCATGGTCACTCCATTGACCTATTGACCTCGAAAGGCAAGATGTGGTGGTGGTAGTGTTCCGAGTTCGATTCCCGCTCACGGTGACGAATATCTGAACAGGTGCTGGGCATCGCCTAGGTCGACTCGGACTTAAACGAGTACCCGATGCGGTGTGTATACATCAGCACGGGGGAGAAAAATGCTGCCACGCGTGGTGCCGGCCACACCCTGCCGACCTTAATAGGTGCTCTCTAACGGCACTTGGCTCCAACAGTCTGCTAAAGGTTATATGCGGAGTCTTTGTGTTTGGTGCAGGAAGTTCACGACGTGGAGGAAAGGGGTTGGTGGATCACGTCCGGATTTGCGAAACTTCAGAGCGTAATTGTATAAGCCGATCGGCCAGGTGGCTCGGGCAGGGCGAGTGGCTGGCGATTGGAAGGTTGCGAGTTCCACTCCTGGTTCGGGGTCGACTCAGCCCATCATCATCATCTCTCCGGGGTGGATAACATGAGGACCACTTTATGGAGATGCCAACAGTAGTTGTCCTGTGTAAAGACTCGCCCCCGCCATTTAAATGTGGAATTTACACCACTGGTTCAGGAGATGAGCATCAATGGCCTCTTGAGAAGGATATCACTGACTTATTGTCAGCATAAATAAATACCAAATAAGTCAAATACTCCCTCTCAGGCAGTGATCTGGCATTAAACCCCCCTCCCTCACGCCCCTTTCCCCAAGCTCTACGATCCTCTATATATGAAGGTATTGTTATCGGCCAATCAATGAGTGTTCATACGAGTGGGAGTAAACTGGAGCACCCGGAGAAAACCCACGCGTGCCAGGGCTCAACACTCGACCCCGTGCAGACTGAACAGGTGGAGTCCACATCTTCGCCGTACCGCCTTCTCCCGGCGGAGCCAGGGTACGGCTCCTCCTCCTCGATGACCACCGACGATAAGGGAGTTCCACAGCCCATCTGTGTGTGATCCACCAACTCTCCACGGTGCTGGATCACAGGCGCGACGCATCTCGTATATCAGCTACACCCTGGATTCCCCCCACTAGGTGGATGTGATGCTCTGCTGCAAATCTCCCACGTGCTTCTGTGATGTGCCGCGCGTTGTTTGGCACGATGTCCGACGTTTCGCTCCGCGTAGGGGAAGCTCCTTCAGGAACTACATTTATTTATTTTCATTGTATTGAGTAAACGTGCGTTGGGAAGTCTCGGAGCTGGAATTCAACCAAAGTGCAAAATCAAATTTAACGTGATGGGTTTTTTTGAGTGCAGTCACGAACACAGACAAAAAAGACAAATATCGCCCGTATAGCCTTCGCACACTTTTGGAGCAAGTGTTGTTAGCGAACACCTAGTTAAGGCCGGCACGGCACAAGAGGCGATGGGAGACCAACATCACGCCCGTCCGCCTTTGTCTCCCCAGTGCTGATGTTTCGACACCGCACCAGGTACTCGCTTAAGACCTCCCCATCTAGGGGAGGCCCGGGACCAGTTCAAATCTTCGCTATTTCATATTGGTCCCGAGCGGAACTAGGGTCGTCGGTTTCGCAGCGCATTGCGCTAACCACTGCGCCACCGCTCCCTAGGCGTGCACATCGTGACACTTCGTGACGCTTCGTGAGTGCGCCTACGATGGAACCACAACACAATAGTTCGTCAAATGTGCACGTGTTTCCTGAACACCCTATCAGCCGCACACGGATTTCTGGGGAGGGTAGAAACTCAGCAGCATTGGTTCAACGCAACAAAAACGCAGTGTCTCATCAGCAGAGGGATCCTTGTTTGAACCACGCGATGCTGGTGAGCGTGCAGGTGCTTTGAGGCAAACGCCCTCTATTACAAACGGATCCCAAGTGCGACGCTAAACTCTATCGCAAGCGGCACGAACTAGTGTTGAGCGTCGTTGTGGAGTATAGCAACTATCGGGCGCGTGTAGCGTGCGCACAACAGAGACATTTAAACGAGGAAAGGCGGATCGTCGTGGTGCAGGGATCGCGAGGACTTGAGATTTTTGAAATCCGGAATTGGATACAACGCGTCCGTGATGGGAGTGGGGAGGTGTAACGAACCCTCGATGTGAGTTAGACCCATGTAAGTTGTTGTTCGCAAAGCTTCAGGGAGTCGGTCGCGTTATCGACTGCGGCCAACAAATGTTGTTTTGCATCACACATGTATGATTAATAACACTAATTACTATTACTGCGCGTAATCCCAGAGCGTACTGGCTGTGCGTTAAATAATTGATAGCTCTGCCTGTTATAATAATACTACTACTTCTAATAATAGACATGGCTTGTCTAATGTGCATCAAACAAGCGCACATTCCGTAAATACACACAAAGAAGAACAAACATCACGCCAATAGTGATTCGTAAGTACGATGGACGTGCGATGAACACTCTTTGCAGGGCATGCCATCGGTGTGCGCACGCATTGTGTAGCTAAAGAGATACATCGGAGAAACAAAATCGACTGTTGGGGCAAGTGCTGTTAGCGAGTAGCCCCGATGAAGGCCGGGACGACACACACGAGAGGCGGTGATTGTGGCCAGCACCACGCCCGACGGCCTTTGTCTTCCAGGGGTGCTCGTTTCAAGGATGAATCGACGATGATGATGATGATGATGATGACGACGAAGGGCTGGATCGGCCACTGAACGGCGCGGAGGAGAGACGCGGGGTGCATGCTGCTATTGAATGCCGGGGAGTTCTAGGCCAGGTGGTGGGCTTCTTAAAGATTCGGAAGGGGTCGACGGTTGAACATCGTCGGTGCCATGAAGCCCGCGTCCCCGCCCCCCCCCAACGCCGTTGTCGTCGGTTGTGGTCGAGGGGGGGGGGCGGTCGTCGGCGCCATACATCACCCACGCGCTGGTCAATGATGCGGGTTGGTGAATGTGAGCGGCTTGGGCGAGGGGGCGAGCGTGGAGTGATGCCGCAACTGGTTCAATTACCCAACCGCTGGTCGGCGTTGTCCGTAATCGAACTCAGGTTCGCCGGGTTCCTTTTATCAAACGCGGCGGTCCGCGGGCGAAGCAGCAACAGTAGCAGCGTGCGACAACCACTGCGCCACCGCTCCCGCGATGTCATTTTTCGCGGTCAATTATCGCCTAATAAACACGCATTTGTTTTAATTCAGGATTTAGCCTGGAACGAAACTGTGTAAGGTGTGCCCGTCGGAGCTGCTCTCCTCCTCGCTACTGTTGTGCGCGCGTGCGTGTGTGTGCGCGTGCGTGTGTGTGTGTGTGCGCGTGCGTGTGTGTGCGCGTGCGTGTGTGTGCGCGCGCGTGTGTGTGTGTGTGTGCGCGCGCGTGTGTAGGGGGAGCGGTAGTGTAGCGGCTGGCACGCTTCGCTACGAACCCCGCGTCCCGAGTTCGATTCCCGCTCATTGCCAACACGAGGGACGAATATATGAACCGGTGCTGAGCCCTCTTAGGTCGACTCAGCCTCAAATGAGTACCTGGTTTGGTGTGTAAACATAGCCACTAGAGAGACAAAGGCGGTCGGGCATGGCGCTGGCCACCCAGCCTCTCGTGTATCGTTCCGGCCATCATGGGTGCTCGCTAGCAGCACTTGCCCTCAATCAAGGCGAAGGCTATATGGGGAATCTTTGTATTGTGTGTGCGTAAATAATTAACACTGGTGGTATATTAATAATGAAAACTACTCTGACAGTAAATTTTCGATTCATGAATATTCATGGCAATAGTAATAACTAGTTATGCTTCATCATCATCATCGCCACCATCATCATCACTTCACTCTCCTAATTATAATTATACGTACGCAAACAAAGAACCCCGTATAACCTTCACTGCGTGTTGGGGCAAGTGCTGTTAGCAAGTGGCACCGATGAAGGCTGGCACGGCTCACGAGGTGGGGGGGGGGGATTGGGTGGCCAGCACCACGCCTGGCACCCCAATTGCTGGTGTATACGCACACTGTCCCAGGTACTCGCTTTAAGGCTGAGTCGACCTACGCGAGGCTCAGGTCCGGTGTAGATAATCAACACTGATGTTGGCCGTGAGTGGGAATCGAACCCGGATCGCCGACTTTGGAGCGCAGCGCCCTAATCGCTGCTCCACCGCTCCCACCCCCACCACGCACACCCAGGCACAACATCAGCACGTGCACATACCGACACGCAAGCACAATCGTTGGCTCATTCACTCGTGTATTCGTCCACTCCTTCATTAACTCCTTCAATTTCATTCGTTCGGTAACTCACACGTGCATTGAGCGCGAGTGGAATTGTCATCACTGGCTCCACATTCGCTCGCTTCGCTTGTTCCCAACCTTCATCTCCTCTCTTTCTCTCCCTCTTTACAACCTCTCACCCCCTCCCCCTACCTCCCCCCGCTATCTCCCTCCCTCAACGCGCTCTGCACCCCACCGAGCCCCCCAAAAATGTGCCCGACTGCGTCTCCCTCCCCTCCCCTGTAAGAACAGGTTTGCTGTGGTGGCTTCTGCGTATACGCGGTTTATTTAGCGCAGCGGCAGCAGGAGTAACAGCTCCATCAGAAGCAGTGAATGCACGTGTGAATGTGTGAACATCGCGACGAGGGAGACAAAGGCGGCCGGGCGCGGTGATGACCACCAAATTCCCTCGTGTGCTGTGCCGACCTTCGTAGGTGCTCGCTAACACCACTTGCCCCAGCAGTCTGCTGAGGCTATACGGGGAATCTTTGTTTTTGGTAGTGCAGCGGTCAGCGAGCTGCGATCACAGCCAACATCCGTGGCACAGCAAACGAATATCCGAACAGGCCCCCGGGCTCCCCTAGGTCTACTCGGCCTTTAACCAGCACCTGTCGCGGTGTGCAAACACCAGTAATGGGGGGAGACAAAGGCGGTCGGGAGTGGTTCTGACCAAACCCAATCTGCTCGTGCCACCGCGGCTGGTTCCACAGGTGCTCGCTAACAGCACTTTCCCCACGCGCCTGCCTAGGCTATACGGGGGACCTTTGTATTTGGTGTGCGCCTTCGCCTGTGTACACACACACGCGCGTATCGCTGTCTCTGCCGGAGTCACCCAAATCTTGTCTAATTACCAGCCGCTAATTACTCCTCTCCCAGAGGCGATCTCCCGACGCCACCATAATTACTGACTTGTGACGGCTCCGAGCGGTAATTCACCCAGGGGAGGGAGGGGCGTGGGGATGAGGGGGCGGGGCTAAGGGGGGTTGAGGTAATAAGGGGATGAGGGGAGAGGCTGGGAGGGGTCGTGAGTATCAGCCGACTTGATATTCGCGGCCTGTATCACGTGGCGTAAAGACACACACACACACGTATCTGCCAATCCGTTATCAATATTAATATTATTCTTGAGGAAGCTGTATCTTGAGGACCATGGCCTCGATGCTGATGACCTCCGCTGACTCCAGTGAATGTTGAAGATTGTGCGGAGGCAGCGCTGATGGAAACGCTCGAGGAGGGTGACGACGGTACATGACCCAGGACTCGGCGCCATACAGGAGAGTGGTCAGCACAACAGCTTTGTAGACGTTGACCTTCGCGTCTCTTTTAAGGTTGCTGTTGTTCCAGACATGTTTGTATAGTCTGCCGAATGCACTGTTTGCCTTGGCCAGCCTGTTGTCGACTTCGTTGTCGATCTTGGCGTCAGACGAAATCACGCATCCCAAGTAGCTGAACTGGTGGACAGCTTTCAGTTCGGTTTGTTCAATGAAGATGCTTGGTGGATGGTGCTCCTCATGGGGTGCGGGCTGATGAAGAACTTCAGTCTTCCTCAGGCTCACTTCAAGACCGAAGATCTGAGCTGTTTTTGCGAAACAGGACGTAGTTAGCTGCATAGCTGCCTCTGTGTGAGCAAGGAGGGCGGCATCGTCAGCAAACAGCAGCTCCCTGATCAGTTGCTCTATGGTATTTGTGTGGGCCTGCACACGCCTGAGGTTGAACACGCTCCCGTCGAGACGAAAACGGATGTATACGCCATCAGCGTCGTCGAGGTCCTCTGTGGCCTGCTGGAGCATCATGGTGAACAGCGTGGGAGCAAGAACACAGCCCTGTTTCACGCCGTTTGCAATCGGGAAGGGCTGCGAGAGATCGTTGCTATGTCTGACTTGTCCAAGCTGGTCTTCATGAAGCTGGACGATCATGGTGAGGATACAGCTTCGTTGGGCATGGCACATCGCCAGGATGGAGAACCACCGCTTACCTAAGATTGTGCTGTGTGGGGAACTGTCCTCTGGCCATCGCGACAAAGGGGCACCACGAAAGCGATACAAAGTCTCCCTGAAGAAGTCCCTCGCTGCTTGCTGCATCGATCACCGTCAGTGGGCAACACAAGCAGCTGATCGCAACTCCTGGTGGCACACAGTCGACCAGGCCACCTCCTTCGAAGATACCCGCAGGGCCCGTATGGAGGACAAAATGAGAAGGAGGAAGAACTATGATCCCTCCGCACCCATCCCAGATCAGATCTTCACTTGCAGCTGTTGTGGCAGGACCTGCTTGTCCCGCATAGGCCTCTTCAGCCACCAGATTGTCTGCAGAAGACGTGGATGTCCTTCCTAGATCTTCGTTCGCGAAGCCAAGCCATGATTACTATTATTATTATTCCTGGTCATCTTTCATTAACGTAATACAACCAAAACATCGCAACAAAGATGCGATCCTAGAAGGCCGTGTGAGCCTTTTAACGTTTTGCGTGGAGAGAGAGAGAGTGACGTGGTGAGTGCTATGGTGAGTGATACTCGCCACCTCGCCAGAGCGACGCCCCTCCTCGTCCCTGCAGCCTGTTGTCATCTTGGCCGTGCAGCCCCCCGTGTTATTGCGCTTTCCCTTGTTTTACCCTTTACCATTAATTCGAGCGCGGGGTGGTGATGTGATTTCACAAACAGAGCGGTGGCAATTTCGCTCACACGGGCACAGAGAGAGATAGACGAACGTGCACACATCATCGCACACACAAAGATCCCCCGTGTAGCCTGAAGAGACTGTTGGGGCAAGTGCTGTTAGCGAGCACCTAATGAAGGCCGGCACGGTACACGAGGGGGTGGGTGGCCAGCATCACGCGCGACCGTCTTTGTCTCCCCAATGGTACCAAATATTCATTTGAGGCTGAGTCGATCTAGGGGAGGTCCGGGACCGGTTCAAATAATTGTCGCAGGTGTTTACCGTGAGCGGAAATCGAACCGGAGTCGCCGGGTTCGTAGCGCAGTGCGCTAGCCCACTACACCACCGCTCCCCACTACACGTAGATCGACATACACACACACACATAGACAAAGACATGCACGCACATACAGCGGCTCGTACACACTCGGAGTTTGATTCTCGGCCAAGGCTAACATCAGTGACGAACTTATCCAATGTTGCACCCCTCCCCCCCACTTCAACAATCACGTGACCAACAGGGTGTGGGGAGGGATGCCTTCATGCATCCAGCAGTGGAATGTAGAAGGACGGCGAGTGAGAATTATCAATGTGACGCGTAGGTCATGGGGAAAGGTGCACGCCTGGAATTACATTGAGAGCCAGGAGGGACGCGTGGCTTACAGAGCCAAACTGTCGAGTTCAATAAAGACGTGGGGGGCGAGTGGGGGGCGGGGGGCGAGTCGGGGGTGGGGGGCTTGGGCATGACGCGTCACGACCAGCAGGTCCTGTGGTGATGGCCTCTGGTCGAGACTCTCCGATGAGCACCGTTAGCTACGTACGGTGCGAAAGAGGTTCAACATAGCGTACAAGACTAATAACGGAGCAGCAGCCAATGAATGGAATGCTGTCCGAGAGCAGAACGCCCAACGGCGGGAGATGGAGCGGCGAAACCGGCTCGCGCCCAGGAGCCGAGTGGATTGTAAAAAAAATGGTTGCGTGTTATGAAAATTGTTCTTTGTATCACATCGCGGGATCGTGACAGGTGGCGGCGGGCTCGGGAGGTTTGGGAGGCCCTTCACTCAGCGGTGGATTGACAGAAGGCCTGCAAGTGATTGCGGCCTAATGTGTGTGTTTTAATATATAGGTCACGTCTAAATAACCTCACAGAAACAAAACGACGCCAACCAGTGGAGCCCCCCCGGGGCAGAGTGTCCTTTTAGCGCTGACCTTTACCGGCTTTGATGCCCGCGTGAAGGGTCATCATCAGTGAGATGCGCTGATCGACGGATCGTTTATGAAGCGGGATGGGTCCGCTTGACGCGAAGAGCGCCTTTGTCTTTATACTTGTCTCAAATGCCACGTGGCGGGGCTTGGGGGGGGGGGATTGATGATTATATATTTTGTATCGGGGTTGCTGGGCAGAGGGCCTCGAAGGCCCTCAAACTCATAGCGTTTGTAGAATTGAACAATTAAGTTTGTTATTGTGAAATATTGGGGGGAACAAGATGATGATGATGGGAGAAAGGAATTCCAAAGTGGAGCTGCAGTGTGGTGGTGAGTGGGTGAGTGTTGTCGTGAGCGGCAGTGTGGTGGGTGAGTAGGCGCACCGCCGTGTTTGGTGAAGTGGATGCAGTCCGGGGCCGCTTGGGCGATATCACTCGCCACTGCTGTGGCTCGAATACCGGTGGCCCCACGTGGGTATCCGCGTTCAGGGCTCAGTGCGCCAATCACTGTGCCACCGCTCTACCCAATACAAATACCATGCTCCCCCTGCCCCACACACATTAGGACAACGACCACTACCAGCAGCAGAAGCAATCAGGTGATTGGGAAAACAAAGTTGTTTTCCGTAAAAAACAAAAAAATTCCACAGACCGACCAAAAATAAATCACAAAATTGGCACTTCCCCTTTCCTCTGCGCGTGGCGGTCCGTAATGAATTCACGCGGGCGCCGCAGGAATGCTGATGAGGAGGCGGCGGCGGGAATTTCTTCCTTAACAGCTCCGAGCTGTCTCTGACATTCGTGGCCCCAGAGGCGATGATCGCTCGCTCCGTGCGGTCACCCGCGGAGCCGAGTTAATGCGCCCCACGTGAACCTTACGGCCGGCGACACGCGCGGTCTTACTCGGCGGTTGACGGTGAAGTGCCACGCTCCTTCGTGTCAGAGAACGGCCCGCGGAAGCGGACATGACAGAGCAAGACTAAACTCAACATTTTTTGTATTTTATCAGGTAAGCCCCACTGAGCTATGCAGCTTATATATATAAGCGACCTGACCACACATAATAGCTCAACGAAGTGGCTTATCATGTGGAAATGTATTGCAGCCTAACGAGTAGGGGACCCGGACATTAATCCACGCGACCACGGGGAGAACATGCAAGCTCCAAATATACAGGCGTCAGGGACGGGATCGAACCCACGACCTTCTGCGTGCCAGCCGCGGTATTTAACATCTCGCTACCATAGCGCACTGAGATCCCTTCTTCTTCAAGTGATACCTCTGGGCCACACGCAGAGCAGCGGGCAGCACTTTCTCAACATCCGCTCTGTCATAAGAGAATAATGCTCGTCGCAGAACAGCCAAACCGATTAAAACAAATCTCAGACCTGGAATTCAATTAAATGAATGTATAACTTAAGTTAATGTGATGGGTTTTATCGCGTAGTCATTGGTGTCCGAGTGTAGACCACCAACTTGCTACACTTGAGAACGCTGTTAAATCAGAACTCTATGTGGGTCTATGGGTCTCTATGTGAGTCTATGGGTCTCTATGCGTGTCTGGATACGAACCCAGCATCTCAGCGATGCTGACTCTGCACTCTGACCTCCGAGCCACCTTGATGATCTCGTAATGGCAGCACTCAGACAATGCTCCCACGTCGGCGTGACCGTCACGGCAGGGACGTCGCTCTCACGCAGAGCGGGTGGGAGAGACGCTGCCCCCTACTGTGTATGCACCAAAGTGTCACGTGAAGGGATCTGAGATGTGGCTCTGTGGCATCTGCTTCCGTGTGCCGTTCTCCAACACGAAGGAGTTGTTGGTTGCGGTCCTCTGCGAGAGATCCGAATCAAGGTTTCGTCTCGTGGTGCGACGTGGCGCCGGTAGCACAATCGGGGTAACATCGGGGGGGATTTTTTTTAGAGAAAAATTCAAGAAGAATGAAATCCGGTTGTGTCATCGACGGCTGACACCTGGAGTCACTCCCCGGCATCTGGGCGGTGACCTTCGTGACCTCGGAGCCGCCAGGCCACTTATTCGCAACGAACGTTTTGTGCTCAATGGCTCTTCGACTTTTTAACCTGCACAGTAATTTCTCTGCTCGGATAATTGAGACGATAACTCCGCGGTGCAGACTGCTGCTGCTGCTGCTGCTGCCGCATCTCGGGATGATGGTCAGTGATTATAGAGATGTCAAAAAACGCACCTCCCTCCTACCCCCCTCTTCCCCCCTACGCCTCTTCTCAACGTGTCATTATAGTGGATTGCAATTTGTTTTTTCGCGAGGCGGTTAGGACGTGGATTCAGGCTCAGAGTGCGGGAATATGTGTGTGGAGCAGCTCGGTCTTGCTCACGAGTAACATATTACAAACACAATTAGAGGCTTAGCCCTGCAATTACCATTGCTGGGAGAAGAGCCCGCGATGGCGATACATTCAAGAGAAGAACCTCTGCTGTAATGTATTATGGGCTGCTCTTCTGCAATGGCCAGAGACGTCTTGGAAGATTTCCCACACTTTACCCCACCACATGCTCCCTGCCAAGGAGTTTCTGCCTGTGGTGTGCCATTTTTATCACTGCTGGGTAGACAGGGTCACGCGGGGGGATTTATGAAGCTTGCACCATTTGTGGAACAAACTAAATAAGCAGACAATACGTCACTTTCACATGTCTGTACATCCACGTGATTATGTTTTACACATCAAGTCGGCTAGACGCACTTCTGGGAATGCATAATTTCAACCACGATAGTTCAACACGAGCAAACACTCTAGGCCGGTTTCGACATGCAGTGTCTCCTCAGCAGTCACGCTTATTTGAAGCAATACTTGTCACCTTCGAGACATGTATTCACATTTGTTAATGTATTATTACGCGTGTTAACCTAGGAGAGGCTCACCGAGTCTCGTGGCTTCTTTTCAGGAGGATCCTGCTAAGGGTTTCAGTAACAGAATGCAAATCATCATCATCATCATGTACAATCCCAGCTGAGTTGCAACTTCATAGACAATGTCTCTTTCTGGTCGATATTTGTTAAAAAAAGAAACGAAAAATGGTGATTTCGGCTCGGCGCTCCTCAATGGTTGAGCCACAGACGGCATCTGTCCGCAGGAGAAGTCGGATGGGCTCGTGGGAGATGGAGACTGAGAGAGAGAGAGAGACCAGGGAGAGTGACAAGAGAGAGGTGAGAGAGATGGAGGGGAGGGGGGTCTCCTAAGACTCGTTATGGTCCCACATTGCGCTCTCGGAGCCACGAGTCGAGGATGCTGGAGGAGGTGGCCTGAGTTCAAAATCATCAGCGGCGGCGGCGGCAGCTATGATCTATCTACAGCTGGACGCAAGCCTTCACCCTCCCTCGAGTCATCGTCACCTCTCACGGTCGTCGACTCAACGATCCATCGAGCATTGCAGCGCCTGCACGCGCGCGTTGTCTCCGTCGCTCCATCTCTGCGCTAGACGTCCTCTCGTCTCCCGGGCGCGTTCCCTCCATGCGTCAGAGCGAGGAGATGGAGCTATAACCAAACGCACGTTGAATGTGGGTGCCAAAAACGTATTGTTTTGGCAATGAAATATATTTTTTAAAGTTTAGTTTTTATTTGTATATATTTATTCAGTGATGTGTTTACCTTGCCTATACTTTGCACTCCTGTTGTGTTTTTGTATTGTTTGTCGTAACATTCTCACCTGGCCCTACTGGACGTCTGTGAAAAAGGCTTTATAGATCATCCAATTCACCCAGTAATAAATACAGATTCTAAATCTGGTCTTCTGTACAGCCGCTCACCCCCCCCCCCCCCCCCCAATTACCCCCCCCCCAGCCCCCTACCCTTCACCCCCCCCCTCCCTGCGCTCATTCCACTCCTCCCCCCGCCCCCCACCTGGGATGGACGCGGATGTAAGAGGAGGGAGGGGAGGGGCGGGGCGGGGTAGGGGGTGGGGGCTCTGCGGGGGGGGGGGGGTGTCCATGACAACGCGGCTTTCAAGAGAACGCCGCCGCCGCTGACCTCAAACGCGCATTTACATCGAGCGACATCAACGGCATCATCAACATCATCATCATCATCAACCTCATCAACATCATCAACATCATCAACATCATCAACATCATCAACATCATCATCATCAACATCATCAACATCATCAACATCATCAACATCATCAACATCATCAACCTCATCAACCTCATCAACATCATCAACATCATCAACATCAACATCATCAACCTCATCAACATCAAAGTGGCATCATCAACATCATCAACCTCATCAACATCAAAGTGGCATCATCAACATCAACATCATCATCAACCTCATCAACATCATCAACATCAACATCATCAACCTCATCAACATCAAAGTGGCATCATCAACATCATCAACCTCATCAACATCAAAGTGGCATCATCAACATCAACATCATCATCAACCTCATCAACATCATCAACATCAACATCATCAACCTCATCAACATCAAAGTGGCATCATCAACATCATCAACCTCATCATCATCATCAACATCATCATCATCATCAACATCATCAACCTCATCAACCTCATCAACATCATCAACCTCATCAACATCAAAGTGGCATCATCAACATCATCAACCTCATCAACATCAAAGTGGCATCATCAACATCATCAACATCAAAGTGGCATCATCAACATCATCAACCTCATCAACATCAAAGTGGCATCATCAACATCATCAACATCATCAACATCAAAGTGGCATCATCAACATCATCAACCTCATCAACATCAAAGTGGCATCATCAACATCATCAACCTCATCAACATCAAAGTGGCATCATCAACATCATCAACCTCATCAACATCAAAGTGGCATCATCAACCTCATCAACATCAAAGTGGCATCATCAACATCATCAACATCAAAGTGGCATCATCAACATCATCAACATCAAAGTGGCATCATCAACATCATCAACCTCATCAACATCAAAGTGGCATTATCAACATCATCAACATCAAAGTGGCATCATCAACATCATCAACATCATCAACATCAAAGTGGCATCATCAACATCATCATCATCATCAACCTCATCAACATCATCAACATCAACATCATCAACCTCATCAACATCAAAGTGGCATCATCAACATCATCAACCTCATCAACATCAAAGTGGCATCATCAACCTCATCAACATCAAAGTGGCATCATCAACATCATCAACATCAAAGTGGCATCATCAACATCATCAACATCAAAGTGGCATCATCAACATCATCAACCTCATCAATATCAAAGTGGCATTATCAACATCATCAACATCAAAGTGGCATCATCAACATCATCAACATCAAAGTGGCATCATCAACATCATCAACATCATCAACATCAAAGTGGCATCATCAACATCATCAACATCATCAACATCAAAGCGGCATCATCAACATCATCAACATCATCAACATCAAAGCGGCATCAGCAACATCATTAACATCAAAACGGGATCATCATCATCAACATCATCAAAACGGGACCATCAACATCAAGACAGGACCATCATCATGATCATCATCTAAACGGGAGCATCATCTTCATCAGCACTGCACAACCCTCACCCTCAACTTAGCAGACTTCCTAGGGAGTGATGGGGCTGTAATACTCATCCAAGAGTTCACGTCCCTGCCCTTGGTCTCAATCCACTGCTGGATAAAGGCCTCCCCGCGACATCGACTAGTCTTGCGGTCCGGCGATGAAAATCATCAAATCCACCCCTAGCAGCAGCTGTAGCACACGAGCCGATTTCATCGTTCCATCTCCCCGGTGGATGTCCTCTCGGGTGCGTTATCTCCATCATTCATCTCGCATTAAACACGGGTTTTCATACATTCAGCCTTTGCCCCTACGGCAATGAGATGCAGTGTAAGTGTATATATATTCTACTTGTAAGATTATCTTAATTGGCAATCGGTACGAACATGAATCCTTTGATGTCCAACAGAAAGAGCTGCCAGATTATTTTTTGATGAATTTACATCATCCCCTGACAGACCTACCCACCCCCTACTCTCCCTCTCTCCCCCCCACAACACCACCGCCCCCCAGTCCCCACGCCGTGAGGATTTACACATTGACACGGAATGGACCGGACCTGACAATTAGCTCGGAGCAGCAGATTGTGGTCGTAATAGAGTCGTGAATTATCCATGCGCCTTGATTGCTCGTTGCGGCGCACGCGTACTCATGGACACGCAGTGCATGTGCACTTCACCCCTCATCAAAATCATCGCCACCGCCAGGCATGATCATCATCATCACCGCCAGCCATGATCAACATCAAAACCATCATCACCACCGCCAGCCATGCTGCATGAAGCTATCTCCCAGCCGTCTTGCGATGATGCAACAACTGCGAAATGCGATCCGACCCGCAGCTGCCACACACGAGCTGAATCCATCGCTCCATCTCTCTCCGCGCAGAGTGTGCTCCAGGACTTGCTCGCTCCCATTGGCTCCCCCCCACTCCCTCCTTCGTCTCGACCGCCGATCATCCCACGCCTTCTAGCCGTGGTGTGTTCTGCCCAAAGGCCAATTATATTTTTGTATTCAGTTAAAAGTAAATTTTTCGTCTCTAAGTTACGTCAGTTCTCCGATCCATGCGTTTCACTTCGTATGCACAATTCCAAGCATTCATCTCTTCATACAAAGACAAAGAGCCCCCGTATAGCACTATCAGACGCGTGGCAAGTGCTGTTGTCGAGCACCTACGTAGTGCGGCACGCCACATGAAGGGGTGGGTGGCCGCCAGCACCATACCCGTCCACCTTTGTCTTCCCAGTGCCGATATTTACACACAGTATCTAGACATCGATCACCCTCGACCATTGCGGAGCACTGCTCCCTTTTCTCTGAAGGATCATTGCCCGAAACGTCGGTCTGCAATATATATGTTTCCATAATTGTAATGCGATGTTCATGACGAGTATGGCGAGTGTGGTGAGTCGCTCACCAGAGACAATGCATTCAACTCAACGAGACGCCACCCGAATTACATTGAAGGTGTTTAAGTTACCGGCTTCTGTCCGGGCACTGTGACTCGTGTGCATCTGATTTCAGTACGAACCAAAGTTGACTCGGAGTTTGAGGAATTTTACCCGATTCAAAACCGGTCACGTTGATCAAAGGGTCGCCCAAAACCATGGGAGGTACAATCCCGAGGACGGAGGTGCTAAGAATTTGCAAACGCGTTTTTGTTGTCCGTACGGGTGTGTGCACGTGTCGAACTTCTTTCGCGCCGTGCGTCGGCATCCGTGCGAATCGTTCTGGCGGGTGGCCCCATCGGCTTCCATAGCGCCGAGGACGCGTGCAGCAGCTGGAGGGTCTGACGGGGAGGGAGGGGGGGGTCCGTGCGTGCACGCGGTTTTTCTTCCTCGGCTTCGTTAAATTCTGAATGCATTCGCCGCTTTCAATTTGTCAGGCCGGAAATGAAATAAAAAAGCGGACATCGATTCGGCTCAGTGGATTCATCAACTCCCCTCCCCCACTACCCCCCCCGGTCAATCCAGACCTCGTCCCCCCCCTTCCACCCCCACCTCTTCACCCCACCACCTCTTCACCCCCCCCCACACCCAATTCCCTTCTCGCCTGCTACCCCTAACCCCCTCCACACACAATCCCCCACGGTGTTAAATCATTCTCTTTGTCGTTCCCGTGGAGCAGAGTGACGCGTCTTGTGAGCCTCATTTCCATGCTAACCCCTGCCGTGCGGTAATGGTCAGTCGGCAACACTGGACTTGCATTGTCGAGGTCACCGGTGACGATTCAGTCTCCGGGTGCGGTGCTTTATTATACAATGCGAAATTTCCTTCCACATCCCAGCCCCGCACCCCTCGCCGGCTCTGTGGTGTCCAAGCAGCAGTCCTGTAACGGGCTCACCGCCGTTCGCGACACGTGGTGGGGTAAAGTGTGGGTACTCCTACCTCGTCCAAGACGGAGCGGCTAGCGTGGGGAGTGTGGACCAACGCCTTTGTTCCGCCAGCAGTGGCGTGAGCAGGCATTGCAGGGCTGTACCTTTTACCTATCACACATAATGCGCCCGACCTGGTCATATCGCGCACGCTAAGCAGATGTTGAACCTGGTTGGTTGATACATGTGTAGTGACATTGAATGGGTCACGACGGCACCTAGCGCCAGTTACTGATGAGAGGGGCACTGGGAGTGTAGTAGCCCTCTCTGCCAGCAGGGCATGCAATGTCACGGAGCGGGTCCCTAGGGGGCGTAGTTCTGGTGGCTGGCAGAGAGGGGGCATCTGAGGACGTAGCAGCCCGGTTGGCTGGCAAGGGCACGTGATAGGCCAGGGTAAGGATGTGGGCCAACGGTGACATAAGCGACACGTGGGGTATGGCCCAGAACCTTCTGGTAGGTTCCAGAAGGGGGCGTGGCCGAGGGCGGAGCCAGGCCACGCTGGGGGCATAAAAGGTAGGACCCGAGGCTGGGTCGGGGCTGTCTGCTGGAATGGAGTTACTCCGTGCTGCGTCGTCCCCTGGGTCTTCGGTCTTCGTGCTCGGCAGAGTGGGCCAGGCAGTGCGCTGACTGTCCTGGCCCAGTTTGTGTCGTTATCCCGTTGTGGTTCATAGAATAAACGTGTTGCCCTCCTGAGTTAGTGTGTTCCTCTCAGTGAATCCACTGCACATGGATGAGACATTTGACTGTCTGGGAAGAGCGGTTGTTGTAGGATCGGGCTGGAATATGGCCAGAGGATTACAGCTATGGATTTTTAAGTCTATCTGCATTGATGTATATGTTACCTGCTGCATATGTTTGTGTTATAATCAACTCCACGTATTGTCAGTCAATGGGCTGTGTTTGGCCATACACCTTGTACATACAGAGATCCAGAGACTCTCACAGAGACCCGCAGACGCTCACAGATACCCGCAGACTTACATAGCGAACTAGATACTTACATCGAGACCCACAGACTGACATAAAGAACAATACACTATACTCGCACACGAATCCATAGACTCATAGAGACTCAGACTCGCGGAGAAACATACCAACGACTCATTTAGAGGCTGCGGTAAACAATCACGGAGCATTGTAACCCTCCCTCCCCCATGCACGTTCACCGGTCTCTGCAGTCGAACTGTGACTTTGACAGACGTCAAACGTGGCCTGCGGGAAACGTCACCTCGAGCCCTCGCCATCAACACTCTTGACACGTGGGTCCCCGCGTGTCGTAGCAAGTCCATGGGGGGTGAAAATGCCGGGGGCGGAGGGCGGAAGAGGGGGGGGGTTGAATTCAGGCCCTTTCACTGCTGCTCCAGGACGCGACACTCGAGATAGCAACCGCGGCATAAATGATCACAATCAGAGACTATCCGGATTAAAAGACGCACTGAAAATTAAGACTCACCCCAAAGGTATGCCCGGTGTCAATCACGTTGTAAGATATGGCGCCTTGCCATGTCTGACCGTCCAATAAATTTTTAAAGTATTTTTTTTTACACATCCCATCAGCCAGAAGGTCTTCTGGGAGTGCACAGTTTCAACCGCATCGGCTCAACACAAAGCAACACTGCACACCGGTTTCGACATCCAAGTTGATGAGACGTGTGACACAAATACTTGTGTTTATGGACCTAGTCTTTCACGACCAACGCGCGCTATATCATTCAAATTGGATCAGCTCGGCTCACCGCTGAACTTTTAGGGAGCACTCGGAGGCACGGAAAGGTCTCTAAGTGCCGTGAAGAAGGATCATTGCCCGAAATGTCGCCGATTATAGCCATTGTTAAGGTCACGGTGTCATTGAGGAATAAGGGTTTTAAGTAAATATATGATCAGCAGAATGCGGTCATTTGCTGGCCGAGCGCTCGACCCACCTCATCTCGCCACCTGGCTGTGAGTAACGTTTTGGACGCGCGCGGATAACTAAATCGTTAATTAAATAATGATTACACATTCACGCGTTAATCTGTAATTAGGAGCGTCGGGGCAAAGACGCGATGTCAGCGGTGCCCACGGGAACCGTCTCCCCCCAATTAGCTGGCTTCTATATCGGCGATTACAACTTTAATTAGCTATTGATATGAACAAACAGCAAGCTGGTCAAGGCAGTCTGTTAAGGGAGCCTCCGCGTTGTTCGTCAATTAGACCGCCTCGAGTATGGAACGCACGCGCGGAAATATTGACCGACTCAGAATTACACGGCGATCCAGAGACTAGCATAGCAGACCAGTAGACTTACAAGGCTATCAGACCTGCATACGGACCAATCGGTTTATAGAGAGATGCACCAAAATACGAACATACCCTTAGACTTGTATAATGCTACAATATCAGCCGTTTGGCCGGGTCACGATTAATACAGAGCTTCTAAGATCACTGGGTCTTACCTGAAATAAATGAGTGGTAGTGCCTTACGCCGATATTCCCTGCTTCAAGCCAGCCTCGGCAGCGTTCCGGAGAATATCGGCGAAATATATTACTGGACATGTGCGAAACCTCCTGAGTATTCGGCTGCTATAATTGTTCACGTGATAAGCCGCTCCGCTGAGCCATCGTTTGTGGCAATGTCGCTTCTGATAAAGCTCTACAGAGCTCGGCGTGCCTTAACTGGTAAAGTTCATAGTTCAGCGCTGCATATTAGTGAGAAAGATCTTAATAGCTCATGGTGTCCATCCAGTCTAAGTAAAGATTCTGATTCTGCAATATGGAGCGAGAAATGTAATGCCTCTCGTGTCTGGCGAGAGGGTGGCGAGGGGGTGGGGGGTGGGGGTGGCTTCATTCGCGGGGAGAAGAGGCAGCGTGAAGGGGCGCGGTGCCGCGTCGCGGCCAGCAGATGGCGAGTGGCTCATCGCGCTCGGCACCATCACCACCATCATCACCACCACTGCCGCAACACCATCGCGAGCGTCGTGGTGGGGACTGTCGCAAGCGACAACGTTGAGTTCAACACAAGCACAACCTTGGGACCGGTTTCGACAATCGAGTTGATGGGATGTAAAAAAAAAAACACTTGATGTGTGTTTCTTCATACGCAGGCTTTCGCGACCAATATTATGATTTAACGATTCGTTTATTTAACACGTAGGCTTTCGCTAACGATATAATTCATCATAAAGGTTTTTGGGTTAGATCGCGTAAATATATAAGTGTGTCGTTAAAACCCGCCACCACCCGACACAGCCAACTAGTAAGGGTTGTCACGTGAACAGAAGGTGCCAATTCGTCACTAGCACAGCACGCCGGTGTGTTGGAGAGCCAAGCCACAACATTTACAATCTGAGTACGACCTTTCGCCAGTAATTACAACCAGCTTCATCAGGCAACAGCCAGATTTGTGGAGAAGTCCACCTGGTGCGTTCCTTATGTAGAGACGTCGATGTGGTGACCACGCAGCCTTGAATCTCTGCATCTGTTGAACGCCAGTGACGACAACAGCTTCATCCGCAGACAAACCTCACAAATTGGCTGTGTCGGGTGGTAGCGGGTTTTAACGACACATTTATATATTTACGCGATCTAACCCAAACACCTCTCTTATGGATTAGTTTATTGTTAGATCGTCTCGGTATAATATCAATGATTTCGCCATAACCCTCCACCACCCGACAGAGCCAATCAAATCCAGTTGTGACGTGCTCAAATACGCCCCTATTTACTCGGTGTATCAGCAATACCGGAGGAACGTTGCAAATGCATCAACGTTGTATCATGTACACGGCGTTTCGTGTGTACTTAAACTACCCACGGCCACGGGTGTTATTGTTCCGTGTTGTGTAGCATAGAGATGTCGCGTCGAATTAGGATTCGGGCAAGGAAGGCTTCGTGACCAACCCTCCAATCTGGCTTTGCACCAGAGCCCTCTTTCCCAGCTCTCTCCGACAAATCGTTCTGCGAGTACAACCGATGTTGGGCACAAGCTGACAAGGAGTGGGTGATTTGGGCTGCATTACCACATTACGACACCGACACGGGATGGCCGTGGCATTACCCCCGAAGGCCAGACAACCCCGTTCAACTACGGGTCTATGCACGTGTCCGTCGGTCTCTATTGAAATCCATTGATCTCGGAGTAAGTCTCTGTGTAAGTCCATGGGGTCCCTATGTAAGTTGATGGGCCCGCCTCTATGTAGCAGCTCTATTGGTCTCTACGATAAAGCATTGCTCAACAAGCAGAGACCGTCAGCTCTCGACACTTGAGAATCGAGTTCAATCTCAGGCGGCGCGGGGGCTGATAACACAGATTTTGAGCCCAGCATCTCAGCGGTGACGGACTACTCTGAGTTTCTGACATGGCCATTACAAACCCAACCCCTGCCCCCCCCCCCCCACCTGCCCCCCCCCACCTGCCCCCCCCCACCGTACATCGTTACTCTCTGATCTGGGATGGATGAGACCAGGAGGTTTTGCAGCCGCACACACCTCAGCAGGAATGTGTTACCGTGGCAACCCGAACGCTTGGAACCCGTTGCCAAGGCTCTACATAAAACACACACACTCACACGTCTCTCGTGATGCATTCTACTTACGTATTTATTTATTTACTCCCATGGGTTAAAAAAAAACCCTCTTAAAACAGCCACCGCCACGTATGGGCGTTCTCGACAGAAGACACGCACGGTCTGAAGAGCACGGGATTTGGGCGGCACTCCCCACGGTGTTTAGCCGTTGTGTGTTGTCCGATGTTTCGCTCCACGTGCTGGGAGCTTCCTGAGCCCATGGCCCTCTGCGTGAGTCTATAGGTCTCGGCGTGAGTCTGTGGGTCTATGTGTGAGTCTGTGGACCTCGGTGTGAGTCTATGGGTCTCTGTGTGAGTCTATAGGTCTCGGTGTGAGTCTGTGGGCCTCGGTGTGAGTCTATGGGTCTCTGTGTGAGTCTATAGGTCTCTGTGTGAGTTTATAGGTATCGGCGTGTGTCTGTGGGCCTCGGTGTGGGTCTATGGATCTTTTTCATGAGTCTATGGGCCTCAATTAGGGCCTTTGGGAGCACATGGGTCCCGGTGTGAGTTTATGAATCTCTATGTGACGCTCTAAGCAATGATTAGAGCGGATTGAAATTAAGCTTGTGATCTCAGTGTGCGTGTGCATACACGTTTTCCACGTGCACACCAGTGTGTACACGTGGAACACTTGCGCGCACGAGTGTGTACACGTGGAACACGTGACACAGACTGCGTTCATTGCTTAGCGCGACACGTGGAACGTGTGTATCAACCATCGGGCGCGTGCAGCGTGGAACGAGTGGATGTGTTTGGTAGAAGAGGGATGAGTAACTTGGAAAGACGGAGCGGGTTGGTGGTGGAGCCGTGATAACTGAAGTGTGAGAACTCTGTACTAACCTCAACACCGTAATTCTGAACTCTAACCCTAAATCATGGACCCCAACCCCTGACCCCAACCCCTGACCCCAACCCCTGACCCCAACCCCTGACCCCAACCCCTGACCCCAACCCCTGACCCCAACCCCTGACCCCAACCCCTGACCCCAACCCCTGACCCCAACCCCTGACCTCTCCCGAACTCCTAAAACTAAACTCAATCCTGAACGCCGACCTCTACATCCTCACCTCAATCCCATACCCTAACCCATGAACCATAACCCAACATTCTATAATTGCTCTAACCCCTGGACCTAAAGTCCTGAACCCTAAAAGCAACCCAAAACTTTAACCTTTTATTATTATTACACATATATGCCTAGATAACCCTCGACTGATTAGCACAGTTGGCTATATACGGTGCAGAGGAAGTTCAACACACAAGACTCTTTTTCAGAAGCGTGCTGGAAATATGTTGCAGTTGGGGCGATGTTAGTACAGTGTGTATTTCCAGTTCAGTAACTTTCAGCCACAGTAATTTATTTTTAACTTTGGGATGTTTGGCCAATACTATGGACATTTTGTGTGTGTGTGTCAGGTATGTGAGGTAAAACCAGGGAATCCGGATGAAACCAATCCAGAACATGGGGAGAACATACAAATGTCTGCACACTCACACTCAGGAGCACACTCACACTCAGGCACACACTCACACTCAGACTCACACTCACACTCAGGAACACACTCACACTCAGACACACACTCACACTCAGGAGCACACTCAGGTACACACTCACATTCAGACACACACTCACACTCAGGAACACACTCACACTCAGACACACACTCACACTCAGGAACACACTCACACTCAGGAACACACACTTAGTAACCCACTCATACTCACACTCAGGTACACACTCACACTCAGACTCACACTCAGACACACACTCACACTCAGACTCACACTCACACTCAGGAGTACACTCACACTCAGGCACACACTCACACTCAGACACACACTCACACTCAGACTCACACTCACACTCAGGAGTACACTCACACTACAACGTCCGCAGAGAGAGGCGTCATAGTCGGGAATCGAACCCAGACCATTGTTGTTGTTGTCACCGCTGCACCAGCGAAGGGTGGCACCTTGCCCAGGGCGCCAACCTATCTTCCTCGGGCCCTGGTGTGGGAGTCAGTGGCGTAGCTATCAAGTGCGTAGGCGGTGAAACTGCGCCGCCCGCAGGGCCCATGACGCGGCCAGGCGCCCCATTCCGTTCACTGCGCCATGCGGGCCCTTGGCGACCACGCGGGGCCACTGGGGGGCTCCAGAAGAGAGGCAGACGGCCACTCTGTGGGCAGGAGGGGAGGGAGGTTGAGGGAGGAGGAGGTTGAGGGGTGGAAGGGAGGGGTTGGGGTGTGGAGGGAGGAGGAGGGGGGTGGAATGAGGGAAATGGAGGAGGAGGGCGATGGAGGGAGGAGGAGGAGGTTGGTGGGGGGAGGAATAAGGAACGAGGTGGAGGGAGAGAGGTGAGGGTGGTTGAGACGCAGACTTTAGACGTCAGCGCCGTGATTGGTTGGCAAGGCAGAGGCGCGGGATCGTGGAATAATCCCACGAGAGGGGCGAGCAAATCACGCCAGGGGCCACGATGTCCTGGCTTCACTTCCCGCGTGTCGACAGTGACGGATGGCACACGCTCCACGTGCCAGATGATTGGCAAACCACATGTAATTCGATAACAGCTCTTGTAGTATTGACATCACCACCACCACGTCGCTTCAGATCTTCCCGTGGTCACCGGCTCCTCTGAGTGCGACTCCGATGTCCATCTCGGTCACCGGCCCTCTTCCACCATGCACACCACGCGTCCCGCTCATCACTACCTCCTCCTGATGACATCTGCCGTACTTTCCTGCCACGTTACATTCACAACTCCCAGGCTGTTCACAGCACTCTTCGGTTGTGATTTAAACTTGACTTGGATGACATGTTTCGAGTAAAAACAATGAACCCTTGTGTGTGTCGGCGCGTGAACGCGCGGCGCTACGAACCCGGCGACTCGAGTTCGATGCCCGCTCACGGCCGCCAACACCGGTGACGATTATCTGAACCGATCCTGGTCCCTCCCCTAGGTCGACGCAGCCTCAAATGAGCACCTGGTGCGGTGTGTAAACATCGCCACCCCCTTGTGTCCGTTGCCGGCCTTAATAGGTGCTCGCTAACAGCACTTGTCCCCAACAGTCTGTGAAGGCGACACGGAGGGGTCTTTATTCGTCTTGAATGCCGCATTGATGGGAGTGGTGGCGCAGTAGTTAGCGCACTGCTCGACGAATCCGGCGACTTGAGGTCGATTCACGTCAACGGCGAATATCGAACTGGTCCACTCTGCCTTAAGTGAGTACCTGGCGCGGTGTGTAAACGTCTGTTCGGGGCGCAATAGGTGACGGCACTTTCCCCAACAGTCCATATATATAGTGTGCTCGGGTTTATTTAATGTTTAATTTGAGTGTGCATGTAAATGTGTGTATGTGAAAGTGAGTGCGTACGTAAGTGATTTCGTACTTGTGTGGGGGAGCGGTGGGGCTGTGGTTAGCGCACTGCGCTACGAACCCAGTTACCCCAGATCGATTCGGGCTCACGGCCAACATCAGTGACGACAACTACACGCTTCCGGGCAGCGTTGGCGTTCTTAATTAATGACGGCGCTTGCCCCAAACAGTATGTTAGAAGCTATAGGGGGATATTTGTCTTTGGTAGCTCGTTGTGCTTTGAACTCGGCTAAGCGAGTTGGATTCCCTCTCACGGCCAACACCAGTGGCAATGATATTATCAGAACCGGTCCTGGCACTCCTCTATGTCGACTCAACGTCAAACGAGTACCTGGTGCGATGTGTAAACATCATCACTGGGGAGACAAAGGTGGCCGGGCGTGGTGCCAGCCACCCACCGGCCCCCTCGTGTGCCGTGCCGACCTTCATTGGTGCTTACTCGCTAATAGCACTTGCCCGAAAACGTCCGTTCAGGCTACACGGGGGATCTTTGCCTTTGTGGACACACGGTTGATGCAGGAGCACGCGCGCAGGCTGCGTGGAGACGGAGCGAGCCAGGGGCTGAGGCGGAGAGGATTTATCTGTTTAATATCGCGACAGCCGCAGGCCGAACTTCGCCTGGTCACACGTCGCATCAATATTCGCTCTCCCGGCGCGCGTTCTCGCAGCGGCGGCGGCGGCTGGAAACAACGAGTGGAGCGCAGGAATTCGAATCGTAATTGCTCCCACGCCTTCCGCTCGGGGGTTTATTTCATTATATAAACACATCCGAGCGCACGTGCGGAATTAAGAGGAGGGGGAGGAGGAGGGGGAGGGGATCTCGTCGAATGGATCAGAGGTTAGAGGCGTTCCGAGCCGGCATCGCCGGAGGGCCCTGGGTTCGATTCCAAGTTTCAGTCGTCCCCGGCGTGGCCGAGTCAGGCGGTGGAGTGGCCTGCGTTCGTGGTCTCAGCTCGCTCACCAATGACTGCACATGAAATGAAAACAAACACCACACGCGTCAAGTTAAAATTGCTTCTGCACTTAATCGTTTTGAATCGTAGCTTGAACAATTAAAATACCGTTAGTATACCATGTGGCTCAGCGCGCGTTGAGGACACGGTCTAGCAGACTGACCGATTTGTCTCAACCACGATGCGTTCAACTTGCACCATACTGCGGGTCACAACAACACACTCACAAACTCACCTACCCACCCT
The DNA here is from genome assembly GCF_965212315.1 of Lampetra planeri. Lineage (NCBI taxonomy): Eukaryota > Metazoa > Chordata > Hyperoartia > Petromyzontiformes > Petromyzontidae > Lampetra > Lampetra planeri. Next base: position 13,516,327 of record NC_136122.1, on the reverse strand, counting down.
CCCCTCTCATCCACTCACCCACTCACCTACCCACCCCCCTCTCATCCACTCACCTACCCACCCCCTCACTTACCCACTCAGCCACTCACCTACCCACCCCCTCTCTCTCTCACCCACTCACCTACCTACTAACCCACTCACCTACCCACCCCCTCTCTCTCACCCACTCACCTACCTACTAACCCACTCACCTACCCACCCCCTCTCTCTCACCCACTCACCTACCTACTAACCCACTCACCTACCCACCCCCCCTCTCTCACCCACTCACCTACCCACCCCCTCTCTCTCACCCACTCACCTACCTACTAACCCACTCACCTACCCACCCCCTCTCTCTCACCCACTCACCTACCTACTAACCCACTCACCTACCCACCCCCTCTCTCTCACCCACTCACCTACCTACTAACCCACTCACCTACCCACCCCCTCTCTCTCACCCACTCACCTACCTACTAACCCACTCACCTACCCACCCCCTCTCTCTCACCCACTCACCTACCTACTAACCCACTCACCTACCCACCCCCTCTCTCTCACCCACTCACCTACCCACCCCCTCTCTCTCACCCACTCACCTACCTACTAACCCACTCACCTACCCACCCCCTCTCTCTCACCCACTCACCTACCTACTAACCCACTCACCTAACCACCCCCTCTCTCTCACCCACTCACCTACCTACTAACCCACTCACCTACCCACCCCCTCTCTCTCACCCACTCACCTACCTACTAACCCACTCACCTACCCACCCCCTCTCTCTCACCCACTCACCTACCTACTAACCCACTCACCTACCCACCCCCTCTCTCTCACCCACTCACCTACCCACCCCCTCTCTCTCACCCACTCACCTACCTACTAACCCACTCACCTACCCACCCCCTCTCTCTCACCCACTCACCTACCTACTAACCCACTCACCTACCCACCCCCTCTCTCTCACCCACTCACCTACCTACTAACCCACTCACCTACCCACCCCCTCTCTCTCACCCACTCACCTACCCACCCCCTCACTCACCGAGCCACCCACTCTCTCACCCACTCACCTACCCACCCCCTCTCTCTCACCCACTCACTTACCTCCTCACCCACTCACCTACCCACCCCCTCACTCACCGAGCCACCCACTCTCTCACCCACTCACCTGCCCACCCCCTCTCTCTCACCCACTCACCTACCTCCTCACCCACTCACCTACCCACCCCCTCTCTCTCACCCACTCACCTACCTCCTCACCCACTCACCTACCCACCCCCTCACTCCCCACGCTGCAGGTCGCCATGCTTCTCGTCCCCCTTCTTCCCTCACTCTGCTCCAGCCATTTACAATTCCCTCCTCCTCCCATCGCTATCATTGTCTCTCATCCCCAACTTCTAACAACGCTGCTTATAGTCAACGAACATTCACTCTGTATTATTCGCAAAGACTTTAAGGGTGCTGTTGGTTGCTGCCCGCTTGGGCTTGTGCTCAGCAGCCGTGATATATTCAATTGTTAAAGAAGCGTCTCGTCTGTGTCCATGCGTGCGTGTGTGATCGTTGAAAGATCTGGATACAGTCCCATCAGTGAGTTAATCTGGCAGGCGAGACTACGTTGGCTGGGTCATGTAGCTCGCATGCTCAGCCACCGCATGCCCAAGCAGCTTCTGTTTGGCCGGATCGACGGGGCTAAACGGGCTAGAGAAGAGATGGAGTGATGCGGTACAGGAGGATGTGGAGCTGAGTGGACTTGTCGATGACCGGTTACCAGCGGTGTCATGATCGGCCTCTGTGGAGGAGGCTCGTGAAGGACGCTACTGGGCAGTTGGAGGCAGTCGCCCTCCAACAACAACGGAGGACGGAGGAGCGACGCTCACAACAAAAAGCAGAATTCCGGACGGCTAAAACGCAGAAAGTTGGTAGAGTGGGGATCACAGTTGATGTATCTGCCAGTCATCTGTGTCTATTCCTGTGTTTATTCCGTGACCTCTTAACAGCGGGCCTTCCACACTTCACGCTTCCTAAAAGTGTACCTAGTCTGGCACAAGCCACTTGTTGGCGAAGGGCGGTTGTTGTTGCTACTGTTGTTGCACGTGTGTGTGTGATCCACCACTAACACCACGACCACGATGACAAACGCGTGAATGTGCGAGCTGCAGACAACGTCCTTCCTCCGTTGTTCCTCGGCTCCCCTATTGCCAGCGCCTCCAGCGCCTCCAGCAGACGTTCTGCGACCTGATCGGCCGTCACGATCGCCCACCCCTAAATCCGCCACCTCCCTCCCCTGGTATGGGGGAGGGAGGGGAGAGCGGGGGGGGGTGTAATAAGCTGCTGCTGTTGCGGGTGGATGATTGTTATCAATATTTAAATGCTGCCCGGTTTGGTTGCGCGCGAGTAATTGAATCGGGGACGGTGGCATTTGACGCCACGACGAAGACGGCTTCGTGGTGGAGAGAAATGTCACCCCCCACCCCTTCACCCCCACCCCCTGCAGGTGGGGGCTGGGGGGGATGGAGGGTGGGGGCAAGATGTGGGGGGAGGAGGAGCGGAGGGAGGACGCAAGGAGAGAGGCAGCAGGAAGAGGAGAGGGCGATGATGAGCTGAAGAGGAGGTGGGGGAAAGGGGGTGGGATGTGTAACTGTCTTTGTGTACTGTGTATGTCTGTGTGTGCATGTACAGAGTGTGCGTGCTGTTGTATGTACGTGTGAATGTGTACGACTGTACGTGCGTGACAGTCCTGGACATCTGTGAAGAAGGGCTCGATGGCTCATTAAATCCCTCCAGTATCAGTGCACGTGTGTGTTCTGATAATGACGCGCACGCGTGTACGTGCGTATTGGGGGAGCGGTGGCGTAGTGGCTGGCGCACTGCCGGACGAGTTCGATTGCCTTCACTGACCACCGTGGTGAAGTATGGTCAAACAGTGATGGTAGTCGACGAAGATAATGGATGGATGAGAGGGGAGGACGCTGAGTGGGACTCGGAGCCGCGAGACATGGGGCGGTGGAGAGCGGCTGGCAGGCCGGGCAGGCCTCAACGACGTCGGTACTATTTCGATTTAAATCTTTCGTGACTGCAGGGATTCATCTTCTTGGTTCTTTCGGTAAAGTCACGTAGAAGGGAAATAATAAAAGAATACAAATAAAACATAATAAAATAATTCTCACGATGTTTCGGCCACAACGCAAGCAGCCGTCCTCAGGTGAAGAACAGGTCTGTCGGAAAGACAGCGTCTGACAGCCCTGTTCTTCACCTGAGGACGGCTGCTTGCGTTGTGGCCGAAACGTCGTGAGAATTGTATTTTATAATGTTTTATTTTATTATTTTATTATTTCCCTTCTACGTGACTTTACCGAAAGAACCAAGAAGACGTCGGTACTCTGATATTTTTAACGAGTTCTACCTGAGGTTCAAAGCGATCAGATATTATTATTTTAAGCTCTGTCTGTCCTTCCGTCCGTAACGGGGGAGGCATGATAGCCCTCGCACTCACGCACCATCAATTATGAGCGAAACGTTTACATATCGTTGCGTTGTTATGACACCATTGAGAAAGGGTCATTGCCCGAAACGTCGCCTATTATATATATTGTGTTCCTTCTCAGGCCACACGCGCGGCGCTGCTATTGACGAGAGCGCTGAATGATTCACGGTGCGTGACCCGCCACAGTTTGGCCCGGGGGCCCTCTCGTAGACGGAATATTTCAGACTCCGATCCGCGCGGAACCGCGAATATAAAATGGATGGATGCTGAGGACACCCGTCCTGAATTTCCACGCAAACAGAAGACGACTTCTCGTGTGAGTTGTTATTCTATAGAAATACGAACCCGCGTCTTGACTTGCGTTGGTCGTGGAGCGGTGGCGCAGCGGTTAGCACACTGCGCCGTGAACCCGGCCCACCGAGTTCGACTGCAGGCCACGGCCGCGTGTCGCAGCTGTAGAGCGAGCGGCTCGCAACCAGAAGGTCGCGGGTTCAAATTGTAGTCGGGGGTTGACTCAGCCCATCATCATCATCCGTCCCTCCGGGGTCAATAAAATAGTCACACATTTGTTGGGAGGTCAACAATTGTTGCTCATTTCAGAGATTCGCCCCCCCCACTCCACCATATGAACGTGGAATTTCCACCCGAGGCTCAGGGTTGTATGTGACAAGGCTGTGGTCCCGGCTCCTCGCCACCGCGTGGCTGATGCTGCTGCCTTCCCGCTCGTCTGGCTCCTCCTCCTGGCGTCTCTGAGTCGTTCCCTTTCTCCGAGTCGTCCTCTCCCTCTCTCTCTGTCGTCCTCCCTCTCCCTCTCTCTAAGTCGTCCTTCCGATCTCTCTGTCGTCTTCCCTCTCTCTCTCCATCCGAGTCGTCCTCTCCCTCTCTCTCTCTCTGAGTCGTCCTTCCTCTCTCTCTTAGAGTCGTCCTCTCTCTCTCCGAGTCGTCCTCTCTCTCTCTGAGTCGTCCTCCCTCTCTCTCTGAGTCGTCCTTCCTCTCTCTCTCTCTGAGTCGTCCTTCCTCTCTCTCTCTCTGAGTCGTCCTTCCTCTCTCTCTCTCAGAGTCGTCCTCTCTCTCTCCGAGTCGTCCTCCCTCTCTCCGAGTCGTCCTCTCCCTCTCTATAAGTCGTCCTTCCGATCTCTCTGTCGTCTTCCCTCTCTCTCTCTCCATCCGAGTCGTCCTCTCCCTCTCTCTCTGTCGTCCTCCCTCTCTCTCTCTCTGAGTCGTCCTTCCTCTCTCTCTCTCTCTCTGAGTCGTCCTTCCTCTCTCTCTCTCCGAGTCGTCCTCTCTCTCTCCGAGTCGTCCTCCCTCTCTCAGAGTCGTCCTCTCTCTCTCAGAGTCGTCCTCTCTCTCTGAGTCGTCCTCTTTCCCTCTCTCCGAGTCGTCCTCTCTCTCTCTCTCTACGAGAGCGAGCGGACAGTGTGCTGCGACGCGTTACGAGTTGTTAACATGATAATTATCACTCGTTATCAATCACACCGCATCGCCTGCCTTCTGTTCCCCGCCCATGCGACTCGCGTTGTTAAAGCGGTAACCGGTAAACCGGTTAACCGTTTCCAGAATCGATTAACCGGTTCGGGGAAAGTCGGCAAGCGGTTATCATTTCGAGTGGCAGTTGTTCGCAATGCGCCGACTGATTGCGAGTCATCGTACAAACGGCACGGCGGCACGAGTCACCGCGTGGTACATTCGCCGTCGCGTTACGTTCAGGGGCCGTCTATAAATGACGTCACGCGATTTTGGACAATTGTTGACCCCCCCTCTCGTCACACGGCGTCACAAAAAGTCAGACCTCCCCCCTCAAATATGACGTCACAAAGCTCTACCCCCCCCCAAAAAACATGCTTCAAATCGCTTTAAACTATTGTCATTATATTTAATGTGGCGCTGCATTCTGATGTTGTAGGAGAAACAATTTTTTATTAAAAGTCAATTTAATTAAGTAGAACGTGTTGTCTATATTTATTTATAGTTGCGCATTTTGATGTGACGTCACATTTCTCAAACCCCCCCCCCCCTCGCCACACATCGTCACAAATTTCTGACCCCCCTCCCTCCCCCTAGGTGCGTGACGTCATTTATGGGCGGCCCCTCACTTCTAGACATTTCTATACGTAGTAGTAGCAAAAAAACACGACGATATTAACTGCTTTTAAAATGCGGTTGCTGATAATGCGTAAAAAAAAACGTAATTTAACAACCACATTCATTAGCCCACATCCCTGACACATCCACAGCCGCTCATTACGGAGATGCACGGAACGCGTGGCACGCTCCGAATCTCATCCGAAGGAAATGTGGCGCCGAGAAATATGTTTTATTTTTTCCCGGAGCTTAGCCCCCTTGGAAGCTCCCAGCTGTAATTAATCCCCGGCTGGATTGTACGTGGCGAGGAATTAGGCCGCATAAGTCGGTGACAAATTGTGACAGCCCGCGACGCCTTTCACACGCGACGGCTGCCTCGGCGTTGAGATGGGATACTTTGCGCTCACGACGCCCGCGGACTGAGAGACTAATTACGGAGTAATGGGCACGCCGAAGCGGGGTGTGTTAGAGGCTTAATTGATGCGGCTCTGATCGGTATTTATGCCCCCCCCCCACCCCCACGGCGAAACAGGGGGGTGGTGTGATAGGGGGGCTCAGGTGGGGCCGAGAGGAGCGTTATTGGCCCTACGGAAATAGATTTATAACAATTATAATCGTGACTGGTGATGAGAATTTATGATTACTGCGGTTGATTTCGACTGTCGATGGCAATGGCATTAAACAATTACGATGACAAAATAATTGGTGACATTGATGATGATCAGCGAATTATATCATCAAGGTTGCGTGAGTGAACGCGTTCGTTGAAGTGAGTGAGCAAGGTGATTGTTGTACGAGCTTAGGGGAAAGAGGCGATGATGGGAGAGGATGGACGCAGCGTAAGAAGTGTGGTGAGTGAGTGGGTGATGGCGACAAAGTGTGATTAGAGACAGTGATGAAGATGCCTTCATCGTCAGACGCGTCCCCCCTCCCTTCTGCCGCGTCAGACCCTCCGCGCACCGCCATTACTCCACTCATCACTCCATCCATCCATCCCTCCATTACTGCATCCCTCCATAACTCCCTCCATCGCTCCATTGCCTCCCCACTCTTCCTACCTTCCATCCCATCTACCTCCCCTCTCTCAATCCCATCACCTCCCACTCTTCCCTCCACAGCCTCCCAACTTGTCCTCTCTCCCTCCCTCTCCTCCAATCACCTTGCATCCTTTCCTCCATCACCTCCCCGCTCCTCATTCTCCCATCACCTCCCCCTCCACTCCCTCCCTCCCCCTCCTCCTCCTCCTTCCCTAACCCCACCTGTCAGAGCCGCGCGAATTTCCAGAAAAAGATATCGGGAAACGCACGAGAGGTCGGACATGAAAGCGGGCGCTGATACCGACTGAATTAAATAAACACAGAGCTCTCGCTTCCTCGCGCCTTTTGTTCGGTCACGATTCCAGCAGCAGCAGCAGCAGGAGAATGCGTAGCAGCAATAGCATCAATAGTAGTAGCAGGAGAAGGCGTAGCACCAGCAGTAGCAGCAGCAATAGCAGAAGACGCAGCACCAGCAGTAGCAGCAGCAGTAGCAGCAGCAGCAGCAGTAGCAGCAGCAGCAGTAGCAGCAGCAGCAGCAGCAGTAGCAGCAGCAGTAGCAGCAGCAGCAGTAGCAGCAGCAGCAGTAGCAGCAGCAGTAGCAGCAGCAGGAGAAGAACGCGTCGCAACAGTAGCGGCAGCAGCAGTAGTGGTAACACCAGCAGGCGCAGCAGCTGCAGTATCAGCAGCACTAGCACCAGCAGTAGCAGCACTATCACCATCAGTAGCAGCACTAGCACCAGCAGTAGCAGCACTAGCACCAGCAGTAGCAGCACTAGCACCATCAGTAGCAGCACTAGCACCATCAGTAGCAGCACTATCACCAGCAGTAGGAGCACTAGCACCAGCAGTAGCAGCACTAGCACCATCAGTAGCAGCACTAGCACCAGCAGTAGGAGCACTATCACCAGCAGTAGGAGCACTAGCACCAGCAGTAGCAGCACTAGCACCATCAGTAGCAGCACTAGCACCATCAGTAGCAGCACTATCACCAGCAGTAGCAGCACTATCACCAGCAGTAGGAGCACTAGCACCAGCAGTAGCAGCACTAGCACCATCAGTAGCAGCACTAGCACCAGCAGTAGCAGCACTAGCACCAGCAGTAGCAGCACTAGCACCATCAGTAGCAGCACTAGCACCAGCAGTAGCAGCACTAGCACCATCAGTAGCAGCACTAGCACCAGCAGTAGGAGCACTAGCACCAACAGTAGCAGCACTATCACCAGCAGTAGCAGCACTAGCACCAGCAGTAGCAGCACTAGCACCAGCAGTAGCAGCACTAGCACCAGCAGTAGCAGCACTATCACCATCAGTAGCAGCACTAGCACCAGCAGTAGGAGCACTAGCACCAGCAGTAGCAGCACTAGCACCATCAGTAGCAGCACTAGCACCATCAGTAGCAGCACTAGCACCAGCAGTAGCAGCACTAGCACCATCAGTAGCAGCACTAGCACCAGCAGTAGGAGCACTAGCACCATCAGTAGCAGCACTAGCACCAGCAGTAGGAGCACTAGCACCAGCAGTAGCAGCACTAGCACCATCAGTAGCAGCACTATCACCATCAGTAGCAGCACTAGCACCAGCAGTAGCAGCACTAGCACCATCAGTAGCAGCACTAGCACCAGCAGTAGGAGCACTAGCACCATCAGTAGCAGCACTATCACCAGCAGTAGCAGCACTATCACCATCAGTAGCAGCACTAGCACCAGCAGTAGGAGCACTAGCACCAGCAGTAGCAGCACTAGCACCAGCAGTAGGAGCACTAGCACCATCAGCAGCAGCACTATCACCAGCAGTAGCAGCACTATCACCAGCAGTAGCAGCACTATCACCATCAGTAGCAGCACTATCACCAGCAGTAGCAGCACTATCACCATCAGTAGCAGCACTATCACCATCAGTAGCAGCACTAGCACCAGCAGTAGCAGCACTATCACCAGCAGTAGCAGCACTATCACCATCAGTAGCAGCACTAGCACCATCAGTAGCAGCACTAGCACCAGCAGTAGGAGCACTATCACCATCAGTAGCAGCACTAGCACCATCAGTAGCAGCACTATCACCAGCAGTAGCAGCACTAGCACCAGCAGTAGCAGCACTAGCACCAGCAGTAGCAGCACTATCACCAGCAGTAGCAGCACTAGCACCAGCAGTAGCAGCACTAGCACCAGCAGTAGCAGCACTAGCACCAGCAGTAGCAGCACCAGCAGTAGCAGCACTAGCACCATCAGTAGCAGCACTAGCACCAGCAGTAGCAGCACTAGCACCATCAGTAGCAGCACTAGCACCAGCAGTAGCAGCACTATCACCATCAGTAGCAGCACTATCACCATCAGTAGCAGCACTAGCACCATCAGTAGCAGCACTAGCACCAGCAGTAGCAGCACTAGCACCATCAGTAGCAGCACTAGCACCATCAGTAGCAGCACTAGCACCATCAGTAGCAGCACTAGCACCAGCAGTAGCAGCACTAGCACCAGCAGTAGCAGCACTAGCACCAGCAGTAGCAGCACTAGCACCATCAGTAGCAGCACTAGCACCATCAGTAGCAGCACTAGCACCAGCAGTAGCAGCACTAGCACCATCAGTAGCAGCACTAGCACCAGCAGTAGCAGCACTAGCACCAGCAGTAGCAGCACTATCACCATCAGTAGCAGCACTAGCACCAGCAGTAGGAGCACTAGCACCATCAGTAGCAGCACTAGCACCATCAGTAGCAGCACTAGCACCAGCAGTAGCAGCACTAGCACCAGCAGTAGCAGCACTAGCACCATCAGTAGCAGCACTAGCACCAGCAGTAGCAGCACTAGCACCAGCAGTAGCAGCACTATCACCATCAGTAGCAGCACTAGCACCAGCAGTAGCAGCACTAGCACCAGCAGTAGCAGCACTAGCACCATCAGTAGCAGCACTAGCACCAGCAGTAGCAGCACTAGCACCAGCAGTAGCAGCACTAGCACCATCAGTAGCAGCACTAGCACCAGCAGTAGCAGCACTAGCACCAGCAGTAGCAGCACTATCACCATCAGTAGCAGCACTAGCACCAGCAGTAGCAGCACTAGCACCAGCAGTAGCAGCACTAGCACCATCAGTAGCAGCACTAGCACCAGCAGTAGCAGCACTAGCACCAGCAGTAGCAGCACTATCACCATCAGTAGCAGCACTAGCACCAGCAGTAGCAGCACTAGCACCAGCAGTAGCAGCACTAGCACCATCAGTAGCAGCACTAGCACCATCAGTAGCAGCACTAGCACCAGCAGTAGCAGCACTAGCACCATCAGTAGCAGCACTAGCACTAGCACCAGCAGCACTAGCACCAGCAGTAGCAGCACCAGCAGTAGCAGCACTATCACCATCAGTAGCAGCACTAGCACCAGCAGTAGCAGCACTAGCACCAGCAGTAGCAGCACTAGCACCAGCAGTAGCAGCACTAGCACCAGCAGTAGCAGCACTAGCACCAGCAGTAGCAGCACTAGCACCAGCAGTAGCAGCACCAGCAGTAGCAGCACTAGCACCAGCAGTAGAAGCAGCCTTGGCTGCCTCTGAGACAAATGCTTTAAATTATCCACTCAAGCAACTTGAGCAATCGCGAATGAGTTTCGTGCGGCGCCGCTCGTAATTGTGTCTGCGTGCTTGTGTTGTTATTAATATTCTGCACGACGAAGCGATTGGCGATTCCGTGCTACGGAGTTTTGCGTCCAACTAGGACCCACATCCATAATAATCCTGCGTGTTAAACTCGGACCCACATCGAACACGGAGTTGAGAGAGGGCCCTTGTCTGTAAACATCTGGCAGTTTGTGTGCGAATGCGTAGGTAGAGAGTTCCACTGATATGTTTTCATTCATTGCATTTCATAATTAAATAATTCCGAGTGACACCTGGAACCCGAGTTCACGAGATCTGCCCGTGGCTCAGTCCGTCCTTCTGAGCTGCCGCCCGGGATCGATCGCGCATTCTCCCCCTTCCCTCCTGTTCCTCCCCCCTCTCTGGGCTGTTTCGTGCTCTCGGCACAATCTCTTCTCCTCCTCCTCCTCCCCCTGCGGGGGCGAGCGCGGGGAGCAGAGTCGTGAGCTCGCGCCAGAGCGGAGGGGGTGGGTGGAGTTGGGAGGAGGATGGAGGGGGGGATGTGGGTGGTGAATAATTAGGATTGCAGTGTCGGCTCGTTCCCGTAGGACGATGCTTCGCTCCATCTCTGTACTTCCATTTAGTCTGCCCAGCCGTCCCTCGCTCCCCTCTCTCGCCCACGCCTCGCGGTTCCCCCCCCCCCCCCCATCGTCGCTGATAAACTCCTGCGATTCCAGTCGTGTCAAGAGTCGCTCAGCAAGCAATCGGTGCGTATGATGGGCGACGCACAGATTTTACGGCTGAGTCGACCTAGGGGGGAGGTGAGGGGGGCAGGAACCCGGTTCAGATATTCGTCACTGGTGTTGGCCGTGGGCGTTAATCGAACTCCCTTGGTCGGTGCGAGCTCGTAATGCAGTGCGCTAACCACTGCGCTACCGCTCCCCACACAACAATTGCTCCTCGCTCAAAATCCATCTCGCTGCCAAAAACAAAGATCCCCCGTGTAGCCTTAACAGCCTGTTGGGACAAGTGCTGATAGCGAGTAGCACACATGAAGACCGTCACGGCACGCGAGGGGGTTGGTCGCCATCACCACGCCCGGCCGCCTTTGTCTCCCCAGGGGCGATGTTTACCGCACACCGCACCAGATACTCATTTGAGGCTGAGATGACCTAGGCGAGATTCCGGGCCGTGGTTGTTGATCGTGAGCGAGAATCGAACTCAGGTGGTCGGGGTTCTATGGCACCGTGCGCAAAACCACTGTCTCGTTTGTATTGTATTTCACATTCCGTCTCTGGAGCGGTTTCAATATCCATTGTCTCACCAGCAGAGTCAGGCTCGCTTTGGGCAATGCCGGTGCATTGCCAGATGTGTATCCGCAATGGCCCTTTCTGTTAGAGATGGGCCCTGGATCGACGCAACCATCTTCAACAATTACCCTGAGATTTCAGAGTCCGTTTGACAACGTCCCTACCCCTCTAACCCCCCCACCGCCCCCCCCCTCCCCCCCACAGGCCTAGACACCCCCTAGCAGCACCCCTCCATTGAGTGAGCCAAACGAACGCGCTCGGAGATTGGGATTAGAGAGATCAGTTTGATTGATGGAACAGGAGAGAGGGCGAATTCTACAAATCCCCTGGATTATTGTGCCACCCACGACTGATATCCATTCACTCTCAGAGGGGGTTCAATAATAGGTTCGCTATTCACTTTCATAGGGGTCGATTAAGACTTTTTTCGATTTAAACTTTTCGGGCCTCTTGCTGGACTTGTGATTGAGGGCAAAGGAACGGAGGCTTGCGATCAGTGGGCGGGGCATTGTGATCAGTGGGCGGGGCATTGTGGTCAGTAGAATGGGCTTTGCGATCAATGTGCGTGTCACACGCACATTCTGAGATCTCGTACTTAAATTGAATCAGCTCGATTACTGCTTAACGCGTCACGTGGGACACTGCTTAACAATTATCGGGCGCGCGCAGCGTGCAACGAGTTAATTTGTTTCATGGAATGGGGAGGAGTACATTGGTAATCGCGGAAAGACGAAGAGTGGTGATGGTGGTGGTGGAAGGGGCCCGCGAGAACTGGAGTTTGGGAAGCCCTGGACTAAAGTGAGTGTCACGGCTATGCAGCAGTGAGGAGCGGTGAGGTCAATGGCTGCGGAGGCACTGGCTCGTGTCAGAGCCAGATTCACACACTGAGGGGGGCGTGGCCTCACGGAGGGGGGCGTGTTAGACACGTCCCCCTCAGTGAGGCAGATGTGACAGCTGCCTCCCCTGGTGCGTTTTCATTGCAGTTTCATGACGAGACCAGCGAGCACTAATATCTTTATACAAATACGTGAAGTAAGTTAGCTGGAGTATGGATGGCGAGGCCATGAAATGAAGGGGTCTACAAACATTACATTGGTGATATTACTGAGACAGTAACAGGCACGCGCTTATTTCCCGCGCTCCATCCAGTTACTGAGGGGTTGCGCAATCAGAGGGGAGGCTGAGCTTGTCGCTGCCTCACCTCTCGTCTCTGCCTCACCTCTCGTCTCTGCCTGTATTTGGAGCGGAGCTCCGCAAATTTGGCGATTTTGACTATAAAAATGATTGAAATCGTACAGAAATGACATAACACAGATCAGTGGAAAATCTTAATATTTATTTTATTTGATAGATTCTTTTTTACTTTTCGTAACAGCTATTTTCATTGGAGTATGACAGGCGAGGCTCTGCCTCCCCTGCCTCTCCTGACCGCACGTCCCTGGTATGCAGTGTATCTGCACAATTAGGGGAAGTTTCCGTCACGCGGTTGTACACTGCTCACTGCGGGCGACGTTTGTGAAAATGACGCAGACGGAGAGGACGATCTGCAAGAAAACCAAGAGGCATGACAAAAAAATAAAACGCCAATAAAATGTTAAGAAGAAATCTATAATAATCGCTATTTTTGTTTGAGTATCGCTAGTCCATTGCGCCACTCGAGGTCTCTTCCCATGGGATCTTATTAAAATGTCATGGACGAGGGGGAGGGGAGCAGGTGGGCGTGTGGGGCGGAGGGGAGGGTACAGACAGCCTTTCAAATAATGATTTAGGAACAATCGGGGTTATCCTCTAAACCAAGCTCCATTCGAAGAGCGCGAGTTCGAATCTCGGCTACCGCTAACATCGGCGACAAATTTTCCTGAACCCGGTGCTGGACCACTCACAGATCCACTCAGCATTAAATGACTACCTGGTGTGCGGTGTGTTTGTCAACGTCATGACTGGGGATAAAAAGGTGGCCGGGTATGGTGGCGTCTACTACACCGCCGTTGTGCGTGGCATGCTGGCCTTAATAGGCGCTCGCTAACGCTGCTTGCCACAACAGCTTGTCACAAGCCATACGGGGGGATCTTTGTGATTGCCTCCGCATCTCCGCACGCGTCTCTGCATCTCTCTCTCTGCGTCTCTGGCGCGTCTGTCTTCAGCGTGTTCCCCTCTGCGTTGCGTTTTGCCTTTTCCGTCGAAGCGGACCCGAACCGGCCCACGACCTGTCGCACAGCCGCGTCGGCGTCCCAGTGGGGAGTCGTGGCAGTGCCGCGCCGTGGCCGGAGGCGCTGTTTGTCGGAGACAGCTGTTGCCAGCCCCGGCAATTTAAGAGCGCTCGTAAACACATGAGCCATTCACAATCACTCAATTGGCTCCACGCGTGGCGGACATGGGGGGGGAGTGGGGTGGATGCAGGAGCGATTTTAAAAGTCAATTCGCCGGCGAGAGCCCACGAGGGTGGGGGATAAGGATGTACCGCATTGATCAATCGATTATTGTTGGTGAGATCGGCTCGCGACACGCGCACGCTTTGTCGTTGGTAATCATGGCAATGAAAGGCAATGCGTGTGCACGTGTCTTACTTTTGTCGGCTTCATTCAGCAGTGGAGTGGCAACGGGAGCTGTAATTTATTGAAAAAAATGTGTATCTTGTATTGCTACCTTAAAATCCAGATGTAACCTTTTGCATTGTTATAATGCGACGAAGCAACGCATCGTTTCACCCCGTGTTAGTCTTCCATTCGCCCTGCCTAATCCATCCTCATCCCCCAAAACCTCCATCTCCCCCTCCCCCCTCACCACGAGGTCCCCACCTGCTGCGCTTTAATCACCACCACTGCCATCAGCAACGTCCTTTGCTTTAAATTGGTTTAATTCTCTCGCTCAGGACAGTTTGACTGATCGCACAGGTGTCTGTCTTTAATTATGTATACCCCCCCCCCACTATACAATACAACATAAATAGAGAGCTGTCGTGGTTGCAGCGGTCAGCACAACGGACAGCACACAAGCCGGTTCGATCTCCCTGGCGCGGCAGTTGAGACAATGGGCACGATTCGTAGATTCCCTCACCAGCCCCCCTCCCCAACTCCCACGCCTCTCCACTGAACGTGCGCTGGGGTCAAATCTGGGTATTCTCCAGCACTTTCTCTCTACCTGCCACTGGAGAGGGCTCTCTCAGGGCGCCGCCTCTAGCGCCAGCAGTGGCTCGGACGAGAATTGCGGGGCATTTAACTTAAAACAAAACAAAATCTTAAATTGCCACGATTTGGGGGTCACGGTTGTAAAACCCATTTTTTTGGGGGGGGGGGGGGGGTTCTTTCCGACTGTTTCGTTTCATCGGCTGAAGGTCAAAGCGTACACACACACGCTCATAATTTACATGATTCCTGCTTTATCTACTGCTGGATGAAGGCCCTATCACGCCGTATTCGTTAGGGTTCGGTATGCGGGCGGGGGGTGGAGGTGGTTAATGCATCGCGATTCGGCGCGGGCTTGCTGGTGGCGATGAGAGGTGGGACTGCTGCCCACGGCCACCACCGGTTCTGACATCACTCGCCAATGACGTCGGCCGTGTTCCGGGCATCGGCCTCGGGTAGCCAGGCTCACGGCGTGACGCGCTAACCACTGAGCCACCGCTCCACTACCAACACCACCACGTGGCTTCCGTCCCTGCGTAAATCGTGCAGAGTTGCGCTGCTACCATCGAACGATCACTGCTTATCGTGGGAAATCGGAAACAGATGACGATTAGTCCGCCTTGATATCCCGCTTTCTCCTGGCGAGCCAGGGAAGGGAGTTTCCCAACATCTTTGTGTGATCCACTAACCCCTCGCTGCTGCCTCCATGGCCCTTGCTTACAGGCAGCCGCGTGCAGCGTAGCCACCACCGCCGCCACCACCACCCGAGAGAGAGCGAGCGAGAGCTGAGAGCGCAAACTCATTCAAGATTCCTCGCACTCGGCTCCATTCACGAACTTTCTTCCCAGCGAGGGAGAGAGACGCAGAGCGAAAGCGAGAGAGTAGAAGAATGTGAGACTGCCTTCCGAGTTATCGCTACGAGTAGTGCAACTATTCATATCCCTAAATCAAAAACAAAGCTGGTCACCAGAAAAAAATAAAATAATCGGAAGACTTTTTATGGAATGTTCATCAGCCCCCCCCACTACTCATCGTCTCTTCGGCCTCTGTATGTGTGCTATGCGGAAGGAAGGGCCATTGCCCGAAACGTCGCCGATTATACTTGTTCTCTCTCAAGGCCACACAGCGGTGTTTATCCACCCGGCTTTCCGCGTGCACCAGTTCGTTCGTTGACAGACGGTCGCCAATCCACTGCTGGATGAAAACGTCCCCACGCGCGTCGCTCGCTGGGGGGGAGGGGGGGTTGTTTGACCATATTTCACCACGCTGGTCGGTGTGAGCGATAAAGAGGGAGGATGGGGAGGGAGGGCAGAACAAAGGAAAGTTAAAACAATATCCCTCGCCACTGATGTGAGCCGTGGCTGGGAATCGATGGTGGATGATTGATATTGGTGGATTGGGGCGAGTTGTGAGACGCTTGGGAGTGAGCTGGACCACAAGTCGACTTGGGGAGTGTGAGCCTCTACATCCTCTCTCTACCAAGAGGACAACCACCTTTGACTTCCCCCACAAATTGGTATTTTTGACATGTATCGACCCCGCAGGGAGGGGTGATGGGCTGAGGCACCCCGCCCCCTCGCCTCCCCGCTGCCCCCCAAAGGGTTCTAGCTAATAAATGAAACTGAAAAATGAAACGTAAAACCGGGACATGAACCAGCAGCCATCCGCTGGGAGCCACCTGGCAACACGAGTCTATGGGCAATGCTACAGGCAATGGGCAATGCTAGTCGATGGGCAATATTAGCCAATAGACAATGATAGTATATGGGCAATGTTAGTCTATGTGCAATGCTTGTCAATAGGCAATGCCAGTCTATGAGCAATGTTAGTATGTGGGCAATGCTAGTGGATGGGCAATGTTAGTCTATGGGCAATGTAAGGCAGCAAACCCGACCATAAAACGAAAGCGAAATAAATCAACAACAGATGAAGAAACGAGCGAGCAGCAGCATCGAGCGTGCAGCATCAGCAGCAGCGAACGTGCAGCAGCAGCGAGCGTGCAGCATCAGCAGCAGCGAGCGTGCAGCATCGAGCGAGCAGCAGCAGCGAGCTTGCAGCAGTAGCAGCGAGCGTGCAGCAGCAGCAGCAGCAGCAACAGCGAGCGTGCAGCAGCAGCAGCGAGCGTGCAGCACACGAGCTCTAACACGTGTCGGTGAGGCGGGATCGATGGCACGGGGTAATGAATGGAAATTATGAAGCGGCGTGTGGAGCGCACGCCCCCCCCCAGCCCCCCCCAGCCCCCCCCCAGCCCCCCACCTGAGTGATGAGTGCCAGCCCAGCGGAGGGGAAGAGGGGATTTTTCACAATTAGCGGAGCCGCCCGGGACACGCGGAAGGAGCGCGACTCGAGGCGGAGGAGGCGCACGCGGGAGGCGTTTGCAGCTGGGAGCCACGTGGACGTTGTTGCGAGCTTGCACGCGACCCGGACTCGATTCCATTGTTGAACGCATTAACACCACGGCTTCAATCAAAACACACAACGATATACACTACAATTAAAATATTACACATTTTTATACGTATAATGAGCGATGTAGCGTTATTTCAGCAGCGACCTGGCAATCGCAAACGAGAGCTCAACGGAGTGGCTCGTAACGTGGAAATGTATTGCAGCCAAATGTTCTGAACGCGTGAAGTTGATTCTAAATGTGGAGGGGAAACCCAGAGGTCCTGGAGAAAAATCCACGCGACCATTGGGAGAGAGAGCGACAGCAGGCGTCAGGGTCGGGATCGAACCCACGACCTGCTGCATACCAGGCGAGGTAGTGAACATCTCCTAGCCACCGTGGCGCCCACTTCGTCCCGTCCTCGATATTTTTTTCGGAACCATATTGATGGCTTACAGTGGCTTGGAGTTCTCGGCGTACGGCACTATCACTGGAGTACAACATCACTCCGATCCATTCTAATCCTGTATCATTGCACCCTGTGCTCCTGTAATCCACCACACCGCCGCTGTATCACGAACACTGACTCCCATCTCTAACACTGACCCCCATCTCTAACACTGACCCCCATCTCTATCACCGACCCCCATCTCTAACACTGACCCCATCTCTAACACTGACCCCCATCTCTAACACTGACCCCCATCTCTAACACAGACCCCCATCTCTAACACTGACTCCCATCTCTAACACTGACTCCCAACTCTAACACTGACTCCCCATCTCTAACACTGACTCCCATCTCTAACACTGACTCCCATCTCTAACACTGACTCCCATCTCTAACACTGACTCCCATCTCTAACACTGACTCCCATCTCTAACACTGACTCCCATCTCTAACACTGACTCCCATCTCTAACACTGACCCCCATCTCTATCACTGACTCCCATCTCTAACACGACCCCCATCTCCAACAACTGGTCTTATGATTAATTTATTGTTTGTATTAATTGTCTTAATTATAGGACCCTTGACACACGACGACGGATGCGGGGAGGGGAGATGGGGGAGGGGGGCCGGGTGATTTGTCCGGCACCCCCACGCTCGGCCGCCTTTGTATCCCGAGTGCTGCTTGGCGTTCACACCCCGAGGCGACGTGAGCAGCAGCACGCAGACACGAGGCACGCGCCGCGAGCTGTTTGCACAATTGTCGGTCACTCGAAAGCCGCCCAGAGACAGAGGCAGCAGCCGCGCGTAAATGTCAGAACGAGACGCGACATCGCGGCCCCCGTTGTCATAACAGTGCCCCCTCCCCTCCTCACCCCCCCCCCCCCCCCCTCATGCCACCACCAGCAAAAGACAAAGATCCCCCGAATAGCCTTACCTGGCTGCTTTGGGGGCAAGTGCTCTTAGTGAGCGGCACCTATGAAAGCTAGCACGGCACACGAGGGTGTGGGTTGTGAGCACCACGACCGGCCGCCTTTGTCTCTCCTGTGGCGATGTTTACAGATCCACCATCACCACCGCAACAACGACAGCAACCCTATGCCTCATCATCCTCTTCCTCCGCTATCGCTACCTGCTCCTCACGTTTCCTCCATCAATCATCATCATTATCATTATCCTCATCTCCCCCGTCATCACTTCATTCTCCCCCCCCCTCCTCCTCAACCACCAACACTGCCACACATCCCTCCTCCCTCCCTCACCACCACATTCCACCGTCACCACCTCTGGCTATTGTCAATGTGGCGGTGAGCAAATTCCCCCTGCGCATCCTGACATCGCAGTGGTGACGAAGCTGCTTAGCGCTCTACCCCCCTCCCCCACCATTCCTCCCCTCTCTCTCTCTCTGCCACAGCAGCATCAGGTTATATAAGAGGCAACAAGTCGGAGATGTCTGCACACGTGGGCACGAATGCATCATGACGTGTGCTCCTTCATCCGCCTAATTGAGTTTGTTCGGTCTTGTTCTATGCGTTGAACGGAGTCCCGTAGTTTGTGCGGAGTTATCCTGCCAATAACAATGGGTCAAGACAACAGCGGGCGTTTCACGATTAAATAACAAACCTCGTTTTTAAAGGAAACGTTTAACGCGCCAATGTGCCACGAAGAAGGGCCAGTTCCTAAAACTTCGTCTACTACATGTTTGTCATTTCAAGGCCACACGCGGCGCTGTTGCTGGATGTGTTGTGGGGTGTTGTTGTTCGTTGTGCTTGTGCACCGCTGATGAGACCCAGAAGGTCAAATCCGCCGCGGCGGCGGCGACATTATGAGCTCAGGGGGTGCGGCAATCGGTCAGGTGGGAGCGCCCCTCAAAGTTGTTGAAGACAAATCTGATGGTGGTTGTCAAGGGGCTCCAACTCGTAGCTTTGTCCACCAGGAGGGAGGGAGGAGGGGGAGGGGCAAGGCACCCCCTGTCCCTACTGCGCCCCTGAGATGTTTTACTCGCTTAAAACGAATGCTTCTGCTGGACCTTAATGGTGTGGAAAGCCGGAAGGCTGATGGATTTAAATGCTTTTCACGTGGAGACACGGGACGGATGGAGTTCCGCTCAGATTCGCTTTTCGTGATCTGTTCTCAGTTCTCCGCTGTTCACAGACCACGTGGTGCAATGGTTACCTGCACACCGGACTCGCCACCCTCGAGGTCGCCGCTTCGATGCTGTCTACCGGTGCCGCGGTGTAAACTATGGGGGCGAGTTTCTCAAATCTACCCCCCCCCCACGCCTATACAACCAGCCACGTCTTTGTTGTTGTTGCTGCTGTGTTCACGCACCACGGATCTCCCTTGTAAAAGAGCCGGGTAACTGCATACGCGGGTCCATCATGCGTGCGACAATTCGAATGAACTAAAACTCTGTCCATCCAGCAGCAGCAGCAGCAGCGTAAATGGGCACGCCACGGTGTGGCGATCGGCCGGTCGCGTGCGGTGTGTCGGAGTGGGGGGGGGGGTACTCGCACCCCTCTTCCAACACGTCATCAGTGGCGTGCAGCAAGCAATTGCAGGGCTGCGCCTTTAACTCCAATCACCGATGCCTCCCGTCCGTTCTCGTGCGTGCGCACAGCGAGCGCGCTGCGCATCGCGACTCGCTGCAATTGGCGAGGCGTCTCGCAGCCGCCCAATGGCATCTGCCACGTGTGCCGGAGGAGATGTGACCTACTCTATCGCTTTTAAGTTGTTCTCTGGCTGGCTGGCTGCAGGATGAATGGAGTGACTGAGGAACACGCCCAGAGAACGTGTGGGCTGCTAGACAAACACGATATGAATATAATCATCAATGTAGACCCTCCTCCTTCTCTTCATCTGCTCTCGTCCGAGAGGGGAGCGCGACGCTATGTTGACGCAGGCGGTGCGTGGGTGTCGCGCGTGGCGAGAGGGAGATATTTTGAGGATGAACACTTCCTTCGGAACTCATTGAGGCGATGTGAGGACCTCGGAGAGATGATTGGGCTACGAAGGGGCAAGGGGAGGGGGGGGAAGAGGGGGATGGAGAGGAAAGAGGTGGTGGCAGAGTAAGGAAGTGCTGAGAGAGGAGGAGGAGGAGAGGGGAGAGGAGGCGGATGAGCGAAGCGAAGAGATGATTCTGGGTTGGCTGGATGTTGTTGTTGGCATCGCAGGGATGCTTGCGTTAGGAATTTCGTAGCGATGGAGGGGGTGGAAGGGGAGGGAGGGTTATTTGCAGAGTTCGATCACGTGTGAGCTAGCCTCCAGGTCTCCAGAGACATCGCAACAGACGAGGTTGCAGTCGCTCACGCGTGCGAGAACGCGCTCACGCCAGCCTCTGAATCGCTACGCAACTGTGTCGTGGTTCATTCGGTTGCGCGTTCATTCATCAGCTGCGTTCATTCATTCATTCATGCGCGAGCGCGGCGCCGAGAGAGAGCGGCCCTCAACTTTGTGTGAATGAGTGAGCTTCAGTGTGTGTGTGTGAATCGCGGTGTGTGTGCGTGCATTGCTGTGTGTGTGTGTAGGGGGGAGCGGTGGGGTAATGGCTAGCGCACTGCGCCGCAAATTCTTCATCCAAGTTCGATTCCCGGCCACGACGAACATCAGCAGCGGGTGTTACCTTAGCCGGTCTCGGCCTTCCCCTAGGTCGACTGAGCCATAACGGGGATTGCAAAGACGGCCGCGCGTCGTTACTGACCAGCCCTCGTTCGCCGTGCGCGCCCGATTCGATGCACGCTAACGGCACTTGCCCCCCCCCCCACACAGTCTGTAGAGGCTGCACGGGGGATCCTTTTCTTTGTGTGCGTGCGTGCGCTGGGCAACGATCATTGCCCGGTCACGGATCATATCAGTAGCGAGTGGGGTCCGAACCTGATCTGGGCCTCCCCTCGGGTTGACTCGATCTTGACTGCTTGCCATGCAAACAACGCCACACGCGCCAGTCCCGTGTGACCCATCGGCCGTAATAGGTTGCTCGTTAAGGTAACCTGCACTCAGGCTTATCAGGCTAAACGCCCCGGAGATATTTCTCTGAGTGCGCAACGCGCGCGCACTCACTGCAACACGTGTGTGTGTGTGTGTAACACACACACACACACGTGTGTAACAGAAATACGAAACGCGTGTGTAACACAGCAACACGTGTGTGTGTGTGTAACACAGCAACACATGTGTGTGTAACACAGCAACACATGTGTGTGTAACACAGCAACACATGTGTGTGTAACACAGCAACACATGTGTGTGTAACACAGCAACACATGTGTGTGTAACATAGCAACAGATGTGTGTGTGTAACATAGCAACACGTGTGCGCGTGTGTGTAACACAGCGGGGAACAACGAACTCCGGGCTTGACTCACGCACAAAGACACACTCACTGACACACTCACTGACTCACACACACTGACACACACACTGACACTCACACTGACACTCGCACACACTGACACACACACACTGACACACACACACTGACACACACACACACAGTGACACTCACACACACTGATACACACAGTAACACTCATACACACTGACACACACACACTGACACACTGACACACACACACTGACACACACACTGACACACACACACTGACACACACACAGTAACACGCACACACACACTGACACACACACAGTAACACGCACACACACACACTGACACACACACTGACACTGACACACACACAGAGGCACGATAACTCGATGATGAATCGATCTCTGAGCCGTGGTGCGTCTGCGAGCTCCTCGGCAGACGCGAAGCCTTCTCGCCCTTCCCATTGACCAGCAGCGCGCACTCGCACGCGGCTCGCATGCGGCTCGCCTCTGGCTCCGGGTGACGCTCAGCCACATTTGTCTCCCTCCCCCGTCTAGCCGTCCCTATCCCGCAGCCAGGGGCAACACGACGCGTTCCATCTCCCCGTTCGGTCGCGCTCCCATCCATCACATCCGTCCATCCCTACCGCTGTCTCTGCCTCGAGCGCGCTCTCCGTCCGTGCATCTGCCGTGCCCCCACCTCCCCCACTCCATCGCCTCCCTCCCTCCCTCCCCCTCCTCCCTCTCTCGCGCGTCTCCCTCCCGTCCCTACCCCGACATCCACGCGCCGCTATTCTCAATCCCTGTCCGCCTCGCACGCCCACGCGCCGTCGACGAGTCGTGCGGAGCCGCGAGGCGAAGGGGTGGAGGAGGAGAGGGAGGCGAGGAGTCCGATCGCTGGGCAGGGGCGATGCCGGGTTTGCCGCACGCTGAAGAGGAGGAGAGGTGCAGCAAGGCCATTAGCATCATCTCCGAGCTCTGCATCAAAGAATTTGTCGTCAAGGACCGCTGCCTCGACTTCCTGTCGCTCCTGCCTGAACGCTCTCGGCAGAGCAACCACACCGGTAAAGCAAAAATAATAATAATAATAACCTCAGTGCCCATTCATTCATTGCTTTCGTTCGTTCATTCATCCAGCAAGTATCCGTTGAGGACGGCCCGGCAATGATCTGTGTATGTGTCTTGTCGGTCCACCGGTTTGGGGGGTCCGAGCAATCGTGGCTTACTCTGCGCTGCCGATGAGAGACTGGGTGTCAAAGCCGGTCCAGAGTTTTGACTCGTGCTGTTGAACGAATAACGCTGCTGAAACGATGCGCCCCCAGAGAAAGAGCGTCTGCTGGCTGATGGGATGTGTCGAGAAGACTTTTGTTTTTAAGATATATATGTGCGGAGGGACAGAGATGGTTATGATTCGTATTGCCCGGTGATGTTTGATTGTTGTATGCCTGTTGCATCCCTCCCCGACTCGCTCCCTGCCACATTCAGCTCTTCCACTGCCACTCCACTACACACGCACGCGTGAACACACGTCTGTGTGTGTGTCTGTGTGTGTGTGTCTGTGTGTGTGTCTGTGTGTGTCTGTGTGTGTGTCTGTGCTCGTGCATGCGTACAGGTGCGCGCGCGCAAACACGCGTGCAACCGGCGCTCGTACACACGATTATGTATGTGCCATGAAGGAGAATCATTGTCCAAAACGTTGCCAGTTTATTTTTTTCTAAACCACACACGGTGTTATTCACGAAAGTGTTTATTGTGCTTGCGCACCACTGCCAACGCAACAGCAGCAGCATCACCAGATCCTGCGTTCATACACACAGGCGATGCCGTATGTTCATAGACACGCACACACGCACACACGCACAATACACACGTGCGTACAAAAGACAAAGATCCCCCGTATAGCCTTTAACAGACTCGTTGGTGCAAGTGCTGTTTGCGAGCATCTATGAAGGCTTGGCGCGGTAGAGAGTGGGTGGCCAGTACCACACCCGGCCGTCTTTGTCTCGCCAGTGGCGATTTTTGCACATCGAACCAGGTACTGATTTGAGGCTGAGTCGACCTAGGGGAGGCCCACACACAGGACAAGGATAGCCTCAACAGACACCACCACCTGTGAAGGTGGTTAGAGTACGCAGGCGAGTCGGTGGCATGGCTGCTGCTGCGCCCGGTCGTATTTGTCTTCCCGGTAATCCGTGCTGATGTTGACACACAACACACTCGGCACGTGATCCAGGCAGAGTGTGCGTCAATCTCGCGGAGACCCAGGAGTGTTGCTGCTACCGCGTGTGCCAATGGTGTCCATCATGGGCAGGAATTGAACTGATGTGGCCTCAATTGGTAGGTGGAGTGCGTGAACGGTTGGAGCCACACATTCATACACAGGACACACAGAACACACACATCACACACATCACACAGAACACACACACATAGAACACACACAACACACACACCACACAAACACACATCACACACAACACATACATCACACAGAACACACACACATCACACATCCAGAACACACACACACATCACACACACCACACACAGTACACACACACAATACACATAGTACACACAAAATACACACACACAGTCCACACACACAATACACTTAGTACACACACACTACACACACACAGTAGACACACATAATACACATAGTACACACACACACTACACATAGTACACACACACACAGTCCACACACACAATACACACACTACACAGACACAGTACACACACACAATACACATAGTACACACACACTACACACACACAGTCCACACACTACACACACAGTCCACACACACACACTACACACACACTACACACACACAGTCCACACACTACACACACACAGTCCACACACAGTCCACACACACACAGTCCACACACACACAGTCCACACACACACAGTCCACACACACACAATACACAGTACACACACACAGTCCACACAGTCCACACACACACAGTCCACACACACACACTACACACACACACTACACACACACAATACACATAGTACACACACAGTACACACACACAATACACACACTACACACACACACTACACACACACAGTACACACACACACTACACACGCACAGTACACACACACACAATACACAAAGTATACACACACAGTACACACACACAATACACACACTACACACACACAGTACACACACACACATACTACACACACAGTACACACACACAGTACACACACAGAATACAGAGAGAAGACGCAGATTAGAACCACGCGGTACGATGGTAGCACGCACATCCCCCCATACATAACACACAGACACACTCACCAACAAAGGGAACACACACACTCATACACGTATTCTCCCGTACACAACAAGCATGGATACTAAAAGCACACACTCCCATTAACCAACACATAACAACAGCAACACTTAATACACTCATGCTCACGAACACACACACAACACTCACATACACATTCTGCCTTACAGAAAACCCAACACACTCATTCCACACACACACACCACACACACCACACACACACGCACATCACACACCGAACACACACACACCACACACACAACACACACACACACCACACACACAACACACACCACACACACAACACACACCGAACACACACACACGCACATCACACACCGAACACACACACACGCACATCACACACCGAACACACACACACACACTGCCGTCATTGCCTTTAATCATATAACAGTTCACCAGAATTGGTTCAAGCGAGCCTAACGCTGCTGATGAGACACTGCATGTCAAAACCGGTCCAGAGTTTTACCTGTGAACAGACACTGCTGAATTTATAGCTGATAAGATATATAAAACATTGTTTTTTTTACGTGCAAGGACATCTACAGGAACGAGGCATATCGTCTGCTTATTTGCTGGGCAGTGGTGGCATTGCACGTGGCCTGTCATCAACACCGTGGAGAAGAGCAATGTGTGGACTCCGTCTGTCACAACAGTATGGGACATAGTATTGCCCCCTCGCACGCGTGAGTCTTCTCTGCGTGAGCCAGTTTCCTCCCACGTGTACACACTCATCGATTGACTGATAACAACATCAGAGCATACAGAGGGGCTCGCAGAGCTTGGGCGATTGTTGGTAGCGCCGGCTCGTCACCGTGTGGCTGATGCTGCCTTCCCTGCTCGTCCGTGGTTCCACCTCGTGGTTCCTCTGAGTGGTTAGTTGGGGAGTCACGATAAATCTCGTAAATATAATGCAATATTAATTAAATAAAAAATCTCAACGAATTTGTCAACCACACCGTGGCATTTAACGACAGCAAATATGACCGGCGACGTTTCGGGCAATGGCTCTCCATCACGTGCTATGAATTAAGGATCATACTCTTGGTTCTTTCGTTAAAGTCACGTAGGTTTTAAATAAAATATATACAGTGAGGGAAAAAAGTATTTGATCCCCTGCCGATGCTGTACGTTTTCCCACTGAAAAATAAATGATCAGTCTATAATTTTGACCCCAAGAACACCATCCCCACCGTCAAACATGGAGGTGGAAACATTATGCTTTGGGGGTGTTTTTTTGCTAAGGGGACAGGACAACTTCACCCCATCAAAGGGACGATGGACGGGGCCATTTACCGTCAAATATTGGGTGAGAACCTCCTTCCCTCAGCCAGGGCATTGAAAATGGATCGTGGATGGGTATTCCAGCATGACAATGACCCAAAAAACACGGCCAAGGCAACAAAGGAGTGGCTCAAGAAGAAGCACATTAAGGTCCTGGAGTGGCCTAGCCAGTCTCCAGACCTTAATCCCATAGACAATCTGTGGAGGGAGCTGAAGGTTCGAGTTGCCAAACATCAGCCTCGAAACCTTAATGATTTGGAGAAGATCTGCAAAGAGGAGTGGGACAAAATCCCTCCTGAGATGTGTGCAAACCTGGTGGCCAACTACAAGAAACGTCTGACCTCTGTGATTGCCAACAAGGGTTTTACCACCAAGTACTAAGTCATGTTTTGCAGAGGGGTCAAATACTTATTTCACTCATTAAAATGCAAATCAATTTATAACATTTTTGACATGCGTTTCTCTGCATTTTGTTGTTGTTATTCTGTCTCTCACTGTTCAAATGAACCTACCATTAAAATTATAGACTGATCATTTCTTTGTCAGTGGGCAAACGTACAACATCAGCAGGGGATCAAATACTTTTTTCCCTCACTGTATATACCTACGTGATGTTACCGAAAGATCCAAGAGTATGGATTCCTGCAGTCACGAAAGCTTCAAATCAAGAATTAAGGGTCAATTGACCAACACGAATGACACTTTTGTACAGAGCTGTTGTTGCCATTCGGGACTCGGTCGAGTGAAAACTGTCCACATTTATGAACGGGTTTGCCCAAATACTCGCAGAGTCGAGCAAGGCTTGTTTGCCAACGTGTCCATGCATTTAGCCCTGGAAGCAGCCTTCGCAACTGCTAATTCATTTCGTCCGAAGGCCATTGCATGTTGGAACACGTTACGCAACACACGCGTGGGTGTGAGAGATATGAATAACTTGGCGTTTAAAAAAAAAATTGGAGCAGGGGATCGTGGGCAGAAATACACAGTCCAATAATGTGGGGGTGGGGGGGTGGCATGTGTGGCAGCATTTTGATAGAAGTGAGGATGGAGACACTCGAGCGAGAGAGAGAGAGCCGCAGGGAGGAAAGAAATGCAACGTCTTGAGACTGAACTTGAGAGGCAGAGGAAAGAGATATCTTCACGCACTTACATCTGAATTGAAAACGCATTCCTTTCGAACTGCTTTGTGTGTGTGTGTTTAGTTCGTTGTCCTTCTCGCGCTTCCGATTAGCACGGTTGGCGACGTACGGTGCGAAAGAAGTGCAACTCACATACGTCCGTACGAATGCAGAAGACAAAAAGAAGCACCCGCTCCTTTCGAGCAGTGACCTTTCTTCAGGGGCACGCAAACGACGACTCCGTCCACAACGACTCCCTCCTGGGCGCCTCTGTTTATGTGCCGTGAAGAAGGGACGTCACCCGTAATATATTTGTTGTTATTATTTTTTTAAAGGCCACACGTTGTTGTTGTTTTTTGACGGATGTCTTGATTTGTTGTTGTTTGTGCGCCAATTACAACGCAGCGACGTCAACAGATCATCGTCTTCATTCAGCGTCTTGAGATGCAGTGGTCAGTCGTACATTGAATGACTCCACAACGGCTACTGCGTGTCGCGTGCCGGTCTCAGCCCCCCCCCCCCCCACCCGGTAGGAGGACAGAAGGTCGGGGTGGACGAGGACTGGGTGTGCTGAGGCAGTGATGTCCGTAATGCCGGGGGGGGGGACGAGGGGCGGGGTAGGGTCTCGTAAGAGGAGGTCAAGAGCGGGCCCTGCTTTAGCCCGTTAAGATGTCGATGGGCTGTGGAAACCACTGTGGAACAGAAGGGGGAGGTCGGCGTGAGTACGACGCGGAGGGGTTTGGAGGCTGAGAGAGAGAGCCACTGCTCTCTCACTGTGCGTGTCGGAGAGAGCTGGGCCCTAACCCGAACAGCTCGAAGTGGCATTTGAGCTCGGGTGTCGGTGGCGAGTCGGGGGAAGCCATGCAGGAGTCCGCAGGGGAACGTGGGGGCAGGTTAGTGTTGTAGGCAAAAACTGCGGAGCTGGGTGGGACGGGTGCGGGGTGCGGGAAGATGGGGAATAAGCAACTTGGAGGGTGGGAAGGGAACGTGGCAGGCGGGTGGTGGAGATGAGGTCGGGCAGGATGGGAGAGGGCCGGTTGACGATACCGCCACTGGCGTGGTCTCAACGAGTCCGGCGACCAGAGGGAGGAACAAGTAAACCCGTAAAAACAACGTTTTTCACTTTAAATCCTTTATATGCGCGGCGGCTAGAGTCCTCTCATCCTCTGGCTTGAGATGGCTGCCACCTATGGGTCAGATGATTGCATGGTAGCATTAAGCAATTGGTAAAAAAGTGTAAAATTTTGGAAAAAAAATTTCACGAACATTAATTGTCACGGACAACGAGTCTGTGTGGAAAATGTCAGCTCGATTGGATCACGGGGAGTGGGTTAAAAAACGACCGAAAGATTTGCACGGTCCTAAGCAAGCAAGCAAGTGAACTTAATATAAAGGATTTAAAAATATATTCGCCTGTGGAGGACGCGGGGATCGATCCCGCGACCTTTGGCACGGGAAGCGAGGACGCTACCAACTGCGCTACTCCGCCACGGCCTGTGGAGGTGTCACGCTCTGGGCTCCTACACTGTGACGTTCAGCCAAAGCCATGAATGAGTTCTATTTGAATAAATGTAAAATACATTTTTTTTGCCTAAAAAGTGTAAAATTTTGGAAAAACATTTTCACGAACATTAATTGTCTCGCACAACGAGTCTGTGTGCTAAATGTCAGCTCTATTGGATCACGGGAAGTGGGTTAAAAAACGACCGAAAGATTTGCACGGTCCTAAGCAAGCAAGCGAACTTAACATAAAGGATTTAAAAATTAACCCGTGAAAACAAAGTTTTTCACTCTAAATCCTTTATATGCGTGGCGGCTAGAGTCCTCTCGTCCTCTGGCTTGAGATGGCTGCCACCTATGGGTCAGATGATTGTCTGCCAGCATTAAGGAGTTGGTAATTACATATTTAATATTTTTCCCTAAACAGTGTAAAATTTTGAAAAAAAAATTTCACGAAAATTAATTGTCACGCACAACGAGTCTGTGTGGAAAATGTCAGCTCGATTGGATCACGGGAAGTGGGTTAAAAAACGATCGAAAGATTTGCACGGTCGTAAGCAAGCAAGCAAGCACGCAAGCACGCAAGCAAGCAAGCGAACTTAATATAAAGGATTTTAAAATAGCTCAGAGCAGCCGGTTGTGGTGGTGCTGGTGGTGGTGCCGGTGGTGGTGCCGGTGGTGGTGGTGGTGATGGTGGTGCCGGTGGTGGTGGTGCCGATGGTGGTGCCGGTGGTGGTGGTGCCGGTGGTGGTGCCGGTGATGGTGGTGCCGGTGGTGGTGGTGCCGGTGGTGGTGCCGGTGATGGTGGTGGTGATGATGGTGCCGGTGGTGGTGCCGGTGGTGGTGCCGGTGGTGGTGCCGGTGGTGATGGTGGTGCCGGTGGTGGTGGTGCCGGTGGTGGTGCCGGTGATGGTGGTGGTGATGGTGGTGCCGGTGGTGGTGCCGGTGGTGGTGCCGGTGGTGATGGTGGTGGTGATGGTGGTGCCGGT
Organism: Lampetra planeri; assembly: GCF_965212315.1. Lineage (NCBI taxonomy): Eukaryota > Metazoa > Chordata > Hyperoartia > Petromyzontiformes > Petromyzontidae > Lampetra > Lampetra planeri. Next base: position 13,486,346 of record NC_136122.1, on the reverse strand, counting down.
GGTGGTGGTGCCGGTGGTGGTGCCGGTGGTGGTGCCGGTGGTGGTGGTGATGGTGGTGCCGGTGGTGGTGCCGGTGGTGGTGCCGGTGGTGGTGCCGGTGGTGGTGCCGGTGGTGGTGCCGGTGGTGGTGGTGGTGGTGATGGTGGTGCCGGTGGTGGTGCCGGTGGTGGTGCCGGTGGTGGTGGTGGTGATGGTGGTGCCGGTGGTGGTGATGGTGGTGCCGGTGGTGGTGCCGGTGGTGGTGCCGGTGGTGGTGGTGGTGATGGTGGTGCCGGTGGTGGTCAGGGCCGATTGTGGCTGTGGGATCTGGTGGAGGGGAGAAGGCGGTAGTAGCGGGGAGGTGCAGTGACGAGGTGTGGAGGCATCAGCGACTTTGGCCACTATGATGTCTGGACCCTGATATACACAATATATACACGATACAAATACACCATATATACACAATATAAAAACACACGCCCGTAAATAAGTTCAGCAATGTGTCAATCCACTGCTGGATGAGAGCCTCCCCACGCGGTGTCGGTCATGATTGTTGTTGTTGTTGTTGTTTGACCATACCTCACCTTGCTGCACTTATGTCCTTTTGTGTTTACCACGTGTTGACTTTCGCAACCAATATTTTGATTCGCGTATATTATTTTGTGTCAGATTGCACGTGTGTCGTACACCCTCCTCCACCCGACACCGCCAGATCACGTGACCTATTCTCACCGCACCAGGCACTCGAACCGAGTCGACACGGGGGAGGCTCCAGGACCGGTTCTGACAATCGTCACCGGTGTTGGTGGCCGTGAGTGGAACTCGGGTCGCTGGGTTCGTAGCGAAGCGGGCTAGCCACTACGCCACCGCCGCACACGCACAGACACACAGACGCACAGACGCATGCATAATGAGTGTCAGTCAAGCAGACAGAAACATTCAAGCATTAACTAAGATTTCAGATGGGATTTCACAGATGACTTTACGATCGATACATACCACGATGTTAGAATGTTTTGCCTTTAATCATCGGATGGACCTTGTCGACTTGATCAATTATTCTGGGAATGATGAGTGCACACGCACACACACACACGTGCGCGTGTATGTAGTAGGTAAGTATGGTATATGTGGTATGGGGAGCGGTAGTGTAGCGATTAGCGCGCTGAGCTACGAACCTGGTGACCCGGGCTCGATACTAGCTCACGACGGACACCGGTGACGATTATCTGAACCGGTTCTGGGCCTCCCCTCGGTCGAATCAGCCTCAAAGAGTACCTAGTGCGGTGAGTAAACATCGTCACCGGGGAGACAAAGGCGGCCGGGCGTGGTGCTGGCCACCCACCCCCTCGTGTGCCGTTCTGGCCTTCATAGGTGCTCGCTAACAGCACTTTCCCCAACAGTCTGTTAAGGCTATACGGGGGACCTTTGTCTTTGGTTTTTGGCAAGTGCGGTATATGTGGAGTGGGGTGTGGTGGCGCAGTGGTCAGCGCACTGCGCTACGTTACCCGGCCGACACGAGATCGATTACCACTCACGACCAATAACAGTGGCGAACATTATTTGAACCAGTCATGCGGCATTCCCCTAGGGCGACTCGGCCTTAACTGGTTGTGTAAGACGTCAGCAACAGGGAGACAAAGGCGGCCAGCACCCACCTCCTCCTGCACTTTCATAGGTTCTCGCGAACAGCATTTGCCCAGCAGTCTATGAGAGTGTGTGTGTGCGGTACTGGGAAGACAAAGGCGGCCAAGCGTGGTGCCCCCCCACCCCCAAAATATACTAGGCGGCCACCTATCCCCTAGTGTGCTGCGTCTGCTAAAATAAGTTACTCACGAACAGCACTTGCCCCAACAGTCTGTTGAAGGTTCATACGGCAGGGGGAGCTTTGCCTTTGCGCTGTACCGTGTTCTCCTATCGGTGCTCTCAACACGAAGACAGCCTCTCGGTGCCTCTCGCCGCACTTGCCCAGATCATTGCAGTGGTGACGAAGCGGGCGCTCTGCATGTCATGAATAGGGCGCTCACGTTACGAAACGCGAGTTTCATTTTTTACTGGGCTCCTAGCACAGGCTCCGGCGCTTAATTGGCTCGTCTAAGAATTCAAATGATGGGCGGTTTGAATGGAAGGCCGGCAACCCTTCATCTCTGCCAGTTCAGATTTTCTTAGTCATTAAAATTAGATGTTGGCCGGAACAGACAATATTCTATCGCTTAATAGTAATACTCGTAAAATAATCCCGAATCGCGGTTGTACTTGGACAGTTTGGTGATGGTTCGCCGCTTAATTGTGATGATCTGCGTGCCCTGTGGCTCCGAAATTCCCTCGTCACCCTCACCTCCAGTCTCCAGGTGATCCACAATGACGCTGGCAGACTCCTCACCTGCGCCAGTACTCCGATCCCTCCGATGGCTCCAAATCCAGTCCCAGATCAATCTCAAGGTCCTCAATGGACTTATCCCTTCCTGCTTCGTCCTCTCATCTCACTCTACTCCCCTCCACGCACTCTCCTACCTCTCCCCTCTCATCTCACTCCACTCCCCTCCACACACTCTCCTACCTCTCCCCTCTCATCTCACTCCACTCCCCTCCACGCACTCTCCTACCTCTCCCCTTTCATCTCACTCCACTCCCCTCCACGCACTCTCCTACCTCTCCCTCTCATCTCACTCCACTCGCCTCCACGCACTCTCCTACCTCTCATCTCACTCCACTCCCCTCTACGCACTCTCCAACCTCTCCCCTCTCATCTCACTCTACTCCCCTCCACTCACTCTCCTACCTCTCCCCTCTCATCTCACTCTACTCCCCTCCACGCACTCTCCGACCTCTCCCCTCTCATCTCACTCTACTCCCCTCCACGCACTCTCCTGCCTCTCCCCTCTCATCTCACTCTACTCTCCGTCTTTAGCTCCTCATTTTCTGGATCCCCGGGATAATTTAGAGCAAAAGTTGAGGGTGCGTCTTATAATCCGAACAATATATCGTTTTTACTGAAGACGTGTTTGAATCTTTGAGTTCAGAAGCATCTTGTGGGTGACGTCTTTACTCATCACCGCATTCTCCGCGGTATAGATAGAACTCCACTTCTTTTTCTTAAACGACCCCGCAGTTTTGGGGATACCTTTAATTTGTATTTTCCTGAACGTCTCATAATCAGGAGATCAGTCGCACGCCTTACCTCCTCTCGCCTCCCCCCCCACCCACTCCCGGACTGCACTGCCCCCCCCCCCCGTAATGTAAAGTCTTTCAATCGACAGCTAATGGATCTCTACAGCTGTCGATGCCCCCCCCCCTCCACCATGCCACAGGCCAACAGATGCGCGTCTCTGCTTTGTCCCCCGTCTACTCCACCCGCGCCCCCACGTGCTCGCGGTGATTCTCTCTTGAGGGGGGCGGGGGGGGCTCGAGATCTTGAATGGCGGGGGGCACCACGCCGCACCACGGCGGTCGAGAACCGACGTAAGAGCGTTTCCACGTCAAGACAACACAGTGGCGATGATGTTATTTAGACACAGCTTCCAAGGGGCCCAGCACGTCAAGCGGCCAGCAACAAGCAGCAGGAGCGGATTGCGAAGCTGCTTGGGAGCCCAACCCCTGGGTTGAGTGGCTCCCACGCCAGAATCCGCACTAATCAGTGCGGCGGCTGCTGCTGCTGCTGGGAGACGGGAGGATGAGTTTCTAATTTGCTCATTCGTGGCTAACGTCATCATCCTTCGATTCTCACGGAGTTCAGCGCCCCCGCCTCCACCCCTTCTCCTCCACCCCTTATCCACCCCTTATCCACTCCTCCTCCTCCTCCACTCCGCCTCCACCCTCCTCCACCCCTCCTCCTCCACCCCTTATGCACCCCTCCTCCACCCCTTCTCCTCCACTCCACCCTTTCTCCACCCCTCCTTCTCCACCCCTTATCCACCCCTCCTCCACCCCTTATCCACCCCTCCTCCTCCTCCACTCCGCCTCCACTTCGCGTCTCCTCCCCCCCCGCCGACTCGACCGCGCCGGCCACTCGGCACGCGAGCCCACGGCCTCCGCGTGCATGGCGACAACAACACAACAGCGGCTCCTTGAACACATCATGGCGATTGTAGCAGTGCAGCAGCGTTAGTGGTTGGTGGTGGTGGTGGTCACGACGCGATTCGTGAGGACGCACAGTGCAGTACTTCACAGAACACCCGTGGCACTTAAGCGTGGAGCCGTGCGTGGTGCTTCTCGCTCAGAAGCCGGACGAAAGAGGCGATGGGGGCCTTCAAGAAAGAGACGAGGGCCTTCAAGAAATAGGTGATGGGGGCCTTCAAGGAAGAGGCGTTGGGGCCTTAAAAATGTCCTTCTTTCGAATGGCTTTTTTGTGTTGAGTTTGTTGTCCTTCCGACCGCACCTCCGATTAGCATACGTACGGTGCGAAAGAAGTTCAATATACGTATGTGTCTCTTTAAAGTTGGTGTAGACTGAACTCTGTTGCTGCTGTGGAATAGACACACGAAGGGTGGACGGGCTTTGTCCTTATCAGGACTCGTCTGCACCGATGTTGCGCTGCGCTGTTATGTGTGTGTGTTCATAATGGGTGTTGTCGTTGCATCTCACAGATTGCTCCACGGTCAAGAAGCGCTCGTTTGGGTGGAGCTTGCGTTGTAGGGTTAGGTTGACACAAGGTAAGATTGCAGCAGCCCCCCTTGATCGCCATGACAACACGTGTCGGAGAAGAGAGAGGGGAGAGAGGAGAGAGCTGTCAACAGCGAGAGGTGACACCTGGCACCGCCCAATAGCGGGTGAGTGGGTGGGTGTGCGAGGAGGTCCACTCGGCACTAAATGAGTGCTTGCTGGTGCCGTGTGTTATCAACATCAGTGGCTGGGCGGAGACGAAGGTGGCCGGGCGTTGTGCTGGCTTCACAACTAGGGAGTGCTGTAATGGCCGAACAGGAGTTGTTTGTGTGTAGGGAGACAGAGAGAGAGACAAAGAGACAGATAGAGAGACAGAGAGAAAGAGAGAGAGAGACAGTGGTGTCGTTGTGGTTGTTGCGCTGCAGTCTGAAGCTAGCAACCGGAGTTCGATTCCAGGCTGTGGCTAACACCCGTCGCGAGTGACATCTCAATCGGTCTCGAGCCTCCCCTAGGTCGACTCAGTTGTTAATAAGTAGCTGGTGGTGTGGTATGTTTTCAACGAAGTTACTGGGAAGACAAAGGTGGCGCTGCTGTCTGCACCACCGCTTTGTAAGGCACGCAAGCCTTCATAGGCGACCGCCAACAGCACTTGACCCACTCATCTGCATCGCCTCTTTGGGACGGTCTTTATCGTATCTGGCTAAAACTAAATTATCATAAACTACTTTTATTTTGCCAGGTAAGGGCCCACCGAGCTTTGTAGCTGTTTTTCAGACGCCACCTCGCCATATGATAGCTCAACGAAGTGGCTTATCATGTATAGCAGCCAAATACTCTTAACACGTGATGTTGATTATAAATATGGAGGAAATATCGGAGGACCCGGAAGAAAAAAAACTCACGCGACTATGGGGAGAGAGAGAGAGATGCAAACTCCAAATAAACAGCAGGCGTCAGGGGATCGAACCGACGGCATCCTGCGTACCAGGCGAGAGAGATAACATTTTGCCACCGTCATGGGATTAAACAAACGCTTCTGAACCCCATCACACAATGGGTGGTGACCCACAAGATTGTCACTCTGCGTGGCCTTCCGAGTGCACCGAGCCTGGCACGGCCAACTCGCAGCGCCGAAGTGGCCGCTGCGAGTTTGCCAAGGGGACGGCTCGGAGAGAGCACGGGCAGGGGTTGAGGCCCCTGGGCGCCTCGTGAGCGCCTTCCGTGGGTGCAGTCCGCAGGGGTCGGTGTGTCGAGGAGGTTACTGGGAAGGAGGTTGCGGATTGTTGCCACGTCGATGGCGATGTCAGAAGCGCGTCGCATTGTTTCCTGGGTTTCCTGCGAGGAACTCCCACACACCGCTCGGGAACAGTGGACAAAGAAACCGATTACGTGAACGATTAACAATTTATGTGTTTCTTAAAGTTCAAAACGATTTCCTGCTCAAGTCAACATTCAGGCCATCCATCGAAGCTCGTCTCTTGCTTACAAACCCTGGAGAGTCATTGATGGAAATTCCACGTTCCCATTGGTGTGGGGAGGGGGTGGGGCAATCTACCTTGGTGTTGACTTTTCCAGAAAAATAGTACGAATTGTATCGGCTCCGGAGGGATGATGGGCTGGGTCAACCCACATCCCTTGTGCCTAACTGGGATTTGCTTCATTTCTGTACTTTGTTGTGTGTTATTGGATATTGCTAATGGTCATGTAATTGACCGAAATCACTCCTGCAAACGAGCTTATCCTGGTCTCTTTGTCTTTCTGTGAGGCCGTTTTGGGGATGAACGCGATGAGGTGGCCTTAATTGAGCTCCACAATCGATGCCTAAACATCGTCCATTTCTGCAACGTGTCAAGTGGAAAGGGAATGGAGCCTGTTAGCAGATACAGCTTTTGATTTAACTTTTTTTTCTTTTTAAAGCTGGAAAGTGCTCGGAGAAGCACAACAAATTTCAGTTTTGAATTGCACGGAAAGACACACGGCGCGTGGGCCAGGTCACAAACGCAAGTTGGTGGCATCACTTTGGACCATGAAGGAAAACAAGGGGGCCTTGAACAGAGCACGCCACAGCTAAACTAAACAATTTTTAAAATTTTATTTTACCAGGGAAGACCCACTGAGCTATTACGTAGCTCTTAAGCGACCTGGCCATAAATAATATCTCAACGAAGTGGCTTATCATGTGGAAATGTATAGCAGCCAAATACTCTAAACGCGTGTTCCTAAATGTGGAGGGGGAAACCGGAGGACCCGGAAAAAAACCGACACGGCCGCGGAGAGAGAGACACGCAAACTCCAAGTATACAGCAGGCGTCAGGGTCGGGATCGAAACCACAACCTCCTGTATACCAGGCAAGGGAGTTAACATCTCGCCACCGCAGCACCCTGCAAGGGTCGAAGGCACTACTGTGGCTTGTGTCTTTAATTTTACACTTGTGCAGGAGATGCGCCCATCGGCCTGCTGTCGATGATGTTCTAATGCGGTTGATGATGGTCCTAGCAATGCCTTCGATGTGGAGGAAGAGGAATGTCAAAGTCAGAAGGAGGTGCGATTATGATGTTTGGGTCTCGAATGACAGGGTGGTTATTCCGGTCGTTAGCGTTGTGTACAACTGCTTGTTGTGTTTTATTTTGTTGTCCTTCCCTCCGCGTCTCCGATTAGCACTGGTTGGCTACGTACGGTGCTAAAGAAGTTCAATTTAGTACATGCGTTCCACTCTGCTACGGTGTTGTTCGCCTCGCGGTAAACTGAGAAAATCTGTCCGGTGTTTTGTCGGCGGTGGAAGAGGTGGCAACCCCCAGCAAAATGGGGTGGCAGGGTTTAAAATAGAATTCAAACCGAATTAGGCGGCGCTTTAATAGAACCGCTGACCCGTGTTATTAATCACGGGGCTGTCCTCCGCCGCTAGGAAATGAGCCGCAGGCCTCTTCCAACCCAGGGCTGGCAGCGAGAACGTTGCTGCACGCAGCGTTCGACGCGACCGCACGCATCGCGTGAACCCTCACGCGTGGAATGATGAACACCGACAGGGGATGAGCGAAACGCTGCCCAGGTCATGGAATCTCCAGTGATCTCAATGAAATATTGAATCCATCCATCCGGGTGTTTAGTTATTTATTTAAATCTACTCATTTGTCTCGAAACAAAAAAATATATGATCGCGATCGGCGTTGTGGAGAATATCATTTCTACATTAAATACGTATTTAAGAGCTCGTCTCTTGGAATTTTGCCTCACTGGATACAGTAAATTTAGCTGTGACGGTCCCACCTGATGACGGAGACTTGTGTTGCCTCCGAAACGTCGTGATTTATTATTTTATTTCTATTATTATTTATATTATTTTTATTATTTATTTTTACCTACGTGACTTTACCGAAAAAACCTACGAGTATGTTACTCATTCTTCATAACACGTAAATGATGTATTTGCGGTTAATAAGGGTCATTGCCAGAAACGTTGTCTAACATGTGTTTTTTTGCCCGTGTGTATGTTTAACTTCTTTCGCACCGTACGCAACCAACCGTGCTGATGGGATAAGTGTGTTCAGTTGTGTTGCTAGTTATGCTTGTGCACCGCTGCCAACGCGGCATCGCCAAATAACGACTGTGATGTCTTAGCGTCGAGTTCAACTCGGACGCATATCTAGCACTGATGGAGCATCCATGCCGAAAGAGCAGGGCTCTTCGTGGCAAGGCGCGTGGGCCACTGGAGGCCCCTGACATTCGGCCCACGAAAATACACAACTTGTGAAAACACCATCTCATCATCATCATCATCATCGTGCTGCTGTCAAACACCAGTAGTTTCGAATGTGTGGCGGCCCTCGCACCGATGATGTCTTGTCGGTGAAAGTGGCCCGCACTTTCTTGGCCCTCACACTACCACAAGCAGTTGGCAATTGACCGGCACTCGTGGAAGGACAGCCCGACTCTGCTGATGAGAGGATGCATGTCGAAACCCCCAGCAGAGTGTTTGCTTGTGCTGTTGAACCAATGCTGCTGAGATGATGCACTCCCAGAAGGAAAGCCGTGTGGTCTGATGGGAATTTGTAACCAGAATATTTGTATTGTGTTTGTGTGGAGGGAAAGATATGAGTATTTTTTTATCATCGCGTACTTATTTTGTATTTTTGTACGTATTCACTTGCTGCCTGTATACTTCGACATGTGTTGCTTGTCGCCTCCTGGTGCTCACTGTGCAGGTAATCCCCATGCACATGTGGCTGGCCTGCCTCCGTCTCTCACGCCTTCCCGTTCCCTTCGGCTCTCTCAAGACGCGGTCGCTTTGGATTCGGAATATTGAATGTGTGCGCAGGCTGCTCGCGACTAACAGGGATGCGTGGTGCGGGACACAGCCGGGGTGCCAACTGCTGCGCCACCGCTCTGTACCGCATAAAACGGGGCGAATTCCTGAATCCCCCCCCCCCCCCCAAAAAAAAAACCCCAATAGACCCAGTGGTCAACTGGACATCTGTAAAAAAATTGCTTTATAGCTCCTCGGATTCCTCCAGATTGATTATTCTCATAATTTCAACCGTGATGATGGTTACAAACTGAGTAATCATTTGAAAGATGTGATTAACCATGCAAAAAAGATTTAACTACACTTATTTGGCCAATCTTATTTGACAGACAACTATTACAGGTTTACAATGTTCAGTTGTTTTCTCCTTTTCACAGGTTGAGTCACAAACCGTACCTCTCCATAACAAAGGCTCACCCTCTTAAGCCTCACCTTACCATATGAATAAAAAGTGTGCTGTACTTGGCCCTTCCCCCCTCTCCAACCATTATATAAACGGAGTGGTAGCTCCTGCAATATCTCATTTACTTGATACAGCTGTCGTGGCTGTGACGGTTCCACCTGAAGACGGAAGCTTGTGTTGCCTCCGAAACGTCGTGATTTTTATTTTATTTTACTTTTATTAATTTTTATGTTTTACCTACGTGACTTTACCGAAAAAACCCAAGAATATGGGTAAGCCACAGCTAAGCTACGATTGGATGGCTGCATGTGGTGAGATCAAGTGCGGCTACTCCCACTTTTTCCTAAGACCTCTGACCAGCTTGTAAAAGTAGGCCAAATACTATCTATAGGGCAGTTCTCTAGAGCTCCTTCTATCGGAGGCCATTCTGTCAACAGGGGCACGAGCAGGCAATTGCAGGGCTGAGCCTTTACCTTTTCTTGAAACCAGGAATTGAACCGAGGTGTTAGGCCGTGTGGCTGGTGAGTGAGAGTCCGTGGGAGATTGGCAGAAGCGCTGTGTGGTTTCCAGCTCAAATGAACATCGAGGCATTGGTGCTCACCCTTCGTTTGCAGGGCAGCAGAGCCACTGGTGGATATTCCACATTCCCGTGGCAAGGGCAAGTATATCCAATGGACAGCCACCGATAACTTCAGCACAACGTGCTACTCATTTCATTATTTCATTGCCCTCGCAGTCAGAGGGATGATGGGCTGAGTCAGCCCCAGAGGTCGCAAACGGGTTTTGATTCCTTACCGTACCCGTACCCGGCCGCACCAGGGTCGCAAACGGCTACCCGTACCCGGCCGGGTACGGGTAGCCGGGTATCGGGTAGGGTACGGGTATCGGGTACCCGGTTGCGACCTCTGGTCAGCCCCCACCTACCCCCCTCTCCCCCCAACTTCCGCCTCCAGGGGTGGAGTTCGCTTCATGGGCATAGCGAGGAGCCGCTCGGCCGCTGGCGCCGTGATGAATTCGTGGTTGCAGGAGAGGCCGGGTGCTGCACTGACGACAGTGACAGCGCCCCTCGACAGATGACGACACGGCAGGTGCCCTGTCTGGAGTCAGGGGTGAGCCGTCGCCGTTGTGCTGGGGACTACCCAGGGTGCAGAGACATCTCTGCACTAAGTCGGGGCCTGTGGGGATACCGGGGAGCAGCAAGGAGATCCAGAGAGACAGAGAGAGAGACAGAGTGATGAGAAGGACACGGGGAGATGGACAGATAGATACCAACATCAAGAGACATTTGAACACACAGAGATACATAGAGACACAGACACAAAGAGGCAGAGAGCCATTGGCCCAGAGACACTGGACTCTTGGACAGACGATCTATATATAATGTAACAATGTTCTGCTTCATAAACTACAAAATTTATGAAGCCAGAACTTTAGAATGTAGGCCACCAACGAATGTTGGGACGAAAATGAGATTTTTTTATTGACTTATTTTTGATCGAAGCCAATGGAACGACGACTGAGGATAAGAGGTACAATCCAAATAGGAAGTCAGCTTTGCAATAACTCAATTTTCCAACAATTTTTTCCCTTTTCTTTAAAATATAGCACACTTTTTGAAACAAATGTATTAAACTTTTTGATTTTTGAAGCAGGGCCACTTATACGAATCTTCCGTGAATTTTGGGAGGCAGATGAAGCCAGAAAGTGAAATCGGATTTTCAATAACTCAATTTGTTTTGTTCGGTGCTCTGAACCAAGTGAGAATATTAGTAATACTAATATAATACTGCTACTACGACTCTGCTTCCAGTCGACTGTGATGCACAGGTCCATGAGTAGCAAGCGAGAAATGCGCACTGTCATTTACTGATATAATTCATAATAAATTAATTGATCTCAATGTTGAAAAAAAATAACCAGTGTAAATGTTTCAATTTGGATTACAGAGTACATTAACATGCCCTCCCCCCATGTGAACACGTGACCAGTATTACACTGCTCGCCATTCGCTTCACAACAGTAGACATGAGAGATCCAGAGACGTCATTCTCAAGAGGTATGCCATTGTGTGCCAGCGTCGTCATCAACATTTGCCAAATCCAAATCCAAATAAATAAACATCGTAAATGTACTTAGTTTGGATTACACATAGCAGCGACAGAGCCCCTGTAACGTGAACACTTGGTGAGACCTCTTGTTGAGGAGTCTTGAGACTCGGTGAGACTTGGTGAGGAGTCTTGGTGAGGAGTGTTGGTGAGACCTCTTGGTGAGACCTCTTGGTGAGGAGTCTTGGTGAGGAGTCTTGGTGAGGAGTCTTGAGACTTTTCTGCGTAAAAAAGCATCATAATAAATAGAATAACATCGGCTGTGAAATCTTACTTGCTAAACATAGCTGCTTGCGTGCATATATATTCATTCCCGTATTGCCATATTTACATGCAGAGCCGTCGTGTTATGGCGTGTGTGTGAGTGTGTGTGAGTGAGTGTGTGTGAGAGTGTGTGTGTGAGTGTGTGTGAGCGAGTGCGCCACACCTATTACCATCATTAGAGGAAAAAACGGTGATCCAATCTCCGACCCCCAGGAACAGGTTTGCAGATTTGCTGAGCATTTCTGTGAAGTCCTGGGGGAGGGAAAATCTCTCAGCCAGGAAAACATCATGGCACAAAGTGGGGATAACCCTGCTGAGGCTGCGGTGCCTCAAATATTGGAAGAGGTCACCCCCTGTGAGTGGCTGGCTGAGGTACCGGCTGTTGAGGAAGTACTGAGGGCGATCCGGAGTCTGAGACCAGGGAAGGCACCGGGCAGAGATGATCTCCCAGGCGAAATGCTGAGGGAGGGTGGCGTTTGTGCACAGACTGCCCTATATGACATCATAACAACAGTCTGGACCACTGGACGGGTTCCGCAGGACTGGAAGGATGCCCTGGTGGTCCCCCTCTTTAAGAAGGGGGACCGTACCGACTGTAACAACTACAGGGGCATCTCACTCCTCAGTGTGCCGGGTAAGGTCCTGGCAAGGATTATTCAACATCGCCTTGCTAGGCATGCTGAGGAGAGGCTTGCGGAGCCCCAATGTGGTTTCAGGAAAGGGCGGTCCTGCACAGATGCCATATTTTCTGTCCGTCTGCTACAGCAGAGGTGTAGGGAATTCCAAAAAGACCTACATCTCTGCTTTATTGACCTGGTCAAGGCCTATGATACCATCAGTAGGACTGGGCTCTGGGTTGTTCTTCGTGCTTTCGGAGTCCCTGACCCTCTGCTCACGATCATTAAGGACCTTCATGATGGTGAGCGGGCCCGGGTAAAACTACGTGGCCGGGAGTCGGAACCTTTCCCTGTACACCTTGGGGTGCGACAGGGATGTCCTCTGGCTCCCACATTATTTAACATCTATTTCGACTGCGTAGTTCGTGAAGCCTTCAATAGCTGTACCGGGGGAATTACCATTTGGTACAGATATAATGGGAGGCTGATCGACGCCCGGGTGCGATCAAGGGATGGCTCCCTATTGGTCAACCACGTTATGTATGCCGATGATTTGGTAATAGCTGCTCATTCATAAGAGGAGTTGGAGACGCTGCTGCTGAGACTGGAGTGTGCTACTAAGAGGTGGGGCCTTACCATCAGCCCCACCAAAACTAAGCACCTGCCTGGGTATTTTGTACCATCGGGCACTCCGCCCCCACAACTCCCAATCGGTGATGGGGCAGTTGTGGAGAGAGTAGAGAGTTTCCCATACCTGGGCAGTGTGCTCATGACCGGCTCCAGTTTATCAGCAGAGGTCTCACTCCGAATCAGTCGAGCGGCAATATCTTTTCATCGGTTGCGTAACGCTGTGTGGAAGCTACCTGGTCTGTCGCTCCGCACGAAGCTTCAGGTCTTCTCGGCCACGGTCATTCCCTCCCTTCTCTATGCTTGCGAAACGTGGACCCCCCTAGTGGAGCATCTTCGCCGGTTGGAAACATTTAGGCTGGCCTGCCTACGATCCATCCTGGGTTTAACCAGGCTGGATTGTGTGAGGAGCTCACAAGTCCTTGAAAGATCTGGGCAAAGTCCCATCAGTGAGCTCCTCCGGCAGGCAAGGCTGCGTTGGCTGGGTCATGTAGCCCGCATGCCCAGCCACCGCATGCCTAAACAGCTTTTGTTCGGCCGGATCGAGGGGGCTAAACGGGCGCGGCACGGGCTAGAGAAGAGATGGAGTGATGTGGTACAGGAGGACGTGGAGCTGAGTGGACTTGCCGATGACTGGTACCAGCGGTGTCAAGATCGGCCTCAGTGGAGGAGGCTCGTGAAGGACGCTACTGGGCAGTTGGAGGCAGTCGCCCTCCAACAACAACGGAGGGCGGAGGAGCGACGCTCACAACAACGAGCGGAGCGCCGGGTGGCTAAAGCACAGCAAGTTGGCACAGTAGGGGGCACAGGTGGTGCATCAGCCAGTCATCTCGGTCATCTCGGTCAGTCGACCCGTGGCACCTGGGTCTGCCCCGTGACCTCCTGCCAGCGGGCGTTCGACACTTCACGTGGCCTCAAGGTGCACATGGCCTGGCACAAGCGTCGTGGTGACGTCACCGCCACTTAGTGGCGAATGGCGGTTGTTGTTGTTGTTGTTGTGAGCGAGTGTGCGTGGGAGTGTGCGAGTGTGTGAGTGAGTGTGTGAGTTTGCGAGTGTGCGATTGTATGAGCAAGTTAGTGAGTGTGCGAGTGTGTGTGTGAGTGTGCGAGTGTGTGTGTGAGTGTGCGAGTGTGTGAGTGAGTGTGTGTACGAGTGAGTGTGTGAGTGTGCGAGTGTGCGAGTGAGTGTGCGAGGTGGGAGTGTGCGAGTGTGCGAGTGAATGTGTGAGTGTGGGAGTGTGTGTGCGAGTGTGGGAGTGAGTGTGCGTGCGTGCGAGCGAGTGTGGGAGTGTGCGAGTGTGTGAGTGTGTGTGTGAGTGTGCGAGTGTGTGAGTGTGTGTGAGGGTGCGAGTGTGTGAGTGTGCGAGTGAGTGTACGAGGTGGGAGTGTGCGAGTGTGAGAGTGTGAGAGTGTGTGAGTGTGCGAGTGTGTGAGTGTGCGAGGGAGTGTGCGAGTGTGCAAGTGAATGTGTGTGCGAGTGAGTGTGCGAGGTGGGAGTGTGCGAGTGTGCGAGTAAGTGTGTGAGTGTGGGAGTGTGTGCGAGTGTGGGAGTGAGTGTGCGTGCGTGCGAGCGAGTGTGGGAGTGTGCGAGTGTGCGAGTAAGTGTGTGAGTGTGGGAGTGTGTGTGCGAGTGTGGGAGTGAGTGTGCGAGTGTGTGAGTGTGTGAGTGCGAGCGAGTGTGTGAGTGTGCGAGGTGGGAGTGTGCGAGCGTGCGAGTGTGTGAGTGAGTGTGTGTACGAGTGAGTGTGTGAGTGTGCGAGTGTGTGAGTGCGAGTGAGTGTGTGAGTGTGCGTGTGCAAGTCGTGATTTCTAAAAGGCAATAATTCCCAGAACGCCCTGCACGAACCCTCACCCCTCGCTGTGCTTAAATTGTCTCGACAATTAACAGCGACGGTTAGCGGATCAATCGACCCACCCCCCACCACGCTAACCAGTATATCATCACAATCAGCCATGGGCGATCCACTCGTGGATGAAAGCCCCCCCCTCCGACTACCACCCCCCCCCCTTCCAAAGCCGTCGCCATCTCTCTCCTGCGATGCGAGAAATCCTCCGAGCACCTTTGCCTGGACTCGCGAACTCATTCCATAGCTCCGTCTCCTCGGCGGACGTGCTCTCAAATTGCCTCTCATTCCTCTACCGCCGTCGTGTTTGACCACCGGGGGCCTCTCACCCCCTACGAGGCGAGCGGCTGTCCACGCTTCGTCGCCACGCGCCCCCCGTGTATGCAGCTCCCCCCCCCCCCCCCCGTCAATACCATCAAACGCACGTCGAGTGTTCTCTATCGCTATCGCCGATCTGTGAATGCTTTTGTCAGACAAAAAATGAGAACAAGACAGTAGCTATTGGGGAAGAGCCGCATGACATTCGGACGGATATCTTCTTTTTCTTAGACCCATCGATCCAGACGGAGAGAGATTCTGACCCCGACCCGAGAGGCAACATCATCGCGCCTCTTCCTTCACCACCCTCCCCTCCCAGGATTCACATTAAACCCCCCCCCCCACCAGCCGGCTCGCCACCCCCTCTCTCTGTAGGACTTGAGAAGTTGGGTTGGGGGGGACACACACGTGCCTCTGCTGTGTGTGATGCGGCGAGTGGGGGGAGCGGTGGCGCAGTGGTTAGCGCACCGCGCTACAAACCCGGCGAGGAGAGGCAACGGAAACATTTTTGTTGTCGAGATGCGTGGAGAACGACGACCCCATCGCCCACGCGCACGGCCCTCGCTGCGAGCGAGTGCGATACTTCAGGGGCATCGACTCGCGCAAAGTAGACGCGATCGACGACGCCAGATCGACTGTGTCGTGACCGCCGCCCCTCTCCCACCAGTGTGTCCCCCACTAGGGGATGCGAAATGCCGCATCGAAATCGTTTGAGCCGAGAGCTTGCGAAGAAGAAGAAAGCGGAGTTCAATGTGGGAGATGTTTTGGGGAATGTGTGTAACATGTGCCAGTTGTTTACACGCCTACACAGGTTCCGTTGTGTGGAGTTGTTCCCACAACGTTTGAAAAACGTGAAGTGTCCATTGGAACTGCTCCGCGTTGCGCGCACGAGTTCGATGCAAGTTGGATTTGCGGTGCGTCTCTGCACGCAACCTGCCGGTGTTGTGGTTTGTATTCTCTCCCCGTGTTCTGAGTGGGGTTTCCTCCGGGGTCTCTGGGTTCCTCCCATAGCAAACCCCCCACCGCCACTTAAAGATCGCAACGCTGAAGAATTGCTTGCAAATGACTCAATTGGAGTGTTGCGCATCGCAGCAACGTCGCCTAACTACTGCGACAAAACGTGGCAGGACCCAAATGACAAAAAAAAACCAGCGTGATGATAATGATATTCGTGATAATGATAATAATAGTGAAAATACCGAAAATGATAACAGTGATAATGATGATAACAGTGATAATGATGATAATGGTAACGACATCTGAAGACGCTGGACCAGACACGGGAACCGCTCGAGTGGCTCGCAGTCGGAGTGTTGCGAGTCCGACTCCAGGTTGGGGGGGGGGGTTCAGCCCATCATCATCATCATCCCACTGGGGTCGACAAAATGCGAACTGCTTTGTTGAGAAGTTAGCAGTTTTTGTCCGATGGACCGTCTCGCCCCCGCCATGGGAATGTGGAATATCCACCATTGCCCGAAACATCGCCAATCACATGTATATATTTTTTTCAATTAAAGACTGGTGTGTTTAGGTTTTTTTCTGGTGTTTGCACAACACCACTGCCAACGCAACAGCAGCAGCAGCATCACAGAGTGATTCGGAATCCTCCTCTGCGCCGTGTGGGGGAAGGGAGGGGAGACGGGTGGGGGGTGGGGGCAAGTAATGGGGGGTGGGGCGGAGAAAAGTTTGCTTTGATGGCCAAATTGTTCTCTGCAGGCTCCCCCCCCCCCCGGGCATTTCACGTCTCGGTGTGGATTGACCGTGGCCAGAACACGCGTGACTGATTTCGTGAAGTGGCTTTCCAAATCCGTCCCGTGACAATTACCGAATACCCCCCCGCGTCCTACCCAGGCCGCCAGGGCGCTTCCGCAAACAAAAGCGGGCGATCAACCTTCCCCCCCCCCCCGCCCCCCCGTCATTCCACTGCCTCTTGTCGGTTCAACGACGACGGGGCTTATCACCGTCAATTGTCTCGCGTCAATCATCACGTCCCGGCATCAGTCGTCGAGCGCCTGCCCACCACCATCATCATCAACAACAACAACAATCATCAGACGTCGTTACCCATCATGCCGGGACTGTCACCCGCTGTTCTCATTCGCGTGTGCGTGAGGGATTGGCGCGTTTCATGCGGTTAAATTGTTTTTTTTTACTACCACCAGAAGATAAAAATAAAACTGTCAACAACGGAGGGGGGTGAATTGTAAACGTACCCCGATTAGAATGACTGATAAATGGCCGCTTGTATGAAATGGATTAATCTCATGATTAACTGGAATTTGAAATGAATAACTACGTACAGAGACTGCCTGTCTCCCACCTTTAATTAGAATAAACTCCATTCGCTCGGTGTCAACAGCACTGCGTGACCAAGCTTCAGGCCATGGCCCTTATTCGGAGCGCATCAAATGAAGAAGCACATAAAATTTGCCATGAATAAGGACCATTTTCCCGAAACGTCGCGAATCAAAGGTGTTGTTTTAAAGACCACAGGCAGCGTAATTCACGAATGTGAATTTTATTATTCCCCACAAACTTTGCTTTTGTGACCAGGACAGTGATATTTTTAAATGTACCTATTTTCCAGAACATTCCAGATAGATTCAGTGCTGAGTAAACTTGAAGTAACTTCTAGAACATTATATAACTTTCCAGTAATATAAATAGTGGTATAAATACAGGGGCCTTAAGCCCACCAGTTCAGTTTAGTTCCAGCTGCCTAAGTGGATACACATCTGCATTTTACTGAGATGGCATCAAGACGCTGCAAGCATCCGGCAGACGCATTTTGCTCTGTCTGCGGTCAATTTATCAAGACAAGAGTGAAAAGTAGTCTGTGGAAGCATCTGCTAAGATGTGGGAGGCCTACAAGTCATATTTCGGCATGCCTGTCGGCCAGTAAGGAGAAAGCGGCTTGGAACAGCTTTGTCGCAGTGGTTCGTGGCTTCCTGGGCGATCACAAGGTCGAAAACTACGTGGAGCTAGTTGAGACTCTGGTGAAAAACTACGGCACAATGGGCTGGAGGATGTCCCTCAAAGTCTATATTCTTGATGCTCATCTTGATAAATTCAAGGAGAACATGGGAGCGTATTCGAAGGAGCAAGGCGAGGCCTTCCACCAGGATATACTGGACTTTGAACGCCGCTACCAAGGACACTATAACGAGAACATGATGGGAGACTACATTTGGGGGCTGATTCGTTAAAGTGATTTACAGCATAATCGTAAATCTCGAAAAACTACTAACTTCTAAATATTTTGTAGCAATTTTTGTATTAATTTAGTATGAATACATGTTAATTTTGATTCATATGTTGTTTTTTCTGACTTTATATGAACGAAAATATACAAATTCGCCCGTTTTCTCATAGAATATAGGCAAATGTCAAAAAATCACTGTCCTGGTCACAAAAGCAAAGTTTGTGGGGAATAATAATAGCCATTTTCTGTACTTTTTAGGCGTAAGCAATTAGGAAATAACACTACCCAGGAACAAAAATTGTGTTACATCGTGTAATTGGTGGTAAGGGAGGCACAGGTGCAGCCCTGCAGTTTCTCGCTCACGCCACTGCTGTCAGAGGAGGCCTCCACTCGAGGGAGCTCTGGACAGCCCCCTGTGGAGGGGATCTTGGCCTACTCTTCTACGCTGGCCCGACGTCTGTTTAAGAAGTGGGAATAGAGCCACACGGTACCCCACCGCGAGGCGAACTGCCCCATCGAATGACGGTGGTGTAGACATGGCTGAAGAGGCTGAGTGGGAATTTAACAACATCGGCAACCATTGCATTCAGCTGCCGCGCCGGGAAATTGAGTCTGGATGGCAAGTCCAGTGCGCCAACCATTACAACCACTGTGGCATAAATAATACAACAATAACAACAACGATGATGATGATAATCATCATCATTGTTGTAATATTCTCCACATCTGAACTAAATCTTTGGCCGCGTTAATTAATGACAGTTAATTAAAAAAATAATGCTTAACTTCAAGTGGACTTCTAAACTTCCCACGATGTCATTTTCAAGTGAGGGCCACTGTGTAGGTCACCGTGTAGGCCACTGTGTAGGCCACTGTGTAGACCACCGTGTAGGCCACTGTGTAGGCCACCGTGTAGGCCACTGTATAGGCCACTGTGTAGACCACCGTGTAGGTCACTGTGAAGGCCATTGCGCTGGCGTCACGGTCAACATTTGCCAAATTTTAAAAAGATTACACCGCACAAATTATGACTTTGGAATCTACATCGTGATCGTCGCCACCCCCACGCCCCCCATCCCACCATCCCTCCTGTGAAAACTAGGCAGGTTCCTCCTGAAAAGGAGTCGCGAGACTTGGTGTTGAAGGCTGTCCTGGTCAAACGAGGAAGTGGAATTCTTAACAAAATTCCAGAGTGGAAAAAATGCGTGGGATGATTCATCCTCTCCCGCCTTCCCCACCTCCCCTCCTCCCCCTCTCCCAGCCCCTCCACCCCCTCCCCTCCTCCCCCTCTCCCAGCCCCTCCACCCCCTCCCCTCCTCCCCCACCGGAATTAATTTGTCGCAATACAGCAGGGGAGTGATTTGATTCAAAGTTTCATTCTCCTCGTCTCATTCTTTGCCATCCTCTTCATATCATCACGCATACAACACGCATTGTATCCTGCATCTAATTTGCTCTGACCATGTTCTGGTTTGCTCATCAACCAGCGTGTACCACCGTCATCGTCGACATCGGCGGCCACGCTCTATCCACTGCTGCAGAGATAGAGGATCCTTGCCTACAAAAACAGCAAGCCGGTCACCAGCATTTGGTTTGGGCCAACCCGACTCTGCTGATGAGAAACTGAATGTCGGAACCGGCCCATAGTGTTGAACCAATGCCGCTGAAACGATGGGACGTGTCATTATTATTATTTTAATCATGTGTAGTTCTAGGTGTGTGGAGGAGGCGTATTGTTTATTTAATCCACCGATGGATGAAGGCTGCCCTATGACGTCGCCAAGCCTCTCAGCAGCCCGGGGTAGCTCTCTCCTCTGCAGCCACTTCCCATTCGCTTTGGTAAACACGAATTCTCGATGTCTCTATAAATATAAATGAGTTTATTTTTGGGGGGGGGGGGGGGGGTCAATTGCCCACATCCACTCCTCACGATCTGCCACTGGTTCATATAACATCTGAAATCTATTTGCTATGGAAAAGTGCTATTGCCCGAAACGTCACTTATTCTACTCATAATATTTTTCTCTCTCCTTTCAAAACGTGGTGTTATTGACACGGAACGCAAATCATTTTCTTATCAATTGTGATTGTGCCCCACTGCTCACACAGCAGCAGCAACACCAAATAATCTGCTGTGAAGAAGGAGCATTGCCGAAAGATTGCCTAGCGTCTTGTAAGTTATAGCGTTCTTAACAAAGCTCCACTCTCCTGCCTCTCTCCCGTTCAACTCCCGCCCCCCATCCCCACCGAGCAGTGGATGTAGACGTGTCGGTGAGCCTCCTGGTTGTGATCGTCAGCTTCTGCGCCATCGCTCTGCTGCTCGTGTCGCTCTTCGTCTCGTGGAAGCTCTGCTGGCTGCCCTGGCGGCACAAGCTCAAGGCGGCGGCGGCGCCGGCGGCGGCGGCGCACGCCAAGCAGCGCGAGCACGCGGCGAGCCGAGAGAACGGCCGGGCCAGGGACGCGCTCTCCTGCAGGGACAACAACCCCGGCGGCAGAGGTGCGTTCGTCATGTCTCTCTCGCGTCCACGTCGGTTCAGTTGGCGTCACGCGCCGGGGCGGCTTCTTCCTCGGCACGTGCGGCGAAACGTCGGCACACCGCCACGACCCCGGGGTCATCGTGGCGAGCCGCAGCGCAACCCTCGAGAAAGCACGTGGTGGGAATTAATCGAGTGATCTGGTGACGGTGATGCTGCTGCTGCTGCTGCTGCGTTGGCAGTGTTGCACAAGCACTGTCAACGCATGAGTCAATAACAATAATGTAGACTTAAAATGAATATATACACACGTATTTTAATGATGGACGTTTCGGGCAATGGCCCTTTTACATAGCAGTTCAGAATATTTATCCGAGAAGAATTTGATAAGCTATGAAGCTCTTTTTCACAGATGTCCAGCAGTTCAGGAGAGACTCCAGATAGATCGAGTGGATGATAACAGTTGCACTCTCTCTCTCTGTGCTATATTTATTCAACAGTTTAACTTGTGAGGCCACCCAGCGTTGTTAAGTTTCCCGTGAGAGTGTAGATGCGAGCGTGTTGACTGTGGGGGTTGACTGTGGGGTTTGACTATGGGGGTTGTCACACGATGGTGGCCGTGGTGGTGGTGGTGGTGGGGGTAGATGGGGCTGGCAAGGATGCGGTGGGAGCGGTGGCATCGACTCCTCGGCTCCAGCACGCGGCCTCGTCCGTGCCCTCGCCAGCCACCTCCACCTCCATCGGTACTCACCCCTCATCACCCACTCGGCATTACAAAGACAAAGGTCCCCCACCCCTCCCACCCTGTAGCCTTAACCGACTCTTGGGGCAAGAGCTGTTAGCGAGTCGCAGCGCCCACAAAGGCTGGCACGGCACACGACGAAGTGGGTGGGCACCACCACGCCCAGCCGCCTTTGTCTCCCCTGTGGCGCTGTTTGCCACATCGCACCAGGTCATCAATTGAGGCTGAGTCGACCAAGGGCAGGCCCAGAACCGGTTCAGATAATCGTCACTTGTGTTGACGGTGGGCAGGAATTGAACTCGGCTAACCAGGTTGGTAGTGCAGAGCGCGAACCGCTACACTACCGCTCACCACAACGCTCACCCTCACCACGCTGGAGCCAGGACCACCCATCAACCCTCTGGCACTCCTTCGTATGGAGAGAGAGAGACCTCCTCTTCCGCCAACAGTGACGTGAAGGAGTAATTGCGGGGCTGCGCCTATACATGTTTTGTTTTTAATAAACGGAGTGCAGCACTGAACTGTGACTGATGCCACTGGGACGATCGGTGTGGATTGAGAGAGCGTAGCGAGCGTGGGGGCAGGCAGGGGGTGCATTGCCCCCTCCCCCCGTGGCCAAAGCTACGAGTTGGGGCCCCCTTGACAGCTACCACGAGATATGTTTTCAACAAAAAAACAAAAACTTATTTTGCGAAGACGGAGCGCCCCTACGGTGTTAAATGTTCGAGACAGTGAACTTAACGACGACGTGGTTAGGCAAGGGGAGCCGCGATAAATAATAGCCGAGGTGCGACCGCGCAAGTCAAATCAAATACAGGGGCCCCATCTGACCGATTGTCGCATCCCCTGAGCCGACGATGTAGTTAATACACCACTGGCGTGAAGTCTGTAGTCGCATTTGTCCCGTCCCACACGATGCCAATGAATCCACCGGCCCCAGCTCCCTTCACGATCCACGCGTTAGGCTGAAACTGCATTGCCCATGCATTGTGCACCGATGATTATGATGTCAGTGAAAGATCATGGCCATGATGATAGTCATAATGCTAGTGATAACTCATCATTAGCCATGATCTGTCAACTTCTGGATGAAGCCCTTCTCAAACTCTCACCATTAATCATGATGTGACATGATGATGGACATTGATGACATACCAATAATTGTAACAATCACCATCAACGCCATCAACCTCATCAACACCATTATCACCACGATCACTACCATAATCATAACCACCAAACATTATCACCACTACTATACACCCCTACCGACACCAACACTACCACCATCACCACCAACTCACCCATGCCACCACCACCATCACTACCACTACCATCACCACCACGACCATATCCACCCCTACCGACACCATCACTGCGAATCACCACCTACCACCACTACCACTCATCACCATCACCAAGGTGCAGGCGAGCAGCCCTCGGCGCGGAACAAGCGGGTGGAGATCCTCAGCGGGAGTGGTGGCGGTGGTGGAACCGTGACGCGCATTGGTGAGCAGCAGGCAATCAAGATCAGCCACACGTCGCCCGACATCCCCGCCGACGTGCAGCGTGCCGGGCACGGCGCCGACAGTCGCTCTGACAGCGCCCGCATCCAGCGCCAGGTCACCGAGCCCACGTCCTCCTCCCGGTGAGCCACCACACCAGGCCACAGAGCCCACGTGCTCCTCCCAGTGAGCCACCGTGTCAGGTCACAGAGCCCACGTGCTCCTCCCGGTGAGCCACCACACCAGGCCACAGAGCCCACGTCCTCCTCCCGGTGAGCCACCACACCAGGCCACAGAGCCCACGTGCTCCTCCCAGTGAGCCACCACACCAGGTCACAGAGCCCACGTGCTCCTCCCAGTGAGCCACCACACCAGGTCACAGAGCCCACGTGCTCCTCCCAGTGAGCCATCACACCAGGCCACAGAGCCCACGTCCTCCTCCCGGTGAGCCACCACACCAGGCCACCGAGCCCACGTCCTCCTCCCAGTGAGCCACCACGCCAGGTCACAGAGCCCACGCACTCCTCCCAGTGAGCCACCGTGTCAGGTCACAGAGCCCACGTGCTCCTCCCAGTGAGCCACCACACCAGGTCACAGAGCCCACGTGCTCCTCCCAGTGAGCCACCACACCAGGCCACAGAGCCCACGTGCTCCTCCCAGTGAGCCACCACACCAGGTCACAGAGCCCACGTGCTCCTCCCAGTGAGCCACCACACCAGGCCACAGAGCCCACGTGCTCCTCCCAGTGAGCCACCACACCAGGCCACAGAGCCCACGTGCTCCTCCCAGTGAGCCACCACACCAGGCCACAGAGCCCACGTGCTCCTCCAAGTGAGCCACCACACCAGGCCACAGAGCCCACGCGCTCCTCCCAGTGAGCCACCGTGTCAGGCCACAGAGCCCAAGTGCTCCTCCCAGTGAGCCATCACACCAGGTCACAGAGCCCACGTGCTCTTCCCAGTGAGCCACCATGCCAGGTCACAGAGAGGACAATGTCGCGGATGCCAAGCGTGTCAAGGTGAGGTTCACTCTCCTTCTCACTCTCCCTCTCTCTCCTGCTGTCTCCCCGCAGCCACACGTCGTTCCGGCGGCAGCTGCCACGGCAGCTCAACCTGTCCCATCTGGAGGTGGTGGGCGCGCCGCCGAGCCCGGCGACGCGGCGGCCGTCCCCGCTGGACATCGGGCGCATCAAGCCCGAGCTCTACAAGCAGCGCTCCGTCGAGGGCGACGACGCCGACGGCGGCCGCGGGACGACGGCCGCCGACGACGGGCGAACGCTGGCGGGGAAGCTGAACTTCGCGCTGCAGTACGACTACGAGACGGAGCAGCTGCTCGTGAGGGTGTGCCGTGCCGCCGAGCTGCCCGCCAAGGACTTCTCGGGCACGTCGGATCCCTACGTGAAGATCTACCTGCTGCCCGACCGCAAGCGCAAGTACCAGACCAAGGTGCACCGCAAGACGCTCAACCCCGTGTTCGAAGAGACCTTCCAGTTCTTCGTGCCGTACGCGGAGCTGCCGGCGCGGCGCCTGCACTTCAGCGTCTACGACTTCGACCGCTTCTCGCGCCATGACACCATCGGCCAAGTGGTGGTGGACAACTTGTTCGAGGAGTCGGACCTGTCGCGAGAGACCTCGCTCTGGAGAGACATTGAGTGCGTCGCATCGGTAGGAGGCCCGCGGCGGCGCACGCGGCCGAGGAGGTGGTGATGGAGGACGCTCGCTCGCTCGCTCGCTGAGTTTGTGGTGGAGTTGAACGGAGGACGAGTGGTGGTGGTTTTGGTGATGGTGGAGAGGGGGTTGAGTGGGTGGTGGGGAGGGGGTGGCGTGTCGTTAATGTGTGTGTCTGTTCGTGTGTCTAAACTAAACTAATTCTTTTTTTACTTTTTAAACTAAACTCTGTATTTTACGATGTAAAGCCCACTGAGCTATATAGCTATTTTTGCAGAAGCGACCTGGCCACAAATCAGAGCTCAACGAGGTGGTTTATCATGTAGAAATGTATAACAGCCCCAAATACTCTAAATACATGTTTATAAATGTGGAGGGGTAAACCGGAGGACCCGGAAAAAAAATCCACGCAACCACAGGAAGAGCATGCAAACTCCAACAGAGTCGTGATTGAACCCACAACCTCCTGAATATCAGGCGAGGTAGTTACTATCTCGCCACCGTGGTGCCCTCTGCGTAGAGGGAGCCATCGACCTCAGTTCGATTCCTGCTCACAGGCGACCTCAATAACGGATCATCCGAACCGGTCCTGTACATCTCGTAGGTCAAATCGGCCTTAAAATAAGTACCTGGTGCGGTGTGTATACATGAGCACTGGGGAGACAAAGACGGCCGGCCGTGCGGGCGTGATCTTTGCCACCAACCACCTCGTGCGCTGTTCCGGCCTTCTCAGTTGCTGCTGTTGCTGCTCGCTGTCTGCACTTGCCCCAACAGTCCATTGAAGGCTACGCGGCGGGGGATCTTTGTGTCTGTGTGCTCGTGTGTGGTACTAGGAGAAGGATGACCTGGGGGAGTTGATGTTCTCGCTCTGCTACCTCCCCACCGCCGGGCGCCTCACGCTCACCGTCATCAAGGCTCGCAACCTCAAAGCCATGGACATCACGGGGGCCTCGGGTGAGCTCCCGCGCAGCGTCTGTTCCCCGGGGGAATGCTCTTTTTGCCACAAGGTGGTGGTGCGCTGCTCGCTGTCGGAGTTCCAAAAGGAATCTAAATATATATGTCTGCATTTAAAAAAAAAATATCTCGAAAAGACCTTCATCTGTATGTCTCAAAAACCTTCAAGGTACTTCC
Organism: Lampetra planeri; assembly: GCF_965212315.1. NCBI lineage: Eukaryota > Metazoa > Chordata > Hyperoartia > Petromyzontiformes > Petromyzontidae > Lampetra > Lampetra planeri. Next base: position 13,460,562 of record NC_136122.1, on the reverse strand, counting down.
CGACAAGGTAGAAAGCTGAAATTTAGTACATAAATCTGAGATTTTTAATTTGAAGGCCCCCAAATCTCGATTTTCAGTGCCCCATAAACATGTTTGTGCCTGGTGTCATTCAAAAACCGTTCAAAATATAACATTGTGTTTTTTTAATATAGTGTTCAACAGCAAATACAATTAAATCGAGAACCATTGGTTCTATCTTTTATTGTTTTGAGATATTTCAGATTCAAGCGGTTTTGACGAAAAAAATACGCACTTGATAATGTTCATATCTGAATCATTTGAAAACGGTTAAAGATAGGAACTCCTATTATAGAGTACTACATACATTCCTGTTTGTTCTTTCTAATAAAAGAAAGAGCGTAATATTTAAATGAAGCAGTTTCAGATGGGGGTACGTCTTTAAAGATAAGAAGTTAAATAAAGTCGATAACAATTCGTTTTTTTGCGGAAAAATACAAATGTTTGGAGTAGTTGCTAGTGTCTGATCGTAGATACAAATTGTAAAAACTCATATCAGGTTAATAATTGTATTTATTGAAAACTTTTGCCCAGCAAAGAAAGGCTTTATGAACTAGTACACAATAAATGTCCTCAAATTCCATTACAAGTGTGCTCCAGGCAGAACTTAGACCCTCACTGACAGTCTTCCGGGTGGCTGGGGGGAGGGGGGGGGGGTGACCCGGAGTAGCCGTCACGTGGCTAGTGGAAGCCGGCACGCTGCTAGCGGTAGCCGTCACGTGGCTAGTGGTAGCCGTCACGTGGCTAGCGGTAGCCGTCACGTGGCTAGCGGTAGCCGTCACGTGGCTAGTGGTAGCCGTCACGCGGCTAGTGGTAGCCGGCACGCTGCTAGTGGTAGCCGTCACGTGGCTAGTGGTAGCCGGCACGCTGCTAGCGGTAGCCGCAGCCATAGCAAGAGATACACTTGCATGCGGTGTGCCGAGTGCAGAAATCTCTTCTGAGTTGCCGACGCGGAGAGACCCGGCTGATAATAATCCCCGGCTATGGATGCACTGTCACAAGACAGATAGCTGTTCATTAGGGGGCCTCGTAGAGTGGTCCATTGGGAATGGCCTGTGGAAGTAGATATCACAGATCTACTATGGGTTGTGTATTCGGGCTGTGGGTGGTCTGTAAGGGCTATACGTGATTTGTTCTGGCTATGCGTGTTGCATTAGTACTACGCGTGCAGCGTTCGTACTACGGGCGGTGTGTTCATGAATGACCCGACTTGTGGATGCAGCGCGCGCTACGCGAGGCGATGTGCGCGTGCAGTCCGTCTCACGCGTGGCTCATTACGATTGACACATCACGTTCCCGCCGCGCGTCGTTGCACACGCCACGTCGCTGTGGGCAGGCCCACGCACACACACGCCGGACTATTAGCGTACAGGGCTTTCTTCATTTTCTCTCTTCCTACCCAAAGGGGCGTTCTATCTCTCTGGCTCCGTCACCCACGTGTATCAACAATTCTTCTCGGGGGGGAGGGGGGAACGTGGGCTTGCGTACACGCACGCTCGCTTGCTCTCCCAATCGCTCGCTCCCCCACTCCCTCCACGCGCTGCGGCTTGCTGCTCACAATGAAAACCATTTGCGGCTCGGTCAAATGTCCCTCCTTGCAGGAAGAGGGGTAATTCACGTCGCCAATTTAATATTTATCGGTCAGAGTCCTTGTCCAAAGAGCGCGGGGAGGAGGGTCGCGGAGGTCGGCCGCTAGCGGAATGATTGTCATCACGCACAATGCCGCGACGCACCTCCATGTCACCGTCACCGCCGCCGATACCGCCCTGGCTATCGTCGTCGACGTCACGCGATGGCCACAGCTACGATAGAGCGACGTCAACACCATCAGCAACATCGCCACCAGCGCTGTCATCACGACCACCACCAACATCGGCACCAGCAGCACCACTCACTACCAGCACCACTACCATCATGATAACCATCACCAATGCAGTGATAACCACCATTATCACTGGAACCACTATCCCAAGATCTGCCATAACTACCACCACTGTCACCACACCACCAACAAAATGACTGCCATCACCACCTCCATCACCACAGTCACTCCTATCTCTATCACTACTCTGACCAAAAGCATTCACCACCACCACCACTGATTTCACCAATACCAAGGAAAAAGATCCCCTGTATAGCCTTAACAGACTGTTGGGGCAAGAGCCCCGGTGTGTAACATGAGTGGGTGGGTGGTGAGCACTACGCCCGGCCACCTTTGTCTCCCCGGTGCTGATATTTACACACTGTACCAGGTAAACATTTAAGGCTGAGTCGACCTAGTGGAGACTAGGTCGATATTCGTCACAGATGTTGGTGGCCGTCCGTGAGCGGGAAATCGAACTTGGGTCGCCAGTTTCGTGCAGCGCAGCGTGCTAACCGCTAAGCCACCGTGACCACCACCACCACCACTACCACCACTGCCACCACCACCGCTACCACCGCCACCACCACCACCGCTACCACCGCCACCACCGCCACAGTGCAATACTACCAGAAGCACTGTGCCAGCACCACCATCACAACGGCCACCACAACCACCGCCGCCACCACCACCGCCGCCACCACCTTGGTCGCTCTCTCACGGCCTCCGCCGCTGCCGCCGCTCAGACCCGTACGTGAAGGTGTCGCTGATGTGCGACGGGCGGAGGCTGAAGAAACGCAAGACGTCCACCAAGAAGAGCACCCTGAACCCCGTGTACAACGAGGCCATCGTGTTCGACGTTCCGCCCGAGAGCGTCGACCAAGTGTGCCTCCTCATCGCCGTGGTCGACTACGACCGGTGAGCTCGGGGTCCGCGCCGCCGCCGAGGCGATGGGACGCGGGGGCGGCTGCGTTTAGCTCGGGGGGGGGTGGGGGGTCGGCTACCTGCGGGTCCGGAGCCGCGAGCGACTCTTTGAGGACTGGCTTCGTGACGTCATTAATTGAGGAGCACCGTCTCGTAATTCACCACCGCAGTGCATCGCGGCTTTTGAATTGTTCGGTGTTTTTGTCGTTTTGTTTTACCGAATTTGAAACGAAATGTCCGCTCTTCTTATTGTGGTTGCCGACCCCTGGATTAGCTGCTGGGCTCTGCCGAGGAGCTGTAGCCGAGATGTTGGGACACGAGTTTCAGGGTGGGACACGAGATCCAGGGTGGGACACGAGTCGGCTGAGTATGAGAGACCGTTCAAGTAGATTTTGTGTCACCAGCTGAGACCGCGAGTGACCAGGATGAGTCTCGTTCGCGAGCGTCACTCCGGGTCACCGAATTGACTAAAGTCCAATCAAACGAATGTTAAGTTAAAACCAACCCTAACTGTGTCGCTTGGGAAATGGGCCATATTGCACGCATTGTAAATCGACGTGAGATATTGAATTCCCTGCAGCGCCAGTCGGCTCCTGGCAGGTTGTGCTTTTCACTTTAGACCGATCGCAGCCACAACCACAGCTCACCACCCACACTGGCACGAGCGCTGTCCAGGTGCCGGCGTTGTAGGAGCGGTTCGTAACCTGATCGTCGAAGTCCCGTGGTTAAAGTTCAGTTGCGGTGCGGATTGTCTTGTGAGCCCATTGTGTGTGGACTGATCGTGCCCCCCCCGCCCACTCCCACCCCCCACACTTCACCCCCTTCCCACGCGTGCCATTAGCGTGGGACACAACGAGGTGATCGGCGTGTGTCGCGTGGGTAACGACTCCCAGGGACTCGGCAGGGACCATTGGAACGAGATGCTGGCCTACCCGCGCAAACCCATCGCCCACTGGCACCTGCTGCAGGAGGTCAGGACACACGCACACGCATGCACGCGCACGTGTTCACACGGGCGCACGTGTACCAATGCACGCGAACACACACACACCCGCGCACGTGTTCCAATGCAGGTGTACACACACACACGCGCACGTGTAAACACGCACACTTACATTCACACGTGTACGTGCACACACTCGGGGTCATGATCAGGCAGTTCGCCAGCATTCATTCGAGCGAGCCTGATTGCTGCTGCTGCTGATGATGAGACGATGTGGTTCAAAGCTGGTTCGCGGGGGTGTTGCTTTTATTGAACCAATACTCCAGAAATTACGCGCACCCAAAAGGCCGCGCGGCTGATGGAATGCGCGAGGAATTTCTCGTGGAGAGACGGAGACGTGACAGAGACATTGTCCCCGCTTGTTTGTTTCGTGACCAACAGCCCATGGGTCGATCGGCGTGCATGGCAACACAAACAAGGCTCTACGCCGTGCCCGCGAATGGCGCGGCGGCTCTAAATGGGACGAATCTAAATGGGACGAATCGGAAAGTGGTGGTGTTTTTTTTTTAGATCAGCTTTGTCAATACTGCGAACGAATTATAACACAGCAACAATAATAATGATCTCAAACGCATCAGCTGACGTCTCACGCAGAGCGCGGCTCAGTGCCAAGGTGGGTCGGACGCAGGGTCAGGAGCTGTGACATCCGACTTTGCAGTCGGCGCTCACGTGACGCAGAAACAAAGTGACGCACTCATTAATTCGATGACTTGTGCACGCGCACGCCGAAACTTGTACACGCTGACACGTGTACTCGAGTACACACGTGTATGCACACACATATACGTCTGTACGCTCGCACACGTGTATGCACATGCACACACGTGTACGCACGTACGTGTACACGTGTACCAATAGACATGCACGCTGGAGGCGAAATGATGCCCAATTAATCGATTTCACGTTGATTATCGAGCTCACGATTCACGAATCAATTCAGCGAGAGAGGGCGTTCGTTGCTGTATACAAACGTGTCGTTTAACACCATTCCCTTGCAGCCAGTGTGGTTGGGAGGGGGGACTGGTGGGACCTGATGGTTTAATGGCACCTCCTACAAATTCTAGATGTGAAGTTTTCGTGACTGCAAGGATTCATACTCTTAGTTCTTTCGGTAAAGTCACGTAGGTAAAAAATGAAATTAAAATTAATAAAAAAAAATCACGACGTTTCGGAGGCAACGTCGTGATTTTATTGTTTTTATTTTTTCATTAATTTTAATTTCATTTTTTACCTACGTGACTTTACCGAAAGAACTAAGAGTTTGACCTCCTACAAAGACAGATGATATCCCCCCTGTAACCTTGGCATACTGTTGGGGTTATTAGCTGTCAGCGAGAACCTATGAAGGCCGGCACTCACTAGAGAGAGGTGGGTGGCCAGCACCACGACCGATCGCTTTTGTCTCCACAATAGCGATGTTTACTACGCACCGCACCAGGTGCACATTTGAGGCTGAGTAGACCTAGAGGAGGACCAGGCCCTGTTCTGATAATCGACGCTGGTGCTGGCCGTGAGCGGGAATCGAACTGGGGTCTCCAGGTTCGTAACGCAGCGCCCTAACCAGTGCACTACCGTACAGACATAGACAAATACAATGATCCCCCGTGTAGCCTTAACAGACTGTTGGGGCAAGTCCTGTTAGCGAGCACCCATGAAGGCTGGCACGGCACACTAGGGGGTTAATGGCCAGCACCACACCCGGCCCCCTTTGTCTGTGCAGTGGCGATGTTTACACACCGCACCAGGTTCTCATCGACATAGACACACAGACACAAAGACACACACACACACACACGTGCGCGCACATCAACCACACGACTGACCCCAAACACACACAAAAAGTTCGAAAAACATGAAACAAGAGCGGACAGCAGTGAGTGACTATTCTTTGAGGTTGTTCGCATGTCAACGTAGATTCGCGTGCAGGTGCCAATCATATCTCTCGCTGTGCTTCTAATGTTTCAGTGCGCAAGTCGGTTCTGCCACTGGGATATTTTGAAAGACTTTGGCTCAAATATTGGTGTGTATTCCGATAATACACTACTGTCTATATAAACCTTTCCCCTGCAGCAGACAGTTTTGGTTTCGGTGTGACTTTCCTCTATCCCTCTGTTTTAATGATAACAACGCAACAGTTTTTAATACAAAGTGTATTTCGCGTATATTTATTTTTTTATAAAGAGAGACAAAAAAGCAATTGTTGTTCGCCGTCTTAAGCCAGGGACAAGTGGTGCTCGTCCTGTGTGGAGTATTAACACGTGTCTCTGTGTCCCCTCCCTCCCTCCCCTCCCTCCTCTATGATTTATGTACTTTCATCTCACTCATTCTCCGTCTCGATTTGTCCAACCGATTGACGACGGGCCGGGTCCCGTTCAATGCCCCGGCCCCCACCGCTCTCATCCCCACTGCACCCCGCTCTTTTAATTTCATTGCGCGCGTGTGCGTGTGTGCACGTGTGTGTGTGCATGTGTGTGTGTGTCTCTCTCCCTACGTGCATATTCACGTGCACGTGTGTGTCGATCTCATGCATTTTTCGGGATGCTTAATGGGCGGGTCACTATCCATTACTTGTGGTACCCCATGGCATTTACTTTCATTGTATTATTGGACTGCGTGTGCGTGTGTGCGCGCGTATATGTGCATGTGTATCTATGCATCTATGCACGTGTAAGCTCGCGTGTGCGTGTATGTGTGCGTGTTTATCTATTCGTGCGTGTGTGTGATTACGCGTGCGTGTAAATATGCCCCTGCGTATCTGCGTGTGCGCGTGTGTCACTGCATGCGCGTCTGTGTTCGTCCACGTGTGTGTGTGCGTGTGTGCGTGATGGTGCGTGTGGTGGCACTACTCTGCGCTCCTCTGCCACTCGCTGTGCCCCCTCCCCTCGTGGCACAGTGGGCAGGGCGTGCAGCCAGCTTTGAGAGCCAGGGCTCCTGCTCTTCTCCTTAAGCAACAACAACAACACCACCACAACAACAACAACATCAGAACAGCTACACGCATCCGCACGCACACTCACCTTTTACGCACGGACACATCTGGAGCCTCACGTGCGGTGCGCAGGGTGCCACGCGCACGCGTCTGCCAATATGCACACCCGCAAAGACAAATGTCTCCCGTGTAGCCTTCACAGACTATGTTGGGGCAAGTGCTCTTAGCGAGCACCTATGACACGTGCTGGAGGGTGGTGGGTGGTTAGCTCCAGGCCCGACCGTCTTTGTCTCCCTAATGGAGATGTTTACACACAGCACAATGTACTCATTCGAGGCTGAGAGAGGCCAGGGACCGGTTCAGATAACCCTCAACTGGTGTTGGCCGTGAGCCTGGAACCGAACTCGGGTCTCTGGGCTCGCAACGCAGCGCGCTAACCGCTACACTACCACTAGCCACACACCGCTAGCTACACACCGCTAGACACACACCGCCCAGACACACACAGCCCAGACACACACCGCCCAGACACACACAGCCCAGACACACACAGCCCAGACACACACAGCCCAGACACACACAGCCCAGACACACACAGCCCAGACACACACCGCCCAGACACACACAGCCCAGACACACACCGCCCAGACACACACTGCCCAGACACACACAGCCCAGACACACACAGCCCAGACACACACAGCACCAGACACACACAGCCCAGACACACACAGCCCAGACACACACCGCCCAGACCCACACAGCCCAGACACACACCGCCCAGACACACACCGCCCAGACACACACCGCCCAGACACACACCGCCCAGACACACACCGCCCAGACACACACCGCCCAGACACACACAGCCCAGACACACACAGCCCAGACACACACAGCCCAGACACACACAGCCCAGACACACACCGCCCAGACACACACCGCCCAGACACACACAGCCCAGACACACACAGCCCAGACACACACCGCCCAGACACACACCGCCCAGACACACACAGCCCAGACACACACAGCCCAGCCACACACAGCCCAGACACACACCGCACAGACACACACCGCCCAGACACACACAGCCCAGACACACACAGCCCAGACACACACAGCCCAGACACACACAGCCCAGACACACACAGCCCAGACACACACCGCCCAGACACACACAGCCCAGATACACACAGCCCAGACACACACAGCCCAGACACACACAGACAAACACGGACGGACATTGAAATCCTGCCAAAAATCCTCTTGCTGGGGAAGGCATTACCACCCGCTTGTCGTCGGGCTCGGGTGTTGATAATCACGGTGTTTAGGATGTCACTTACATACCAGATCAGAGCTCTCGCTCTCGCTCTCTCTCTCTCTGTATATATAATAGATATGTTCCGGGACTAAGTGAGATCTCAATCAAAGCCTTCGATTGACCCCAACTGGGGACACTGACCCCAATCCCATGAGAATGCCCTCCGCCTGTACTCCCTGCCAGCTCTGGCAATTAGCAACGCTCGTGTGCCAGTGGGGAGATGTTCACACGTTTTCAACATCAAAGCCGGCCGTGCACATGCATCACGAAGCCACGCCGAGTAACTCGCGCGAACAGATGACACACGCGTGCACACACGGACCGGCGCGGTGGGAACATACGAACGTAGACATGAACGCGCTCGCAAACACAACAACAGCAACCGCCATTCGCCACTAAGTGGCGGTGACGTCACCACGACGCTTGTGCCAGGCTATGTGCACCTTGATGCCACGTGAAGTGTCGAAAACCCGCTGGCAGGAGGTCACGGGGCAGACCCAGGTGCCATGGGTCGACGGACTGAGATGAGTGGCTGATGCACCACCTGTGCCCCCTACTGTGCCAACTTGCTGTGCTTTAGCCACCCGGCGCTCTGATCGTCGTTGTGAGCGTCGCTCCTCCGCCCTCCGTTGTTGCTGGAGGGCGACTGCCTCCAACTACCCAGTAGCGTCCTTCACGAGCCTCCTCCACTGAGGCCGATCTTGACATCGCTGGTACCAGTCATCGGAAAGTCCACTCAGCTCCACATCCTCTCGTACCACATCACTCCATCTCTTCTCCAGCCCATGCCGCGCCCGTTTAGCCCCCTCGATCCGGCCGAACAAAAGCTGTTTAGGCATGCGGTGACTTGGCATGCGGGCTACATGGCCCAGCCAACGCAGCCTTGCCTGCCGGAGGAGCTCACCGATGGGACATTGTCCAGATCTTTCAAGGATTTGTGAGCTCCTCACACAATCCAGCCTGGTTAAACCCAGGATGGATCGTAGGCAGGCCATGCACACACACACCACACATGAGTGCGCAAACACGAAGATATGCACAGATTGATCTACGCGTACACACACGCGCGAACACAGGAGTTCAGGTGAACACAGACACACGTACATGGGCACGCATGCATGGACACACGCAGTAAAAAACAATCAAGCACTCGAACAAATAGGGGCAATCAGGAACACACATGAACATACAGACATGGTCATGTGTCGATACAGACGATATGCACACATACACGCATACATTAACACGCAAACATTATCCTTAGTACACACACACATATATGCATAGACACACGTGAATACAACCGTGAAGACGCACACTGCAACGCACGTGAACACACATACACACACCCGAATAGATGAACATGCCAGCATGCTGGAACACCACACACGCGCACACAGTTGAAAACACCCCCCCCCCCCAAACACACGTGGACAGGAATATGCACACACGCGTGAATATATGCGCACGTGAACATACACATTAACACACATGCACCCACACGTAGCAAACCCCCTGCTATTTCTTACACATTGTGTAAATTATTAAATTTTCTTGCGGATTTACCCGACCCTTTTTGAAGCCAGTCTTACAACTCTCGACTCGATTTGCCAGCGACGCTTGTACCGTAGCTGTAGCTACCGCGACGATCATCACGAAGACGACGATCACGATGGTGACGATCACGATGACGACGATCACGAAGACGACGATCACGATGACGACGATCACGATGACGACGAACACGATGGTGACGATCACGATGGTGACGATCACGATGACGACGATCACGATGTTGAAGATCACGATGGTGGCGATCACGATGACGACGATGATGACGATCACGATGATGACGATCACGATGACGACGATCACGATGTCGACGATCACGATGTTGAAAATCACGATGTTGAAAATCACGATGTTGAAAATCACGATGTTGAAAATCACGATGTTGAAAATCACGATGTTGAAAATCACGATGTTGAAGATCACGATGACGACGATCACAATGACGAGCTCTTGTTTAATTCGCCCCCTTTGCTTCGTGGGAACTCACCGAGCTGTGTAAATAAGCGCTCCGCCAAAATGTGCCATGCGCGTTAGAACCGACATCGGGTTACAATGCTGTGCCAACGCTGAGCCAAAGCCACGGACTCTATATACCCGTGACGATAGGAATAACTTGCGGGGGGGGGGATGCCACTAGTTAGACAATGCAAAAAACACGCGACAAATCCCAGCCGCCCATCACTTCGAGTACTTGACGACGGCCGCCATTACGAATGGAGGCGGTTGTGTTGGTGTGCGGTTGTGTTGGTGTGCGGTTGTGCGCTCGTGGCCGGAATCACCACGCTCGGGCCCGCCGCCTTTGTCTCCCCCAGGAACGATGTTTACACGGCGCACCCACGCAGTCATTGAAGGGCTGAGTCGACTTAGGGGAGACCCAGGACCGGTTCAGATAATTGCTTACTGATGGCATTTACACACGGATACACATAACCGTCATTCGCCACTAAGTAACGGTGACGTGGCCACCGCGCCTGTGCCAGGCCAGGTGCACTTTGAGGCCGCGTGAAGAGTGGGAGCTTTCTGACAGACCCAGGTGCCATGGGTTGGCTGACTGAGATGAGCGGTAAATGCACCAGCTGTACCCCCTACTGTGCCAACTTCCTCCATTTTATCTACCCGGCGCTCCGCTTGTTGTTGTGAGCGTCGTCCCTCTGTTCTCTGTTGTAGCTGAAGGGCGATTGCCTCCAACTGCCCAGCAGCGTCCTTCACGAGCCTCATCTACAGAGGTCGATCTTGACACCGCTGGTACCAGTCGTAGGCAAGTCGACTCAGCTCCACTTCCTCCAGTACCGCATCACTCCATCTCTTCTCCAAACCATGTCGTGCCCGTTTGTTTAGCCCCCTCTATGCGGCAAAACAAAAGCTGCTTGGGCATGCGGTGGCTGGACATGCGGGCTACATGGCCCAGTCAACGCAGCCTTGCCTGCCGGAGGAGCTCACCGATGGGACTTTGTTTAGATCTTTCAAGGATTTGTGAGCTCCTCACAAAATCCAGCCTGCTGGTTAAACCCAGGATGGATCGTAGGCATGCCAGCCTGAATGTTTATAACCGGCGCAGATGTTCCATCAAAGGGGGTTCACGTTTCACAAGCATGCACACACGCACACACACATGCGCACAGACCCTCATGAAGACGGCAAAGCTATCTTCACGGTATTTCCCTGGGACAGTATGCTGGGGGTGGGGAATTTGTTCGACTTGCCCAGGCTGTCGTTGAAGGCACACACCGCAAACACACACACACACACACGGTATTTTCAGGAGCTCAGCTCCGGGCAGCTCCAAGCTGAAATGAAGTCCCTGGTTGTCCCTCCCACTCTCCCGTGGTGCGCGCGTGATGCAGATGTCGCATCTGTAGGTCACGCCTACAGCTTCTCTCTCCCCAGCTGTTACTGTCAGCTCACACATCCCCTTCGCCCCGCCCTCCACATTGGATGTCAACGACACGAGTGTTATCTTCAACAAATTACCTGCTGCTGCTGCGTTGGCACAAGAACAAACAACGACAAATTCAACACGTTCGTCAATACCGATGTGTGTGGCCTGGAAATGAAAAAAACAAACATACAATAGGCGACGTTTCGGGCAATAAACCTTAATCATAGCATTGACCGTACTCTGGTCAGCGTTGTTTGGTGAAGTGACACCTTGGGGATGTTTGGCCATGACTTCTCACCTATGATCGTGGCGGCTCCTCTGGAGGAGACAGGAGAAGGCAGAGACACGTAAACGCATTCGAGAAGATCACCACGCAAACTCCCTCAAGCCATGACAGACGACGAGGGAGCATGTCTCGCTCGATGTTTCGAGGAACGCTGCTCGGCTGGCTCGGGGTAGCTATTGTCGCCTTAAGGCACTGCCGTTAGAGCTACAAGGTACCAACCAATCTGCAATGATCCTCTACATCATTGCACCGTACGTTGCTGTGATCGTATGAACCGATCAAAGTGCGCAGTGATTCCCGACTCAAGTTACCATCGAGGCCCTGGGTGCTCGTCGTCTTGTTTACAGCCCTGCCGGGCCAGCGGTGGAAATTCCACATTCCCTGCGAGCGGTCTGAGATGGATTTTGGCGTGGCCAAAGTGATCGTCGCAACAGCATCAGATGGAACTCAGCAGTGCGCGTTAAACGTCCATGGACGTTCTTGAGGAGGTAAGGGGGGAGCGGGGGGGCGACCAAATTTAAATATTGCCCCCCACTCCCCTGGGTGCGCCTCTGGTTGTGGTGGTGGTGGTGGTGGTGGCAGCGCATCGCAGCGACGCTAATTGGTATCGTTCCGTGCGTGCAAATGTGACTCTGGGAACATTTATATTCGCGTCTCAGCCTCGCGAGGCCGCACTCACATTTCGGCTGCAGCTGCTGGCTCCGTCTGCTCCTCGCGATGTTCTCCCCCCCCCCTCCAGACCCCCCCACAGCCCCCACCCAACAGCCCCCCACCATCCACAGGTTCAACCCAGTGGGGTAACGTGATTGACATGGACTCTGGTGCAAGGAATTAAATGGGCCCTCCCTCTGGCCAATCGTCAAGCTCACGGTAGAAAACGATGGCGTGAGTGTCTTTAAATCTCACTCCGCCGCCATCCCCGTTCACCCAGTAGCAGCAGCAGCAATGGGTACAGCCGCCACGCTGGGTCCACGTGATCGGCAGGTCGCCTGTGGCGGGAGTAAGGTCTGGCATTTTTCGTTCCCATCATTTTTTCTTTGCACAGAACCAAGGGATGGTCGAGGCATACAATCAACGTACAGATGCAAAGCGCGCGTTTCTTCCCAAGCCGATTCGTTCTCATTGTCGTCGTCCGTACGATGATTGTGGGGACCGTTATTAGGAGTCTAAGAACCACGCTCGAGCCATCCGACAGCCGTCGGGTACGAACGCAGTGCGAGGAAGCGTTCATCCCCGTAGAGATGAAAACAGATGGCGATTAGTCCGCACTTTTCTGTGCCGCCTTCGTCTGGCGAGCCAGGGGGTATGACACCCCCTCGACGCCCCACGGGAAGGGAGTTTCTCAACCATCTGCGGGGTGATCCACCAACCCTGGCTGCTGTCTCCACACACACAGCACTTTATTACAGGCAGACAGAGTGTAATTCGTGATGGACGCGTTGAGTGGTTGTATTATTATTATTGCCAATAACGAAATAAGAGCCACGATATTCATTGTTTGGGGGCGGGGGTGGGATTGTGTATTCGAGTGCTCGGTGTCACTGAGCAGGAAATTACCAAGCCATGAGCTGTGACCGATTGCAACGGGGTGGCAGGGGGGGGGGGGCAGGGGGGGGCAGTTTATCGTGGGGCGCGCCTTGCGATCGGTGCGCCGACTCAGCGCTGTGCAGACGTCCGCAAGACCTTGACAATATTTTAGTTTGATGTGGGGTGGGGGGGGGGTCTGGTTGGCGTGACCAAATGTTTACTTAGATATGCGCTCGCAAACACGTATCCTCGTGTCTTTATACGAAAACAAATGTATACACGATATATATTAGGGAAAAAATATAAGAAACCTACACAAAACCTGTTTACACACACACACGCGTGGGCGTGTGTGACGGACGCGTTGATGTGTCGACTCATCTGGATTTTTCCACGCCCGTTCGTTTGTACATAAATGATTTCGTGTTCACCCTGCTCCCCCACTAAGTTCACAACAATTTTACGTAACAGAAACATATTATATATAAAGTATATATTATAAGATGGAAACGTTGGCCATGAGTTGTGACAGGATGCAGCACATAAGTTTGCCTCCTGCACGTATCCGTCTCTCTACACATCACATCAGCCACACGGCTTCCTCGGAGTGAATTTGCGCAGCAGCAGCGTTGGTGGTGGTGATGATGAAGTAGTCTGGACACGGTTTTTGACGTTCAATGTTTCATCAGCAAGGTCAGGCTTGCTGAACACGATTTCGGGCGAGTTGCCAGATGTTTGCCGGCAAGGGCCCCTCTCTTTGTTCGATATGGGTCCTATATAGTTCAACGCTAAATTATGTTCATTACGGAACACAGTATCGTGATTATCACCATTGTGGAGAAGAAAAGTAGCAAAATGTATTATCAGACGATGTCTCCTTGCCATTGTTCAGTTCGTGTGCCACCACTAACACAAAGGCAAAGACAAAGATCCCCTGAATAGCCTTGAACAGACGTGCGGTGAGAGAGAGAGAGAGTTGTTCGCGAGCACCTGTGAAGGCCGGCACCGCACACGAGGGGGTGGGTGGCCACCTCCACGCCCGGCCGCCTTTGTCTCTCCAGTGGTTATGATAACACATCACACCAGGTCCTCATTTTAGTCGACATAGGGGAGTCCCAGAACCGGTTCAGAAAATCGTCACAAGATGTAGGCCGTGAGCGGGAATCAAAATCGTGTCGCAGCGCTCTAATCACTACACTACAACTCTGATAACATACACTGGAACACACGTGATGTCGTGGTGTATACACATGAATAGTAGAGTTTTCCCTAGAATATTCTAGATTTGTGCGTGCGCGTGTATGAGCATGTGTGCGTCTCTATGAGCCTGCGTGTACATGTGTGTGTGTGTACACATGCGCGCACGCGTGTGTGAGTGTGCACACTGTGTGAGCTTACCTGTACACACGTGTATGTGTGTGAGTGTGCACACTGTGTGAGCTTACCTGTACACACGTGTGTGTGAGTGTGCACACTGTGTGAGCTTACCTGTACACACGTGTGTGTGAGTGTGCACACTGTGTGAGCTTACCTGTACACACGTGTGTGTGAGTGTGCACACTGTGTGAGCTTACCTGTACACACGTGTGTGTGAGTGTGCACACTGTGTGAGCTTACCTGTACACACGTGTGTGTGAGTGTAAATGCTGAGTTGTGCAATGTGAGACAATCTGGCTAATGTTGTACGCCAAGAGGGTTGTGGGGGTGCTTTTTGTAACTCTTGGTGCGGGTGAGGGGGGGCGACTGGGGGTTAGGGGGGGGGGGCGACGAGGGGTGTGGGGGTAATAGCTTGACACGCACACGACGGGATTGATGTGGACACATTGTGTGTGTTTCTCTCCAAATCAAAGTGTCGCAGGACACGTGATTTGTGTTCCTTGCCGTGGGTCAGTGGGGCACTGCTGGACATCGCTGGGACCCCGTCATTGTTCACGGGGTCAAGGGTCGCGGTGGCGCTTGTGGCTTCGCCCGCTTGCCATGCGCACATCGATCCCTCTCCGATGTGCGCGTGTGTGTGTACGCGTGTGTGTGTACGCATGCTTGTTGAACTTCTTTCGCATCGTACATAGCCAACCGTGCTCATCGGAGGTGTGTTAGTTGAACTCGCAGGCTTTCTCTGGGTTGTATCGCAACTGCCGTGTGCTGTGCGTCGCGAGTAGAAGCAAACACACAAAGACAAAGATCCCCCGTGTAGCCTTGACAGACTGGAGGGGCAAGTGCTATTAGCGAGCACCTATGTAGGCCGGTACGGCACACGAGGGGTTGGGTGGCCAGTACCGCGACCGACCGCCTTTGTTTCCCCAGTGGCGATGTTTACACATCGCACCAGGTACTCATTGGAGGCTGAATCGACCTAGGGCAGGCCCAAGACCCGTTCCGATAATCGGCACCGGTGTTGGCCGTGAGCGGGAATCGAACCTGGGTCGTAGCGCAGCGCGATAACCGCTGCACCACCGCTCCCCACACGCACACAACAACAACAACAACGACGCGTGGGAGATAGATCCGTCAAGAAGAGCAGCACGACGTTGTCGTGGGTTTCAGGACACGATGACTCGAACGAGCCGGTCAGGCTGTACCCCCCCCTCCCCCGGGGGCGAGAGGGGGGGGTACAGGGGTTGTCCGCGCGTGAGAAGCGGCGAGGATAGAGAGGCGCCCAGAGATGGGTGCCTGACGCGGCGGTGGGAAGACCGAGAAAGGGCGACAGCGGCTGAGCGAAGCGGTGACACCGGCCGGCTCGAGGGAGGGAGGAGAGAGGGAACCGCGGGGGAATGAATGTCGTGGTCCCGTCGGCGCGAACGAGCCGATGGAAGGTCGACAGCCGACGAAGCCGAATACGGTGGTGGTGATGATGATAATTAATTATGGGAAATAAAGCGCAGAAGAGAGGATATTGCTCGCCGGGCGTGTAAGGTGCAGATGAGTTTTAATTAACTCTCTCTCTCACACATGTGAATTATTAAAAAGCCAAAAAAAAAACCCGGACCACTTTTAATTCGATGTTAGGAGTCAAATGAGCGGATTCCACGGGTAGCCGCGTAGAGCGCGTCTCGGCGTGCCCACCACACCGCAGCGTGCCCACCACACCGCAGCGTGCCCACCACACCGCAGCGTGCCCACCGCACCACGAGTGGGCACGCTGCGTGAGAGGGGCGGGCTACTGTGATGGGCACCGTGTAAGCCGCACTCTCGCTACGCGCGCCGCTTCTTCACTTTCGTGCCGTGGTCAGCTCTCTCGGCAAGGTCGCGGCCGCTTTGACACTTCCTGAGATGTGCGCGCAAGCACGGCCACTCGGCGCCAAGCCGGAGGGGAGGCGAGGGGGAGGGAAAGAGGTCGTCGGTCTTCCGCGTGAGCTCAGCGGCGGCTCGGTTAGCCTGGAGCCACTTGGCGAGCGAGATCCACGGCTTCTCGTGGAAGCGCTCTTTGAGAGCCGTCAAACGCGGGTCGTGCTTAAGACCCCGAGGCCTCCTTCAAATTCCGGGTTTTTAAATATTTTTTTTATATGCCACGCCGAGGCACTTGGCTGAATTTTGTCGCTCAGCGTTCGTGACCCCGCGGTTTGACCTCTTGCGAGCTGCCGAATCTGTGTCGCTCACCACCCCCCACCGCCGCCTCCTCCACCGCGCGCGCCTCGCAGACTTCCACACTCGCTCACCAATTAGAGCGATCGCTTCGATTAGAACGCGTGAAGGTGTTCGAAATCATTTGGTGATGGCGCTGCTGCTGCTGTTAATGCTGCTACTACTTTGGCAGTAGCAGCATTAATACTACAGAACACACTCGACACGGCTTGGTCCTTAAAAGAACAAAAATCACACAAGAGGTGGCATTTTGGGCAATGGGTCCATCTTGTTATATGTGCTCTGAAAAAGGCCCATTGCCCGAAACGTCGTCGCTTGTATATATTCTCTTTTAAGGCTACACTGTGTTTATTGATACAATGTGCGGAGGTCTTTTTTGTTTAGGGGGTGTTAGAGAGCCGCCAGATGTTGTGGCGTTGCGAGCGGAGGCGACCAAATAGAATGTGAAACTACAGGCTGCCCATAGTATACAGGCTGTCTGTGTGTACAGGCTGTCTGTGTGTACAGGCTGTCTGTGTGTACCGGGTGTCCGAAAATTAAAGGACCAAAAAAACGTGTAATAGGTTTATTATTAATCGAGATACTGACATACATTTATTATGAATGCATGTAATAGAGTTATAAGTTGTATTTTTGTTGTATGATATTGATTAGATATTCTCGAATTTGTCATACACTTCTACGTGCCGTCCATCATTCCCTATTGTCAATCTAATTTAGCGTTCAAACACGGAGAATAAAAGTCCCAACACAGCTGTAGGGTTCATAATCAACGTTTTTGGGTGTAGATCGCGTTATTTATAAATGTGTCGTAACCCTCCACCACCCGACACGGCCAATCAGCAAAAAAGTGTCACGTTGACAAAAGACAAATAGTTCACTGCTTTAGCCCACCGGTTAATGATGACGTCACCCTGCTGCTGCTCTATTTAAGACCGGGAGCCAGAGCAGAGCCTCACCATTCTGGCGAATTGCCCGATGATGCTGGATGCAATTACCAGCGAAACGTCGTACTCAAAAATTGTAAATGTTGTGGTTTCACGCTTCAACACACCGGTGGGCTAAAGCAGTGAACTATTTGTCTTATGTCAACGTGACACTTTTTTGCTGATTGGCCGTGTCGGGTGGTGGAGGGTTACGACACATTTATAAATAACGCGATCTAAACCCAAAAACGTTGATTATGAATAATATTGGTCGCGAAAGCCTACGTGTTAAACTGACAGCTGTAGGGATGGATGATGACACAGCAGCAGCAGCAACAATGTGGTGTTTAAGTTCTTCAAGGTCCTTTGGTTTTCTAGTTGTAGACTTTATTTGAAAAAAATCCAGAAATAAAAATGTCATGGTGTCAAGTCGGAGTGAACGGGCGGACTTGTAATATCAGATAATGGGCATTCTCCTGAAACAGAAAGAAAGAACCAATCAATATTCACAACAAAAAGTCTAATACACGTATTCATATCAAATTCATGTCAGTATCTCGAACAACAATGAAACTATTCAACTTTCTTCTTGTTATATTCATTTTAACATGCAGGCTTTCGCGACCAATATAATCCGTAATAGAGGTTTTGAACTCGCAACAAATTGGCCCGTTTTGTTTACGCGACAAACCTTATTAATTGGCTGTGTCGGGTGATGGCGGGGTTTAACGACGCATTCATATTCACGCGACATAACCCAACATTTATTTTCGGACACCCCGTTCGTTCGTTTCGTGCGTGCGAGTGGTGATGGGAACGCGATGGAGGCAGCGTGACCACTGCCACCACCACGTGACGTCTCCTCGTCCGCGATGATTTCGCGGCGGGGAAACGGCAGCGGATCATGGTGCTGCATGACACACACGTGTTGGCATACGATTACTTCTGGTACGTGTTTGTATGTGTGTATATATATAATAGGCATGTAATGATGATTTCTCCGCATGTCAATATACCATCATCTATCCACTACTGGATGAAGGCCCCGAGAGAGAGAGAACAACACAAACGAGACGGCAAAAAAACAGTTAAGAAGATTTAAAAAAAATATAATTTTAGTTTTTAAATCGTGGCCTTGGAATCTTAATGCATTACTGTAACTTCACCTAATCGCTGCGAAGGAAGGACGTCGCTGCATGCCTACTGTGTAATACTCAATTAAATACGACTGTCACCTGCTAGGGTCAGCGGTAACACCACATTGGAACAGAAAATCACAGCATAGGGCAAGCTGGCCTTTGTGAGAGCTGGGTGTGTGTGTGTGCGTGCATATGTAGTAATGTACTGCGTATTGAGAATGCAGGTGTGTGTGTGTGTGCGCCATGAGATCGCGAAGGGAATTGTGTGTGTGTCTGCAGAAAGCGAGGCACTTGCTCGAAAAGTCTGTTAAGGGTATACGGGGGACCTTTGTGTTTATCTGTGCAGAAAGGCACAGAGGCCGTCATAGAAACTTCCCAAGCGGAGAGAGCAGGGCTGGGAGGGTGGAAGGAGATGAAGATGGGGGTGGGGGAGGTGAGAGCCAGAAATGTTAAGCTATTTAAATAGGGCCCCTACATTCACGAAACAACAAAAATCAATCGAAGAATATTCTCTGGAAATATCAATAACTTGGGGGGGGGAGGGAGGTGGGGGGGGTCTCATCAAGGCGGGTGGGGTTGGGGGGGGGGCTGACCACCGCCTCGTCTCCACTGTTGGCTGGACGCTGCATCAGTGGAGCTCGCTTGTAAGCAGGCATCATCATTCCACGGGCGTGTTTCTCACAATTTCTATTGAGGCTGGAGGAGGAATCCGATGAGCTATTGAGCTCTTTTTCCCCCCCACAGATGTCCAGCAGGGGCGGGTCGGCAAGTTACAACAACAAAAACAAGACTCTTAGTGGTTGGAAATTCCACGTTGCTATGACGGGGCTCTCGGTGTTGAGAACGACGGCCCCTGTGACATGTGCACATCTTCTATGTATCGGAGTCCTCGGCTCGCTGGGAAATTGGAGTACGTGAGCAGGTGACTTGCAGTAGTCACAGCCATATCTAGATGGTATACTGAATGTGGTGTGCCGTGTGAAAACATTTTCCGACTCGTCGGAAGGCTGGAGTAGGCGGCAGGTGATCAAAGCAGCCACATCCATAGCGATGTGGTATACTGGATGTGGTGTTCCGCATCCAGTATACCACATCCATAGCGATGTGGTATACTGGATGCGGTGTTCCGGGCGGGAAGACATTTTCCGGGTCGTTGGTAGACTTCAATAGGTGACACGTGACTGGCAGTAGCCATGTGGATATCGAGATGGGGTATACTGGATGTGCTGTGCCGGGTGTGGCTGAAATTAAATCCCCGGTACGATTCTCAAACATTGCTCGGCTCCCTTGTCTTCAATCCCGTCGTGTCACAGGGGGGCTAGGTGGCGTGTATTGTGGGGGGGGGGGGGGGGGGGGGTCGGGGGGCACTGGGGGGGGGGGGGGATGACGGGTATCTTTTTTAGGGGTTGGAACGGTGATCGTGCACATGTCGCGCCTTGTGTAGACAATAAAACAAACCAAGACTGTTCTCGTTTTCTATGTTCAAATAAAAGTGCTGGATGTTTGAAGCCAAGCCTTGCCCTGCTGCTGTTGCCATGATGATGATGACGATCGCCGCTTGTTGCAGAGTGCCTCGGTCCGCCTGCTTCACAGAGAACCTTAAAGAGCCCGTGACGTGAATCGAATAGGAAGAGTGGCAAGCGGGTGGGTGGATGAGTGGGTAAAGAGGTGGGTGCGTGAGTGGGTGAATAGGCGGGTGGGTGGGTGGATGGGTTGGGTGGATGAGTGGTTGGCTAAGTGGGTGGGTCACTGCGTGGGTGAGGGAGTGGATGGGTGGCCAAGTGGGTGTGTAGCCCGGTGAGTGGGTGAATGGGTGGGTGAGTAGATGAGTGGGTGAGTGAGTGAGTGAGCGGCTGGGTGGGTGGTGGGGTGGTTATTACTGCGGGTGAATATTAACCATCAAACACTGCGCGCCGTCTGCGTCATAGGCATAACGGGTCCTTGCCAAATATTACCCACAAATCACTTAATTGGATAAAACAATATTGGTGACATCTCCTCCACGCTGGCAGACTATATACCCCTGTGTGAAACACGGAGCCCTCCTTCGCGGGATAGCCTTGCAGAATACCAAATGTATCTTTGACTTTATGATCATTATTATTGTTGTTGTTGGAGCCCCACGCTTTGTGAGATGCACCTGTCGGCTCGTTGGGCGACCACTGCTCGGAGGTCGTCACTCCTCGTGACCACGTCGGCGACAATGAGCCAGCACCGCTCAGAATCCTGGGTCGCAGTAAGATTCCCACCGCAAGAGCCAGGTTGTATGCACACTATGTATGTTGGACTTCTTTTGCACCGCACGTATTCAACCGTGCTCATCGGAGGTGCTCGAGTGTAGCGAGTCGATCTCAGCCAGGTTCGCCAATGACTCACACAGAGACCCAAAAACGCACAGAGAATCAAAGACTCACACAAAGACCCAATAACCTACATAGATACCCAATGACTCACATAGAGATCCAATGACTCACATAGAGATCCAATGACTCACATAAAGACTCATAGACTCACACAGACCCAAAGACTCACATATACCATACACTCACACAGAGACCCAATGACTCACACAGAGACCATAGACTCACACAGACCGAGTTGTGATTAAACCGGGTTCTCCAGCGCAGTGTCTCAATAGTCTCCGTCTGATAATCTCCCCGTTTAAATGGTGTCACTTAAATCGCCTGTTTCCAGCTCTGATGACTGAAGCGATACGAGTTTGGCTTGCGGCAATTGCTCTATTGCAAGGGGGTATAAACGTCGTGCTCCTAATGTCACTTGACATTATCATCTTCCGCAGGGTGATGCACTGCTTTCTTTAACCCGACCCACCCTGCCTCTACCCACCCCCACTCTGGGTTAATGTCGTTATCTAATTGCAGCGTGAATATCTCGAGAGAGAAAAAAAACCTCACACCGATTAATTATAAGCAGGCCTTGATTATATTTAAATTATAAGCAGGCATTTATTATAATTTAATTATAAGCGGGCCTTGATTCTAATTTCACATTTTATGGGGCGCCCAACTCCCCAGATCATGCCCCCAAGCCCTGCCTGCTGACGAGGAGTGGAGGGGCAGGGAGAGACTTCCTGGAGCTTGGCACCGCACAGCTCCCTCGGTTGAAACCAAGCCCCGGTTATAGCCAACGGAACGAACACAACACGGAATTTGAACGTCATTTCTAACGCGACATTATGATTCGTAACTGATTTGTTTAGTTCGGAGTAAAAATAAACCGAGGGTATTGTGTCGTGCACCCTCTGCCACCCGACGCAGCCGAACAAATGGAGTTGCAACGCGATGAACAAAACGTGAACAATTTATGATGGTGCCGGACAGCGATCCGCGCACATTTAACAACTCGGTACGGACAATAATAATGAACATAATAATAATAATTATTATTATTGTTAAAACCCTCATCAAGGCACTCTGTCGGAATATAAGCGCAAGTCGGATCAGCAGAGCGGGAAGAAGTAAACTTCACGCTCGATGTAGTTTAATGCGAGGTTCGTGTTAACGGCCGCATGGAGCGAGCGAGCGCCGATCATCGAGCCCCCCAATCCCCTCCGGCGCCACGAGCCGCGCTCCCCACGATCCCCGCACGGTGAATTTCCCGCCGCGAGCCCTCCTTGTGCATTAATGAAACACGATGTTCCCTCCGCCGGATAGCGGCGTCGTGAGCGGCGCTAAATATAGTCATGGGCGATGTGTTTTTCGCCCTGCGCCTCCGAGATTGAATTTGCATAACCGCGGTTATTAAGCGCCACGCAGCGCCGTGAGCCCGGCTGGCCGGGTTCAGCGCCTGGTCGCGTGCACGATGCCTCTGGCAGGCTGGCGCAGTCGAGACAGAGGGCCCCGCGTCGCCTTGAACAGACCTTTTGGGGGCAAGCGCTGTTAGCGAGCACCAATCAAGGCCGGCGTGGAACGCGAAGTGGGGTGGGTGGCCAGCACCGCGCACGACTGGCCGTGTTTGTCTCCCCGGTGCTGATGATTACACTCCGCATCAGTGGCCAATGACATAAAATTTGTGATACAAAAATAATCCTCAAGTAAAACGTCGCCTTAGTTCACGATGATGCACGGTGCCAACTAGGAGACAATATCACTTCAGACGTTTCATGCAACTGACCAACGGCTTCGTAGCGCAAGTGCAATAACCAGTGCGCCGCCGCTCCATAAAGACAAAGATTCCCCGTGTAGCCTTAAAAGGCTGTTGGGGCAAGTGCTGTTAGCAAGCACCTACGAAGGCTGGCATAGCACACAGGTGGCCAGCACCACGTCCGGGTGCCTTTGTCTCGTCTACCCAGTGCCGATTCGTATTTCACATCGCACCAGGTACTCATTTCAGGCTGAGTCGATCTAGGGGTGGTCCAGGACCGGTTCAGATAATCGTCAATGGTGCAAGCCGTGAGCGGGAATCGAACTCGGGTCGCCAGATCCGTAGTGCAACGCGCTAACCGCTACACTACCACTTCACCTGGCACACGACACCTCGTCTGTCCCACCCTATAGTCGACTCGGCACAAAATCAAAGGGCGCGCTGACGCAATTAGGAACGACGCTTCTCGCAATCCGTCACCATTCCTGCTATGCCGGCCTAAATAGGCGCTCGCTAACAGCTCTTGACCCAGCAGTGTGTACAGGGTTGGAAGGAGGGTGGGCGAGGGGGTGGAGGGGGGGGCACGTGAGTGTGAGCGGAGATCACATTTGTATGCCACTGCTGTTGCTACGCGCCCATGAATCCATTAATAAAGTGGGGGGCGCCGGATGCTCGTGGGAGGTGCGCGTCTCTTCTCAACCCGGCGCGTGAGCAAGGTTCGTCGCGCCAGCCTGCGCCTCGCCAACGCGCTTAATGTTTCATGGTGTTTAAAAAAAGAAAAACAACCGCGACGTCGATAATATCCGTTCAAAGTTAATCGTACGAGAAGCAAAAAAAATGTGGCGATAATTCTAAGTGGCTCCTACCGGCGAGCCGCGGTTCAGAGGTCGCCGGGGGTCGATACGATCTCCCGGAGCGGCAACTGACCCCGACGGGGACCCGTTCCCTAAATCTCCCGAGCGCGTGCGGTGCAGTAAAGCGTGGGTAACTCTCACCGCTTCCGAGACATCTGGCCACCGCGGAAGAGTAGGCCAAAAATACTTTGTATGTACATACGTATGTTGAAGCCAACCGTGCTAGTCGATGTGGGGGGTTACTCTGCGGAGGTGTCTCAAGCGGGGGCCCGGCCTGCTCCGTTGGACATGACCGCCGTTGGGCGTCGTGCACAGCGGCGAGCGGCGAGCAGGTCATCTTGTTAGCGCACGCGGCACGGTCGGGCGTGACCTCTCGACCCCCGCCGCTCACTGACAGAGTGTGTTGGCTGCGGGAGACGTTGGCGAGCAGCGAACGATCTGTTTGTTCCGGCGGCAGGGGCTCGCAGCGTCTCCCCGCGATCGTGTTCCTCCCAGCGTGAGAATCAGTCTTCGTGCAACAGGCTCTGGGGCCGGGGGAGAGAGAGAGAGCGAGAGAGCGAGGAAGAGAGAGGGAGAGAGGCGGAGGAGGAGAGAGCAGCGCGACGGTTATACGGGGTGAATGCGGTGGGAGCGTTCGTACGCCCGAGAAATTCATTCGCTCTCATCGATTTACGCCGTCAATTGTGCTTTTTGTTGCTGGTCCCTTGGCGTTTTTCGATTGTGTTTTGTGTCTACGCACGGCAACCGTGCTTTAAAACAAAGGAAATGCACATGCATGCACGTACATAATTGAACGCGCGCATATGCTAACACACAGTGACGCGCTCGCATGTTTATATAAACATAACAAAGACAAAGATCCCCCATATAGTCTGCACAGACGGTTAGGGCAAATGCTGTTAGCGAGCACCTTCCAAGGCCGGCACGGCAGGGCACACGAGCAGGTGGGTGGCCAGCACCGCGCCCGGCCGCCTTTGTCTCCCCAATGCTGATGTTCACACACCGCACCAGCTACCCATTTAAGGCTGAGTCGACCTAGACCTCGGCTGAGTCGACCCACGTAAACACAAATACATGGTCACACACGCGCGCCCACACCACATGCACACACGTACGCACGTGCACACACGCAGGCGCACCCACGTACGTACACACGTAAGCACACGCACACACGCACGCACGTGCACACACGCAGCACACACACACACACATGCACGTGCACACACGCAGCACACACACACATGCACGCACACACACTCACACACACGCACGCACACACGCACACGCAAGCACACGCACGCACACACGCACACACATGCACGTGCACACACTCACACACACACACATGCACGTGCACACACACGCACGCACACACACGCATGCACGTGCACACACACACACATGCACACACACACACACGCACGCACACACACACACACGCACGCACACACACACACACACATGCACGTGCACACACACTCACACACACGCACGCACACACACACACACATGCACGTGCACACACACTCACGCACACGCACACACACACATACACACACACACGCTCACACACACACACGCACGCACACACACACTCACACACACGCACGCACACACACACACACACACGCACGTGCACACACACTCATGCACACGCACACGCACACATACACACACACGCTCACACACACACACACGCACGCACACACACACGCACACACACAAGAGAGAGAGAGAGACAAAGGTTAACGGGCGCCTATTAAGGCCAGGCCAGCGCATGATGGGGGGGTGCGATGGTCACCGTTGCCTCCGCTGCGCCGATGGTGTTAACACACCGCACCAGGTACTCATTTGAGGCCGAGTCAACCTAGGGGGAAACGCCACGGCCAGCTTAGATAATCGCCACTGCCGTTGGCCGTGGTCGGGAATCGAACTCGAGTCGCTGTTACCCCCGCACGGCCACGGAGGCAAAGGTCGCCGCCAGCGATGGTCGCTGCAGCGGCACCGACGGAGGCCGCCCCCCGGCGCACGGGGGCGGCCAGCGGCGCGCCCGGCCGCCTTTGTCTCCCCGCTGCTGACGCGCGGCACCAGCGCGGCACCAGCGCGGCACCAGTGCGGCAACAGCGCGGCACGCACGCTCACGCTCCGTCACGGCCACGGGGCGCCAGTCCCGAGCGGCTGATCCCGGTTACTCGTATCGTTCATCATCCTCGCTCGGCACGACATTGCTAAACCCAGAGGTGGGGGGGGGGGGTCGGGGAGAGTGTGGGGGGGGGCTGGTGTAGGAGCCCAAAGGCATGGGGGGGGGGGGGTGGTGGTGGTGGGGGCGAGTTACGACCCTGGCTCAAGGGGCGCGGAGCGACCTCGATCGCGGCGATGTCGACGCTCGATGGCGGAACATTGGCGGGCGGCCTTGGCAGCGGCGAGCGCAATGGGAGCCCGCGGTGTGTGACACGCGCGAGCGACACGCGACACGTGCACGCACGCGCGCGCGCGGTAATAGAGGTGAAAGCAGAATGGCGTAGGAACACTCAAACATTTCTGATGCTCGATGAATACCAATCGCGTTGGCCTAACACCTGTCCCTCCCCTTACACCCCCCCCCCGACTGCACCACAGCGCACCCCCATTCCCGAGCCGCCCTCTGGCTCTGAGCTCGCGGGCGAGCGGAGAAAGACGATAGCCTGGCCCCGTGCGGTGTTGTCCACCCACCCGCCCGCTCGTGCGCCGCGCGCCATGCCGGCTGTCTGTGAAGGCTGCATGGGGAATCTTTGTCTTTGTTTGTGCGAGCATTTGCATATGTGTGCCTAAACACGTGGACGGGCGTGTGTGCATGCATGCACGCGTGTGCGCGCATGTACGTTTTTTTATATGTGTGTCATGCGTGTATATATGTGTGTCATGCATGTATATGTGTGTGTCATGCATGTGTATACGTGTGTCATGCGTGTGTATCTTTGTGTCATGTGTATTTGTGTGTGTCATACATGTGTGTGTGTGTGTGTCATGCATGTATATGTGTGTGTTATGCATGTGTATATGTGTGTCATGCATGTGTATGTGTGTCATGTGTGTATCTATATGTGGCATGTATGTGTATGTGTGTGTCGTGCATGTGTATGTGTGTGTCATGCGTGTGTCATGTGTGTGTCATGCGTGTGTATGTGACCGGGCGAGTCGGTGTGATCGGTGCTCACCGTCGTCAGGTTCTCGATGTCGTGTGAGAACTCCCCCAACTTCCTCACCACCGACTCGGAGCTCCCTGTCTGGTGAGACGGGGCCAAGGCAGGGACGTGGAGACAGGCACGGGAGGGTGGTGGGTGAGGAGTGGGGACGGCGTACAGGGAGGACATCGTGAGATAGAGTGCTGATCGTCGCGTGAACGGCATCACCAAGGAAGTGGTATCATCATTGTTATTGTCATCATCGGCATCGATTAACTGACATCATTGAATGCTTGCCTCCCATCGTGCATCTCTTTCCCCAAGTTATTATAGAAACGTATCAACGCTTAGCCATTAACACTGTCATCGTGCTGTTTGCTGCTGGACCCTTGGTGCTGAGCGATCACGATTTAAACAAACAAAAACAATGAAATTAGTGGCATTGTCATCATCATCATCGTCGTCGTCGTCACCATCATCATCCCATGTGTGGCATCGTTGCACCATTGGCATTGGCCAAAGTATGGCATCATCTCTATTCACATCATCATCATCATCATCGTCACTATTAACTCGTGATGGTGATGTCACGTCGTGACAGCGCCATTGACCTGTGCATGGAATCGTCAACCGACTGGCATCACCGCACACGACTCATCCTTTTGTTTCCCCCGATTTATTTTGGACCATAATTGTGCTATCGGCGTCACGAGGCAAAGAATCCTTTCCCAACGTCCCACGGAAGCGGATATCAAAAACTAATTCTGAATGCCTTCAAGTAACCTCTAGTCTACATAATAGGGGGGAGGGAAGCGCTTTCCCACTCGTGCTGCCACTGGAAGTGATGCTTGTCACATGGCCGTCGAACCAAACCAATGTTTTTGATTCCGCAGTCGTTGATGGACTTTATCCAAATTCCGCGCAGAACGAGTTTTTACACGCAGTTATTTATTTATTGCGTACACGTTGTCGCGACCGGGCTGAGGCTAGCAAACTCGCAATCACCCGCAACTTCGTCAAGTTGCCGATTGAAGCCGCTTGCCCGGACACGAAACGTCGGACATCGTGCCCGACGGCAACGACGCCGAAGACGCGCGTCAGAGCGAGCCGTACGGTGGCGCGACCGCGGCGGCCACGTGGCTCTCACCTCGTCGATGCAGTCCAGCCCATCCTGACTGCGACCCCTGCGGAGGGGTGTCCCCGTGATTCCGTACGGAGGGGACCCAGGGGGAGATCCCTGCGAGGGGCCCCAGCCCAGCTCCATGGGGCACAGGTATTCGGTGAAATCCACCGCCGCCCCCGTCGGCTCCTGCCGCCCTCGGACAAATCCGCGGCGTCGCTGCGCCTGCCGATCAGCACACATCGGCACACCACGCGCGCACGTGGTCACGCGAGCACGTGACCACGAGCAGGCGGAGACGCAGGCTTTGAGTGTTGAGTTTATTTGATTTGTTACGCGGATCACCGTCGCGCTCGGCCTGTCGCCCAGACGTTGAGCACGGGAGATCCGTGGCGCTGCGTGAGCAGAGTGGCAGCAGCAGCAGCAGCAGTATTGGAAGCAGCAACTAAAAGCGAAAACATCGAATAGCGAAGGGAGCGAGTAGAGCGGGGGACGTTAAGGGATATTGCACGGCGACCAAACGAGGTGCCTAACGGTCACAAACGAAACGCAGGTGAATTAATGGTTTTAAAAAACCTGCACGTATAACATGAGAACAAGCGCCAGGAAAAGTCAAGCACAGGTGCAAGTAAGCTCGGTGGGGGGTGGGAGTGAGGGGGGGGAGTGCGCCCGACCCCGTCAGATCTCGGAAGATCTAAGCAGCGATTACAATTGTATTATTCAGTCAGTTTAATTCGGGCAAAACCCCTTGAGATAAAAGCTCTTCTTTCAACAATAATCATAATCCTTCTCATGAAAAGCGCCTTTCATATCAAAATGTCTCAAAGCGCTGGACGTAAAAATAAGAAATAAAAACTCTCCGTAACAGCACAGATGCAATGTTCACTCTCAGCCTGTCCTGGGCAACTTTTGGGTCAAATCAGCTTCATACGAGTAGCGGGTAGAGTGAAGACAAAGGCAGCCAAGAGTACTGCCAGCCACACCATAATAGGCGCTCGCTAACAGCGCCTGCTGCTGCAGTCTACGAGACTGCCAGCCCCACCGCCCCATCGTGGAGGGGCAAGGGGAGGGAAGAGGAAGGGAATGGCCAATGGAGATGAGTGACAAACCCAACATCGGTGACGAATACCTGGACCGGTCCTTAACCGAGTATCTGGTTGATACGGTGAGTCGTAAACATCAGCAACCGGGGGAGACAAAGGCGGACCGGAGCGTGGTACCGGCCACCCCCCTCCCACCCCGCGAGCTCACCTTCACCCTGGCGCTGACGGAGAGAGGAGCCCAGCCGTCGGCGTCTGCGGCTTCCTGCTTGGCCCGCTGCGCCTCGCGGCCCACCAGCAGGCCGAAGCTGGTGCTCAGGTGGCGGCGCAGCAGCGTCTTGCCGGACGGGATGCTCAGCAGGCTCGCCAGCGTCTCCACGCTGAAGCGCGGCTCCAAGATCTGCGGCGGGGGTGGCGGCGGTGGTGGCCGCGAGGGGGGGGGGGGGATGACGGGGCCGGAGAGGTCTCAAGTTGATTTTGTTTCACCAGCTCAGGAGACCAGGGTGAGCGGGTGAGTGACCGGGTGAGCGAGCGGGTGAGTGAATGAGCGGGCGGGTGGGTGAATGGTTTTGTGCGATGGTGGGTGGGGCGAGTGGGTAATTGATTGAGCGACGTGGTGAGTGAGCAAGTGAGTTTCGGGTTCAAGTGTCCGAGTTGATTTTACTTAACTGGATGAGATCTCAAGAGACCAGGATCGAGTCTCATTTGTAACGGTGGCCCGGGGGTCACGCACGACATGTGCGAGCAGGACGCATCTTCGCTCATTCCGCTTAGCGTTCAACATTCGTTTGACGTGCACCATTCACTCTGCTACGGACCCCTGCATCGTTGGATGCCCCCCCCCACCCCCTTTAACAAGTTCACGCGATGGAGTTGCTCCCCTCCCTCCCCCACCTCCTCTCCCCAGTAGCTGTGCTCACCATGAGACCGCCGTGAACGCCGCTCCCACGAAGGTTGGGCGCAAACTCCCCCAGGTCCACGGAGCGGAGCCAGCGCATCACTCGCTCGTTGGGCCACCGGCTCACGTCGCCCGGCTCTCCGGCACCCTGCCCAGGCGGAGACGGCGGCGGACTTAGCGGCGTCGTGCCGCCCACATCAACCACGCGCTCGCCGCGACAGATACGCTACCGGAGCCGTACGGCAACCTCAACGACAACCGCAACAACTTAAGGCAAACGTTAAGGGTGAGGCCAACCACCACGTGATCATCTGGGCCAAAATTTGTGTCGTCAAGACCCTCCACCACCCGACACGGCCAAGCAAGTTGAAATCGTGACACGGTGCTCGAGCGAATCACGTGCCAATTGGGATTGTTTCATGTCGCTCACCCAGCGAGCTGCAGAAGAATCCTCACAGCCACATGTAGCTGCAATCAAATATCTGCAACTGCGCCGAGCATCTTCAGGACAAGATCCAGGAAGTCAGAGACAAATCCACTAAGTCAGAATAGCCGGCATATTTGGCTTCCGCTGTCCTGTCCACCAAACTCCGATCGGCCTTAAGCGGCCTCCTCCTCCTTCATCCCTCCTCCTCGTCAAGGCCCGAGCCTCTCCAACGACGGTCCCAGAATTCGCTTCCCCCCTCCTCCTGTCTGCCAGTGCCGCACGTCGGCAATGCTTCCGTCGCCTCTGTCGGAGTCTCAAGACTCCGCTGTCGCTCTCTCTCTGTCGTCGCTTCTCCCTCTGAAGGTTATTTACAAGTTCAATGCTTGCGCATAAAAAATTTGAAAGCGAACGAGCGAATGGTGTAATATGGCGACCGGGTCACAGGGCAAGTGTCATGCTGTCGTTGTTGTAACTTGCTGACCCGCCACGACTGGACATCCGCAAACAAGAGCTTCACAGCCCATCAGATTCCTCCTCCCGTCTAAATACCGATGCCGATAGACTCTGATTCTGAAGTAGGTGATGGGGGAACGGGCGACCGTGGCAATGAGCGCATGGGGGTCAAAAGCGATGGTTGCCCGGTGGGGGGCGGAGGGTGGGGGGGGGGGCATGCCCCCCTGAGCCTCACCTCCGGGGCGGAGCGGATGAAGCAGTCCGGCTGGAAGTGGTTGAGTCGGAGCACCTGCACCGCACGCTTGATGCTCAGGTGGTGCAGCAGGTTCGTCACCTTGAGCAGCAGCAGGTCCTCCTGGTGGCGCACGGAGACACGCGGCGGTCAACGTGGAGGTGGGGGGGGGGCGGTGTCATGTGGTGGTGTTATATCGTGGGTGATGTATCGTGGTTGTGGTGGTGTCTCGTGCGGGGGTGTATGGTGGTGGTGGTGGTGGGGTAGAGTGTGGTTGCTCACCGTGGTGATGTAGTGCAGCATCCGCCCGTCCACGCGTGCCTCGTGGAACTGCTCCTTGTACTGGGGCAGCCCAACGTCGTCCAGCCAGCCTGGGGCACAGCAGCAGCAGCAGCAGCCGCCACACACGCGGGTGCAGGGGGAGCGGCGGCGCAGCGGTTAGCGTGCTGCACGAGGAACCGGGAGGCTTCGGTTCTACCTCCAGCCACGGCTAACATCGGTGGCACTCGGGTGTGGTGCAGGGCTTACGCGTCACCCAGGTGTGGTGCAGGTCATCGGTCCCCACTGCCTCTCCAGAGCCGAGCGCTTGCAGCGCCAGCGTGAGCTTCTTCCTGTGCAGGGGGTTCTTGAGCCCCAGCTCCTGCAGACGCGCACACACAGTGTGCTGGGCCAAGCGCAGTTTGCGAATGCTGCTACGGCACTACACAAGGGGGTGGTGGTGGTGGTGGTCAGCACCACGTCAGGCCACCCGTCTCCCCATGTCCGATGATTTGACGCTTAACAAATGATGGGTGGTACTTTGACGCCGATCACGATGACGCTGCCGGGTGTGTTTACATGCCATTCACACGCGTGTGCAAGCGCTCGTGCACGCGGCCTACCCGCTCCAGGTCCTCCGTCGTGGCCCGCAGCAGCGTGTCCCCTCGCACCACCCACTGCCGCGCCAGGCCCACGCAGGCGCCCAGGCCCAGCTCGCTGAGCCAGCCGCACACCTGCTCCACCCCCCAGCTGGCGAAGGGGGTCTCCAGCTCCCTGCACGGCGGCACGGCAAGGGAGACGGTGGGCCACGTGGCACCGTTAACGTGGGGACACGTGGTTGAGCTGGCAGGCCCCAGCCCTTCCCACTTTTACATAACCACACCCGCTGCGTAGCTAGCCACGCCCATTGCCTAAGAAGCCCCGCCCCTCTGTCCCAGTAGCTCCGTCCACAACTCGACTAGCCCCCGCCCACTACTACGGTAGCTCCGCCCACTACTAGGGTAGCTCCGCCCACTGCTCAATTAGCCCCGCCCATTGCCCTAATAATCAGCCGAGAGTTGAGGCCACCGGGATATTACGTCGAAAACAAAAGAAAATTCTGATTTTCGCAAAATTTTCTGGTGACTGTCCCCGGCCAAGACAAGGCGTTTGGCACGGGTGGTAGGGCTGTGGAGGGAAGAGGCGCCGGTGGTGATGCACCCCCGTGATCAGGTGGCTTGTTCAATGGATCAGAGACGTGGACGTCGAGAGAGCAGTTGGCCCCGAAATAGTGAAGCACTGGAGGTTGGCTCGTGTCAGTGACAGGGCTGGCACTCGTGCTTGTCTAGCTGGTTAGGGTCAGAGGTGGCATTAGTGGCTGGTTGGCTATCTCGTTCGGGTTTTAGCTGGCAGTCGCGGCTGGTTGGCTGACCTGCTGTAGGCAGGGGTAGGTATTTGACGGTGGCTGGTGAGGGATGAGGGGTGAGTCGCATCTCACCCATGGGAGGCGCGCGGGTCCAGGGCCCAGCTCCACCGGCAGTGAGGGGCCCGGAAGCTCCTGCGCCTGAGTTCGACACCCAGCGTCAGGCCTTCGCCGTTCTGCCCCAGCGACGGAGTCTTCCTCAGCCTGGTGGACGGACATCGGAGGCAGCGTCATCGTGCGTGTCTGCGTCGGCCTTCCTAGGCGCTCGCTTACAGCACCACTTGCCCCACTGCCAATGTGGCATCATACATCATCTCTATATCTTAGATAGCACCCTGGACTGCACAACCAGAGATCGCAGGTTTAATCTCCTGGCGCGGCAGTTTAAACAGTGAAGCAAGTCTCTTAAATCCGCGCGCCTCTGCGTCTGTTCACCCAGCAGTAGAAACGGGGACGCAACAGTTCGCCTACGATCGGAAGGTCGCGAGCGGCGGGGTAAAGCGTGGGCACTTCCGCGTCTTGCAAGACGTCTGGCCGGCGTCGAAGAGTGGGCCAAAACATCCGCCAGAGGAAGGTTCGGGCTTGCCTCGAGTGAAGGCAAGCGCCCGCCAGCGGTGGCGTGAGCACTTTCGGGGGCGGCCCCTTCGCCTTCTGCGATCGCTATTTTAGTGGGGTGCTTGTAAATTAGATCACGCTCGCTGCCGGGGTCCTCACTTGTCGAGGAGCCTCCGGAAGCCGCTGTCCCTCCTCTTCCTCTCCACGGACGGCGACGAAGGCGACGCCTCTGGCACGTCCGTCGATCCAACTCCGCGGAGATGGATCGTGGCGGGAGAAATCCGTTCCAGGAGTTCCTGGGCATCCGAGCTCGGCCCAGGCCCCTCGGCCACTCCTGCAACGGCGACAAGCTGGGCTCAGGGCAGTGGCGCCGGTTCGGGGATTTAAAGATAAAAAAAATAACGATTTTACTCTTTGGCTCTTTCGGTAAAGTCATGTAGAAATAAATTCGAATTTAGTTTAATAACGATTTTGTTAATTTCGGCGTTTTTTTTGTAAAATGTACACGTACAGCCCATTTTTCTCATTCCACTGCTGGTTGAGGGCCTCGCCGCGCCATGCGTTTATTGGGGGTTGTTTGACCATAATACACCATGCTGGTCAGTATGGCTTTGGTGAAGGCGTATAGCATAGAGGAACATGGGAGCTGAGCAGTACCGCAAATGGTAATGCTTGTAAGGCATTGAAAATGTAGGGTCTTTGGCTCAATATGCCAATGCAAGACCCTTCTGATAAATAGTCTTTAGATCCAGGGGAGTTTTCCCAGAGAAATGAATAACGTTATTAACCTGTGCACGAGGACACGTCCATTTCATTGAAGGTCTCTTTCCCCGATGCTCTGATTGTGCGATCGACGCCTCGTCGTGAGACAGAGTGTCCATTCGGATAGCACAGCGGTGCAACCCTCCGTGCTGAAGAACGGTCCACAGAAATTGATCTCATTGAGCTACCTCTGAGAAGCCTTCAATTGACCTCTGGACCACGGAGCTTTGCCACCAGCCCAGCCACTTAGAGCAATATGCGTGGCGTGGCAGGGATTCTGATGCCTTTCATTCTCAGAGCTGCAATTAAACCAAACTCAGCCAGAGTCAAATTTTATTTGAACTTTAACTTCAAATCTAGATTAAATTGACGTGTTTTTTTTGTGTGTGCAGACATTAGCGACTGGAATGAGACCATTGACTCAATACACAGGCCCGTCTATGGGAGTCTATGGGTCTCGATGTTAGTCGTTGGGTCTCTATGTAAGTCATTTGAGAATGCGGTTTAATCGCAGGCGGATTGGAATCCAGGCTCTCAGCAGTGCTAGCACTCTCTGACCTCTGATCCACCAGGTCATCTCATTGGGCAATTTTATTAAATCCTTAAATCTCTACCTCGCTACCCCCTCCGCACCACCTCTATCTCCACCGTACAAATGGGTTCATCACAGCCGATAGGCAGGTCGTGAGTGGTGAGGAAAAACGTGGGAAATTCCCACCTCCATCAAATATGTCTGGCAGAGCGTGGAAGAGTCGACCAAATATCCTCTAGCAGAGGTGTACAGAGCTCCCCACTCTCGGATCCTGGGCTGCATCCTGGGATTAAAGTGGTATTGACCAAACATCCCATCACAGGGCTCTTTTGAAGAAGAGAGTCGTCAGGCTCAGCGAGGCTTTTGCAGGTAAATAAATGACGTTATTAACCTTTACACACACATACAGACACAGTTTCTCCTTCACTTCCACACAAGGATCACACAGAAGAGACAAAGATCTCCCAGACAACCTTTGCCTCCCCGGTGCTGATGTTTACACGCTGCACCAGGTGCCCATTTAAGGCCCCGGACGAGTTTCGAAATCCATCACCGATGCTGGGCAGCGAGCGGCAATCAAACTGGGGTCGTCGGATACGTAGCAAAACCCGCGAACCACACCACTGTCACTCGCCATGAAGACCA
This sequence comes from Lampetra planeri, assembly GCF_965212315.1. NCBI lineage: Eukaryota > Metazoa > Chordata > Hyperoartia > Petromyzontiformes > Petromyzontidae > Lampetra > Lampetra planeri. The sequence goes on along the minus strand of NC_136122.1, from coordinate 13,425,146 downwards.
ACACAGACACGTCTACGCAAAGACAATGATCCCCCATATGCCCTTAACAGACTGTTAGAGCAAGTGCTGTTAGCGAGCACCTATGAAGGCTGGCACGGCACACGAGGCGGTGGATGGCCAGCACCACGCCCGGCCACCTTTGTCTCCCCAGTGGCGATGTTTACACACCGCACCAGGTACTCATTTGAGGCTGAGTTGACCTCGGAGAGGCCCAGGGCCGATTCAAATAATCGTCACCGGTGTTGGCCATGAGCGAGAATCGACCTCGGGTCGTTGGGTTCATAATGCAGCGCGCTAACCACTACACTACCGCTCCCCATGAAGATTAAGGCTTGTGTACGCACACACACGTGTACAGAGACACATGTACGCACACACGTGCACACACACACACGTGCGCACCTGCGTTTGACGCGAGTTCGCTGCCCCTTTGCTTCTGGCTCCTCCTCTTGAACAAGCTCAGCCGTCTGAAGGATGCCTTCCGTCTCAGACTCATCCTGAACTTCCCGTCCTTCGGGCTCGCGGCCGCTTGGTCCGCGCGGGCCTGGGCAGGGCCGCGCTCGTCGCCGTTCCGGGCCGCCGTGTGGCCACGCGGCTCCGCGGTGGACACGGCCCGTGCCGCGTGGCTCGTCCTCGCTCCCCCGTTGTTGTCGACCTGGATGAGATCAACGAAGGCGACGGTGCTTGGGGGGGGGGGGGGGGACCGCGATTTGCTCTCGAGTGTGCAGGCGGTGCAACTGCACAGGCAAGGGGTCAGTCGGCTGTTCCGTTACGTTCTCGTGGGGACTCGCTCGCTTGTCAACTTGATTTTATTTGAACCCCCGGAGCCCCGTCGTGTAAAGTTCCATCTCCAACTTTCTTTACTTTGAATAAGGATCGTTGCCCGAAACGTCAGACGACTATTTTCCCGTAACAGGGCAGTGATGTGAAGATGAGTGCGGTGTCTGCATTTTTTTAAAATCGTCATTAAGTGTGTGTGTGTAATGCACTTTTGAGAAAGCGACTAGTGTTCGATTTCCCGCTCATGGTCGTCAGCACCGGGGAAGATTATCCGAGCAGGTGCTGGGCCTCCCCTAGGTCGATCAACTCAGCCTCAAATGAGCACCTTGTGCGATGCGTACACATCGTCAGCGCGAAGTGCGTGGAGGGGAGTGGAGTGAGGTGAGCTGGCGACCCTCTGCGTTGTCCCGCAGAGGGTCGCCAGCTACTCCCCCCAACCCCCCCCCCTCCTTTCCCGATGTCATGGCCCGTGCCGGTGTCACCTGCCGAGCACTCGGAGGTCACCTGAGCGCTGGCATCGCTGGGGCTCCAGGCGTCTCCATCGTCATCGCTGCTGCTGCTGCATCTGAAATGATGAGCGCGTGCGTTAGTGGGGTACGGGTAAATGTGCAGCCCTGCGGTTTCCTGCTCGCGGATGAGAGTTCGCGAGAGGTCTTCTGCGACGGTATCGTAGGCCTGCTCTTCCACGCTGGCCAAGTCGTCTTGGAGGAAGGGTACCCACACTTTCCCCCACCGCACGCGACCTGCCGATCGAACAACGCGCACCGGTGTAGCGACACACGACGCCCCAGGCGCAACGTACAGGGGTCAGGTTACGGGGAAGAGGTCACGGTAGCTGTTGCCGCTGATGCTGCCACACATCGTCATCACCTCCTTCCGCTAGATCCACTCGTTGTTTTTAAGTAAGACCCACAACCTTCAAGGGCAACTCTCAAACTCGCATCATCATCCCCGCCGCCTGGCTCCAGGCCCTCGCTTCCCCGTGCTCGCCCACCTCTGGGTGCAACTCCGATGCCCATGCCGGTCACCGGCCCTCCTCGTCCTCCACCCTGCTCACCACGTGTCCCTCCCATCACAACCTCGTCCTTCTATCTCAGGGGTCGGCAAACTGCGGCACTTTAGAGACCGCTTCGTGACGTCATCTAGTAAGCACCACCGTCTCGTATTTCCATGCATTTCGGTTATTGAGTTTTTTTTCCTGAATTCGATGAAAATGATTCTCGTTATTTTGGTTTCTGACCCATGTCCTATCCCAACCTCCAAGTCGCTTCCGCTATCCTCATCCACTCTGCCCACGCGTCCCACCCATCACAACCTCCTCATCTTCCTCGTGACAACAATAGCACTGTTGTTCCATGTTCTATTCTCAACCTACAAGTTGCTTGCCCCGTCATCCCACGAATACATGCAGCGTCCTCTGCGCGGCTTGAGCCCTGTTCTCAAAGGCCATTGTCTCCCTCGTGTGTAAACACGTTCGCTGCTAGCTCGTGCAAGAGCCACCTCTTCACACGACACCTGGCAACTCGACTCTTCCATGGTGATTTAAAGCTTTCGTGACTGCAGGGATTCATCTTCTTGGTTCTTTCGGTAAAGTCACGCAGAAGGGAAGCAATAAAATAATAAAATTAAAATATAATAAAATAATTCTCACGACGTTTCGGCCACAACGCAAGCAGCCGTCACCTGAGGACGGCTGCTTGCGTTGTGGCCGAAACTTCGTGAGAATTATTTTATTATGTTTTATTTATTTTATTATTTTATTATTTCCCTTCTACGTGACTTTACCGAAAGAACCAAGAAGATCTTCCATGGTGTTTCGTGCAGTCCATGTCCATCGACAACGAAGCAGTGATGATGACGATGATGCTGGCCGTTATAATCTTGTTAACCTTGTTCAAGATAAGATGGCTTTAAGATTAATGATGAAACGACGTTGATGATGATGAGAGAATTGACAGTGCTGTAATATTGGTTCTGATGAAATTAATGAAGATGATGACAATGATTAACTTGACGGTGGTGATGATGGTGGTGATGATGATGACAATGTTCATTACGACGATGGCCTTGTTCTGAACGAGTGAATAAACATCGTATTCATATGCTAATGGCGTAATAACAAGAGCGACGATGATAATATTCACGATTAAAACCACAACGGCAATCATGTTAAGCAAGGTGACGGACGATGCCCTTGGCGCTGATGTCACGATGCCGATAACAACGACCGTGACGACCTTGGTGATAACAATGACGACGACGACGATGACGATGTGAAGAGAAGAGGAGAGGTAGTCCCTTCAGAGCGCAGTGGCCGTCAGGGCTCGGAGTGTGTGCGAGCAAAGGGGCTTGGTCAATGTGCACATTTTTTCCGCGAGAATCCACGGCGTTATTTCGGGCTCAGCGCTGACATTGACGACTAATTGAATTTCATCTAGGCTCCCTTAGTGGGATGAAATGCAATTTTGATGTTATTAATGGAACTCATATTTATTTATTTCGTTTTATTAGATACACAAAAGATGCACTGCGTGTTTTATGCATTAGGGTGATGTATATTTTTGTATGCGTGTGTGCGTGCGTGCGTTTAGCCATATTTAGTATACAATATTGATATACAAAAGAGAGTCATGATTGTATTTGCATTTTGATGAGTATGTGTATGTGTTTGATATGGGTCTCTATACAATTCTATGGAAGTGTATATGAGTATATGGCTCTGTATTTAATTGTATGGGTCTCTATGTAAGTCTCTGTAAGTGTATATTAGTCTATGGGTCTCTATGCAAGTCTGTGAGTGTCGTGGAGAATGAGATGATCATTATCACGACGACGATGATGATGATGATGATTGCTGTGAGTGAGTCGAGTGGAGGCTGTGACGCGGCGTGCCGAGTCACCCGTGGTGTGCAGCCTCGCCGTCTGGCATCGTTCCCTCCCCAGCAGGGCACGGCGCCACGTGCTGAGGTGGTGGCTCCATCTCCTCCTCAGTCGTTCCCTGTGCACAGTGAGCCCCCACGGTCACTTGTTCCCCTTCACGCACTCTCCTACCTCTTCCCACTCACCTCACTCTACTCCCCTTCACGCACTCCCCTACCTCTCCCCTCTCATCTCAATCCACTCTCCTCCATGCACTCTCCTACCTCTCCCCTCCCATCTCACTCTACTCCACTCCACGCAGACTCCCACCTCTCCCCACTCACCTCGCTCTGCTCCACTCCACGCACTCCCCTACCTCTCCCCTTTAATCTCACTCTGCTCCCTGCCACGCGATCTCCTATCACTTCCTCCCTTGCAAAGACATTGGCACACACACAAAAACAACAACCTCCCGTATAGCGTTAACAAATTATTAGGGCAAGAATTGTTAGCGAGCACCTATGAAGGTCGGCATGGCACGCGAGGGGGTGGGTAGCGATGTTTACACACCGCACCAGGTACTCGTATGAGGCTGAGTCGACCTAGGGGAGGCCCGGGACCGGTTCAAATATTCGCCACTGTTATTGATCACAACAACAACAACCGCCATTCGCCACTACGTGGCAGTGACGTCACCACGACGCTTGTGCCAGGCCATGTGCACCTTGAGGCCACGTGAAGTGTCCAACGCCCGGGAACACATGCACTGGCACTCGCACGCATTCAAGCAAGCCACCTGTCCTGTGACTGGGCTATCGGAGCCTCCGTTGCTACCGTCCCAGGCTCGCGTGAGGCAGCGATCGTGATTCTGTATTTGTCACTTTTAATTTCGACTCATCTGCGAGGAGCGCGCGTGCACCACACGCGTCACTGAAGCCGCCGGGTGGGGGGGAGTTGGAGGTCCTGCCTCCGGCAGTAGATTTACAAAGAGCTGTAAATAATATTTAAATATAAAATTTGTCATAGTCATAAGTACATCTATTTTTGTTATTACAGCCTCCGAGCCAATATTGTGTTAAAAGCACAAACACCGGGAAAAAAATAAAATTTTATTTTAACTAAAATAGTCTCACCTAGTCTCCGATTACCGAAATACATGTTTTTAATTCTTGCTTCCAACTGGCCTTGGAGGGTAGATGGGGTGTGGGGGGGGCGGGGTGGGGGACCAGATGGTGATGGAGAGGGAGGGGGCGAGCCCACTGAAGTTCATGGCTCACGCAGGGTGGCCCACACTGACCTGGCCCCAGGGTGCTGTCCGTGGTGCTATCCCTGGCCTGTTCCTGGACCAGTATCAGGTTAGTCCTGATTGATGACGGAAACGAGGCGTCTTGCACGCACACACAAGCCCTGTGTGTTTGTTTGTTTGGAAGGTGTTCTCCAATCCAAATATATTTTAGCCAAGAGATGGGAAGGTAAAAGTGTCGCCCTGCAATTTCTTGTTCACGTCACTGCTGGCAGAAGGTCTCGTGGGAGCTCTCGCAGGCCTCTCTCGACGGCGTTCAGGCGACTCTTCTACGCTGGCTTAGATGTCTTGGAAGAGTATGTGCGGTTACCCACGCTTTACCCCACCTCAGGTGACCCGCCGATCGACTTCGATGCCGCTATTGTTCCTGTTCAGTGCTGACCCACCACGGATCTCCCTTACAAACTATCTGGGTAACTGGCTACACACGGGCACTTCCCACGTAACAAATAAACATTGAAATTGCGTGTGGATAGGGGCAGAGGGATCGAACAAACCTGCACCACCGGCGCATCGAGATCTGCGGCCGGGAGTTGGAAGCGAACTGCCCACCTCTAGACTGCGTGCCGACCGTGATTCACCACGAGATGGTAACGGCCCCGGTTTGGCCCAAATGGTTTACGCCGTCTTTATCGCAAGCGCGCGGCCAACTCGCCGCGCCGTCACGCACCTCAGCGCCGGTGACCTCCGGGCTCCTCCAGTCCTCTTCACCTCGAGCCAAGGGGACGGACTCCAGCTGCCCGGTGGCCGTGAGCTCTTGGCCCGCATGGGCTTGGCCTGGCGGTTCCGTGGTCGTGTGATCTGCTGCCGGTTGGTTTGCGACCGTCTCGTCTGTCACCGACGGCTCAACTGAAGGGTTTACCGCGCTCGCCTGCTCTTTGCCATGGTTGCCTGCGTTCATCTGCGCTCCGGCCATCTCATGTCCGTTCATCTGCTCTGTGTCAATGTCAGATGCACCTATCTGGTCTGTGGCTACCTGGTCTTTTGCGATCTGGTCTTTGGCTATCTGTACTTTGGCTATATGTATTGTGGCTATATGTTTTGTGGCTATATTTGTTGTGGCTATCTCTGCTTCGGGTATCTGTCCTGTACTGATCTGGTCTGTAGCTATATGTTCTTGAGCTATGTTTTTTGTCATTATATATTCTGTGGCTATATGTGTTGTGGCTATCTCTGCGTCGGGTATGTGTCCTGTAGCTCTCTGATCTGTGGCTATATGTTCTGTGCCTATCTGTTCTTTGGCTATCGGTCCTTTGGCTATCTGTCCTTTGGCTATGTGTTTTGTGGGTATATGTTCTGTGGCCATCTCTACTTTGGGTATCTGTCCTGTAGCTACCTGGTCAGTGGCTATCTGTCCTTTGGCTATCTGTTCCGCGTTCATCTGATCAGTGTCAACGTTGCCTGCGTTTATCTCTGCTCTGCCCGTCTCATCTGTGTTCATCTGTTGCGTGGCTATCTCTGTTGCGTCCATCTGTCCTGTGGCTATCTGTTCCCTAATCATCTGTTCTGCGGCTCTGCGTTCCATATGTCTCCGTTCTGCCCCTGTCTTTTCTGCGTATATCTGCACTGTGGCTCTCTCTTCCCTGTGTATCTGTTCTGCGTTTACGCTCATGTGCGTTAAGTCTATCTGCCCTCCGTGTATCTGTGTTCCGTTCATCTGTGTTCCGTTAATCTGTGTTCCGTTCATCTGTGTCCCGTGTATCTGCCCCCCGCGCATCTGCTCTGCGCACATCTTGTGTACGCTATTCTGCTCTGTGTTCATGCCCATCACGTCTGCGGCTGTCTTATCTCTGCCTGTCTCTTCTGCACCGATCTCTTTTCTGCTCGTGTGTACTTGCTCTGCGCCTACCTGATCGAAAATTATCTCATACGTCCCTTCCGTTGCGATTTTAATCTGCGGTGCACCTATCCGATCTGCATCTGTCTTCTCTCTGCGTGCGTCTGTCTCTCGTCCTCTGCGTATCTCTTCGCTGCCCAGCTGTTCTTCACACACGTGGTTGTGCTCGTGGCTGTGGTTGTGGTTGAGCTGCTGTAATCGCTGCGGTTTGATTTTGCCATACTCCGGCCGGTCCGAGTCCGGGTTTTCCACGACCGTGCACTCGTCCTTCTTGAGTCCGACCGTCTGCACCATCTCCTGCAGCTCGGAGATCTTGCGTTCCTGCCACGAGATCGAGTTACAATGTTGACATTTCCTTGAGCCGGGAGAGAAGCGCAAGAGACCAGCAGGGGTCTCGTTTGCAAGAGTGGCCTGGGGTCACCAAAATGACAAGACCAGTGACGTAAAAAAAGTACAACAAGGAAGCAAAGAGTAAAGTCACGTAGGTAAAAATAAAAATAAAAATTCAAAAAAGTTAAATAAAATAAAAATCACGACGTTTCGGAGGCAACACAAGCTACCGTCTTCAGGTGGAACCGTCACAGCACGCTTGCTGTATCAAGTTCTTGATACAGCAAGCGTGCTGTACTTGATACAGCAAGCGTGCTGTACTTGATACAGAAAGCGTGCTGTGTTGGTTCCACCTCAAAGACGGAAGCTTGTGTTGCCTCCGAAACGTCGTGATTTTTATTTTATTTTTATTTTACTTTTATGAATTTTAATGTTAATTTTTTACTTACATGACTTTACCGAAAAAAACTAATAATATGAATCCTTGCAGTCACGAAAGCTTCAAATCTAGAAGCAAAGAGTAGCCAGGGCAAAAACAATGAAATGGAAATAAAGACAAAAAACAACTGCGTCACGGGAGAAATCTAAACCAGGACACAAACGTAAATCAAGATTAATATTACAACAACAATAATTAACATATTCTTTGGGCCTTTCGGTAAAGTCACGTAGATAGGTTCAAAGAAAATCACAAAAAACATCGACGTTTCGATCGCAACACAAGTAGTCGTCATCAGGAAAAGGGGGGTTAGCCTCTAAAGGCAAACTGTTTATAAAGGTTTGGAGATGGGCGTAGCCCAAGAGTCATCAGCATGGGCAGCTAATGTTCATGTGGGTGATGGTACTCGTAGAGGTCAACGGTGACAGACGCGTGTTGCTCTCTTGCACGAGTGGGTTTTTTCCCCAGGTGCTCTGATTGTTTCGCACACGTAAACACTCAAGAATTGGCCGATAAAATCTTCATATCTACAGGACCGCAGAGCCAGGGGGGAAGTTTGCGCTGGCTCACTGCCTGCCTGGCTGTGATTCCTTCTCGCGCCTCTTGAGCGTCTCTCTCTCTCTCTTCGGCAGCGAGCGAAAATACTGCATAGCGGCGGCGCAGGGTTAAACGTTGACATTATTATCAAAGCGTTGTGCAGGATTTTGTTTTTGCTGCGCACGAAAAAAAAGCTCCCAACCTGTTTCTCATTCGCTTCCAAAAGCGAGGCCACCAGCACTTTCATCTGCTTATCTGTTGGGGAAACAACAACAACAACATCAAAACAACATCAAAACAACACTACAATGACAACAACAGGGAGATAAAGTTGGAACGCTATCCTTGCTCGGAGTGTTTGGCGCAACGCCCCAGCTTCGTGGTCATTGCCCATCATGGGACTTGCGGCCTCGACGATTCCTCAATTGTGACCAGTGGTGTGGATGGCATGGGCTCCTGGCACAAACTGAAACTATTGACTCAACTACTACACTTTAGCGAAAGAACCAAAGAGTATGAATTACTGCAGTCACGAAAGCTTCAAATCAAGATTAAACTACTAAACTAAACTATGAGGAAAAACTTAAACGTTGTTTTTATTTTACCAAGTAAGGCCCACTGAGCTATATTGCTCTTTTTTTAGAAGCGAACTGACCACAAATGATAGCTCAACGAATTGGTTTATCATCACCTGGGAATTTATTGCAGCCGAATAAACGTGATGTTTATTCTAAATGTGGAGGGAAAAACTGGATTACCCGGGGGAAAATCCACGCGATCACGTGGAGAGAGACACGCAAATTCCAAATATATAAACATCGTCAGGCTCGAGATCGAACTTACGACCTCCTGTATATCTGACGAGGTAGTTAACATCTCGGCACCCGTGGCGTCCCTTACCTGCCCCACTGGGGTCCCCGTGCTGCCCTCCCTGAGTAGCGCCATTTCTCCTGACGGCACCGAGTTTCTCGCCGTCCTCATGGAGGCTCACTCTCTCCCGCAACTCGGCCAGTTCCGACTACGTGGGGTGTGGGGGGGGGCACAGGCGGTACGCGGATCATCGTCGCTATAATCATCGTTAACATTATTATTATCATCACGATAATTGTGATCATCACCGTCATCATTTTCATCATACTCATCTTGATCATGATCGCCGTCATCGTTATAATCATCGTCATTGTAATCTTGATCATCATCGTGATCATCATCATCGTCGTCGTCATCATCATTGTCATCATTGTCTTCATGCGACTGCCTTCGGGCCTTACCTTGGTCGACTGGAGGAGCGATTCGTACTCGGCCTTGGAGCCCCGCAGCTCCGAGATTCGCATTGAGAGGTCCTCGAGCTGCCGGGAGAAGCCCTGGGGGCGACAGGAGGAGGCAGTGGGGGTCAGGGCACAGTCCACACCCCCCTCGAGTCAAACTCCACGCTCTTCATGACCCAGCGCTTTCCTCCTCGCTATCAGCCTTGGCCCTAACATATTTATATTTTCTGGTGCAAGGTCCTTCCTGGAGTCTGTGACGCTGCGGCCCCGCACCTTAGCGATGAGTTGGCACAACCCAAGCCGCGCGCATTGTTTGTATGTGTGGACGACTACCAGTGTTGTCCTTCCCCCGCACCTCCAATTAACAACGTGCGGTGTGAACGAAGTTCAACGTACATACATTAATGCAGAGGTGTCTAACGCGTGAGCTGGTTCAGTTGCGTGCAGCCGTTGTTGTTGCACCTTAACAACAACGACACGTTTAGGTTGTACAGCATCCAAGGAGTGGAGCGTCGGGGCAGTGGCGCATTGCGTGCGCACGTGGATCGCTCGGCCGCGCGCCGCTGCGCTGAAGCAACGATACATGGGCACGTGTCTGCTCATCAGGCGAGGACTTTATTTTAGATTTAGTATTATACTGGAGGAATCCGATGATCAATGAAGCTCTTTTCACAGATGTCGGCTGGAGGAGGGTGCCCGACGCAACACCTCGTTATTGTACTCACGCGGAGATCTGACCCCCCCCCAAAATAATTGTGAGTCATCGAAGCGTCACGTTTCTGGAGCGAATCCGCTTGCTCTGTATTTGTGTCTGTCTGTGTGTGTCTGTCTGTCTGTGTGAGTGTCTGTGTATGTGTGTCGGTCTGTGTGTGTCTGTCTGTCTGTCTGTCTGTGTGAGTGTCTGTGTATGTGTGTCTGTCTGTGTGTGTCTGTCTGTGTGTGTCTGTGTGTGTGTCTGTGTATAGTGTCTGTCTGTCTGTGTGTGTCTGTGTATGTGTGTCTGTCTGTGTGTCTGTGCGTGTGAGACCAAAGCGCCCGTTCACTTTCCGCATTAGCAGAAGTCACCAATTACCGAGATCCGTGCTCGGCAGGGGCTCGTAGTGTGCAATCGCTGCCGCCGTAATTCGCCCGAAACGTGCGCATGAGATCGTCTGACGGGCTGAACGCGCATTGGCATGATTAGTGGCTCTGCTCGCGAGCAAACTTGGCAGTGCGTTCCCGCGATGAGCGACGACTCCACAAGTCGCGCTTCCGTCTCCGTGGCCAGGCAATCATTGGGGAGACCTCCCGGGCCGCGTCCACGAGATTCGCGATTCGCGACTCCCAACGCCCGGCACGCGTCTTCATTTTTAGCGGAAGAACCAAAACGGGCGTCGTCTCTCGCGAGTGCTTTTCGTCGCGCTGATTTGCCAATTACTCAAATAGCCGAGGCTCACATCTGCGCGATGAGCAATTACTCGGTGGAGCCCTCCGCGCGTAGACGCGGCCGGGCTTGGCCGGAGAAGTTCGACCCGCTCGTTGCAGAGGTTCGCGGGTTGGAGCACCGACTTGGCCGCCCTTGGTTGATGAAAGTCAAAGTTTGAACGTGAAATGTCCTGCTCGAGTGAGGACTCTGGCGATTGGCTCGTCCCCCTGTTGATACAGCCCTGGGCCAGTGGTGGGAATTCCACGTTCCATTGGCGGGGCGAGTCTGTCCGTGTGAACACACCACTGTGGCCCTGCCCGCAATGTGGATGACCCCGGACAGAGGGATCATGTGCTGAGTCAATGTACTCAACAATACATTGTATTGATTATTAATGAGAAGAAGAAGGAGGAGGAGGAGGGGGATGTCGTCATCGTGGTCGTCACCTCGTGCAGCAGAGTCTCAGTGGACGAGAGGCGCTGGCGCTGCTCCACCACGGTGGACTCGAGCTCGTGCAGCTTGTCGTTCTGCACCTCCACTTGCTCGGTGAGCACGCCCACCTGCGCCGAGACAGAGACAAAGATCCCCCGTGTAGCCTACCCACACTTTAGCGGGCAAGTGCAGGTGGCGAGGGCCGATTATAAAAGGCAACAGCGGGGACCATCGTCGATGCTGATGGCTCCTACCCCCACCTCACCGGGTACTCATTTAATGGCCAGGGCTGGTTGGGACGTCATTCGCCTCTGATGTCGTTCGCGTAGCGTATGCATGTTGAACTTCTTTCGCACCGTACGTAGCCAACCGGAGGTGCGGGAGAAGGACAACAAACTTTACACGACAACAAACAGTTCTAAAGTTATTAGTTTTCACTCTAGACTTAAACGTGCTTGGCTCCAGTGACTTGCTAATATCGGAGCGTTACGGTGACCACCGCCGTCTTTGTTCGATGCTTTGCAAAAGCCGCTGCCTCCGCTGCTGCTGCGAGGATCACCACCGGATTTGGCGTGATGGAGGTTCATGATCCAATTCGCCACCGCTCCACCCCCGTGCCGTGACGCGGCGCAGCGGCTACTTGATTTAAAAGCGGCGTCACTCCACGCCTCTTGGATTTAAAACGCAGATGAGAGCCGCTGTGCGTTTCTGTGTGCGCTCGTTAGAGTGGGGAAGAGAGCCACTCATCCTCTTGTGGGGATCGCCACTCAATTTCGATCCCACGTGGTCCTCTCAATCAGCGATCTCGTGGAATCGCTTGAACCCCCCTCCCCCCCCCCTCAATCGCACGTGCCGGGGAAAAAACATCCATCACTCACCATATCCTAGAATCTCACCCAGATCTGAAAACAACGCTGACCGAACACAGTGGAACAACGCGGACATTCCCGATCCTAACATCATCAATCCCCTTTGCCTTTGCCATTCCTTGAGGACGTTGGTGGTGGAACCATCGACCGCATCGGCACATCACGGGAGTGCGATTGTGGCCGTGCGGCAAAAACAAACTGCGGGTCACTGTGGGCGGCCAATGTCGTCCGTGCTCGTCCGGCGGGGGGAGGGGGTCACCACGCGACACCAACTCCCTCCTGGGGCCCTCTCGTGGCCAGCAGACCTCGCCGTTGGCATTTGGCTCGTGAATTATGGACGCCTGAAACGTGAATTCCTCGGTGATTTGCGGCGCGTGTATTGTCGTCGGTACTCAACGTCGCGGCGTACACAGCCACCGTGGCGCCGCTCGGCGTGGAGCAGACCGAGCAAAAGCTAAGGCAGCCCACCCACCCAAGTAGCTCAAGGGGGGTGGGGGGCGGGGCGGAAAAATGAGATCACGGGTGGGAGAAAGGCGGCTGGTCAAATGTTCGAGCCGGCACCTGCAGAGAGAGCGATTCCTGGTCGCTCTCGACGTGAGACAGACGGTCCTCGCGAGCCGGGTACGACCTCACCAGGCAGTTGGCGCCCTGCAGAGAGGCGTGCACCACACAAAGAGACAAAGATCCACCGGATTAGCCTTCAACGGACTGTTGGGGAAAGGGCTGTAAGCGAGCACCTATGTCGGCCGGCATCAGGGTGGACACTCCAGCTCCCAAGGGTGAAGTCGCCACTTTCGCTTCGTGTGGGGAGCGTACCTGTTCGTGTGTGCGCGTGGTCCAGGCTGCGTGGGTGTGTGTGTGTGTTTGTGTGGGTGTGCATGTATTTGTGGGTGTGTGTGTCTTTGTGGGGAGTGGTGGTGGAGAGGTTAGCGCACTACGCTACAAACTCGGCGACCCGAGTTCAATTCCCCCCATTCTGGGCCTCCCCTAGGTCGATTCAGCTTTAAAAATGTGTACCCGGAGCAGTGTGTAAATATCAACATTGGGAAGACAAAGGCGGCCGAGGGTGGTGCCGGCAACCCACCACCTTGGTGCGGACATGCCGCCCTTCATAGGTGCTGCGCGCGAACAGCACTTGCTCCAACTGGCATGTGTGGGCTCGACGGGGGAGCGTTGTGTTGCGTGTGCGTGTGCACACACGGGTCTGATTGTAGTCAGGCGGTAACAATAGAACCCCGTGGTGAATTCTCGCATTCTCACAAAATGAGTGAACAAAATTCTCGCCGTGTTCCGAGCGCCGCCGCCGCCGCCGCCGCAGCAGCCCTCAAGGGATTGTACCCCGTGCTGTCAACATAACTCGAGGGGTAACTTTTGGAACGAATCAAAGCGGATCACCGCAGTGTCTCGTGGCTCTGTTTATGGCTCTCAAACCAGACCCGTGCAGCTCAGATGCAGCCGCTGATACAAACGCATCGCCAGCGCTGAGCAACATCTCACAATAACAATGACTGCTGCTGACGACGTCAACCTGGGACATCGTGCTATCGCCTGTTCGTCGTTGTCAGCTCAGCGGGGCGGTCACCACAGACCTCGGGACCATTTGGACTTTCCTGTTCGAGAAAACGCGAACGAGTTTTTGTTGCCAAATCTACAAGCGCCCCTTTGCATTTCTCCGTGGTCGAAGTGGCGCCGATTGGGGAGCGATCCTTCCCGGTCGTGGTGGTTCCGTGAGTCGCACTCCGCCCGCAAAGACTACTCACTCAAACGTTGGTCCGGTGACAAGTTTTTTGGAGGACTTTTTATTTATGTGTGTTCATGTAGAAAGGTCTGTCGTGGAGGCGACATCTCTTAACTTTCCGAGGGTTCGTCGGCACGGCGTGGTTTTCCACGTTACGTAAAATAAAGACAAATCAAGTTATATAAATGTTCTGCACTCACTGATCTGTCATCCTAAAAAAACTCATTCATTCTCCAGTCTCTTTCAGCGCACAGCTTCCTCCAGACGGCTTTACGCCGAACACTAAATGACATTTAACATTACGATTCATTTCAGGCCCTGCTCTGGTTTAGTTGTGGATACAAATCAATTCTCCAATCCACAACATCACCCCACAGCCTACGCGTGCTGGCGTCACGGCGCTTGTGCAAGCTGCTTATGTAAGATGTGCATCTTTATTTTCGGATGGTGCGATATTCATTATCTGGAAATGTTGTTGGCTTTGAACGCCCGATAAGTATAAAGTGTTTTTTTCTAATTGCCTTTTGTTGACTCGCCACATGAAGAGACATGCCGCAAATCGCTTCTGCCTACACATACACTCAACGCCTTATTCTCCTCTGTGGGCAAGTCACTTAAGCAATTATGCTACTCGTGTACCTGCTGCAGCTGCCACTGTGGTTGACAGCTGTTTGGGTTTGACCCGGGCAGTCCGGTAATTGGCATCTGTGTTGGGATGGCAGGAATTCGATTCGCACCGGGATCTGGTACCGGCATTGCTGTTTGATCTAAGGTTGCGCTAGGGAGGCTCTACAGGAGGAAAGTTGGCAGACCTGCAGGCGAATGAGACAAAAATAACCTTGTAAAAGAATGTTGAGGATATGGCCACACGTTTACAGGCGACGCCACGTGGGGGCTGGAGGAATGCTGCCGAGCGGCATTTGCACCGCTCGCTCTCGCTGCGCGCCGAACTCAGAGACGGCGTCGCGTGTCACCGTCGTGCCGCGTGAGAGACGTGGGGCAATCCTCCACTCGGAGCGCGATCGCACGGAGCGGGGATGGGGGCGAGACCGCGCACGTGGGACCACAGCCTGCGGCCTCCCCTAAGCACGAACTGGGCAACGTCGCGTGGTCTTGTGAGGAAAAAAACAATTCTATGACAGGCAACGTTTCGGACAATGGCCCTTTTATAACAACGTGAAAGGGAGAGGTCACAGTCGCGGTTGTTTTGCGTTCGAGCGTGGAGTCGAGCATGGGGTCGAGCATGGGGTCGAGCGTGCAACGTGAATTGTATCGATACTTTTCGATTTAAAGCTGCTTTCGTGACTGCAGGGATTCATCTTCTTGGTTCTTTCGGTAAAGTCACGTAGAATGGAAATAATAAAATAATAAGTGAGAATTATTTTATTATGTTTATTATTTTATTATTTCCATTCTACGTGACTTTACCGAAAGAACCAAGAAGATGTATCGATACTCTTAGTTTTTTTCGGTAAAGTCACATAGGTAAAAATAAATAATGAAAATAATAAAAACCAATAATAATTGTGATTTGTTATTTTATTTCTATTATTATTTCTATTATATCTGTATTATTTATTATTATTCATTCTTACCTACGTGACTTTACCGAAAAAACCTAAGAGTATGAATCCTTGCAGTCACGAAAGCTTCAAATATAGAATTGTATCGATGCCTTATATGGGCAAGCGCACACCCAGAGTAACATTATTTGGACATGAGACACCTACTTAACGTTGTTATAATTCAGGGGGGGGGGGGGCGAGGAGGAGGGGGGGGGTCTATATTTTCTCGGCAGGGCCCCCAGCAAGGCGGCGCTCTCATCCGGACGCTTCCCGTCAAAGTCCAGGCGGTGATTTCCCCGTTGGTATTTAATCGCTGTGCTGCCTTAGTCACCTTCCCTGTTGCAAAACTACTACTACTAATAATGATGATGATGATTATAAGTATTGTTATGGGAAGCGGTGGCGAGCTGCATTTAGCAGCATCCAGCGCCGTAATTAAAAGCGACTTTTCTCTTATTCCCTTCGACGCCTTTCCTCGCTGCACACGGAGCTGATGAACGACGCTTGCAATTGGGCTGTCAACGACGTCACACTCAACGTTGCGTCACCCTCGCTGACGAACCGGTTTGTGTGTTGCATATACACACATCTGTGTGTATAAAAGTACGTTGCATATTTAACTAATGTCATGTAGGCATGTATAATGTATTTATACACACGCTAGACAACGAACAGCAATGACTCCCCCGCTGTTACAATAACGTTGTAATTAATGGATTTGTAAATGTACTTACAAAAGATAATCCTGCGATATGGGCTGTGGTGTCGAATGGAGAAGATCAATTGAGAGTGGGGAGAGTGAGACGTGGAGAGAGTGAGAGAGATGGGGTGAGTGCGAGAGATGGACAATTTATTTAAAAAATATTACATAGAAAACAGGGGGAACATAGACATAGAGTAGGGAGAGAGGGGGTAGAGAGAGAGGGGGGGGTAGAGAGAGGTGGTAGAGAGAGGGGGGGTAGAGAGAGGGGGTAGAGAGAGAGGGGGGGTAGAGAGAGGGGGTAGAGAGAGAGGGGGGGGTAGAGAGAGGGGGTAGAGAGAGAGGGGGGGTAGAGAGAGGGGGTAGAGAGAGAGAGAGGGAATGGGTAAGTAGGAGGAGAGCAGAGCGTGAAATCGTTCGTGAAATCTTTCGTTCAAAAAGGGGTGGGGGGCATATAAAGCAAAGCATTGAAAAAAAACAATAAAAAACCAAATGATGAACGAAGCAAAGTGCCGACTCCACCGAACATCTTCTTGTTTCCTCTGATCGTAAACAAAAGAGAGTGAGCGAGAGGGATGGAGAGAGGGAGAGGGAGTGTAGAGAGGAAGAATGGGAGAAGTGAAGAGATCGAGACATGGACAGAGGGAGAGGAGGAAGCGACTGGTTTTAGACTCAGGGGGAGAGACGTCAGGTTGTATGCACATTCTAACTTATTTAGCCAACCGTGATAATAGGAGGTCCGGGGGAAAGGAAAAGCAACTCGACTCAATAAGCGGTGAGAAAGAAGTGAGTTAGAACGATCCAGACCGGTCAACATGAGTGAATTGGACCCATTCTCACCGGTTTTGATACTGCCCACGTTTGCGTTGCTCAACCAGGGCGAGAACTCGAGCGAGCCGGAGCATTAGTCTGCCAACGTTGATAATATCTGGCTGTCGCCTGATGAAGCTGGTTGTAATTACTGGCGAAACGTCGTACTCAGTTTGTAAATGTTGTGGCTTGGCTCTCCAACACACATCCGGTGTGCTGTACTAGTGACGAATTGGCACGTTCTGCTTACGTGACAAACCTTACTCGTTGGCTGTGTCGGGTGGTGGCGGGTTTTAACGACACATTTATATATTTACGCGATCTAACCACAAAAAAACCTGCATTATGGATTATATTGGTCGCGAAAGCCTACGTGTTAAACCAACTTTGTTAAGTTTTGATATCCAGTCAGTGTGAGGGGGCATACATGATGTGGTGTGCCGGGGTGGTCGCTGACCCGGGCAGACCCGGCTGAAAATAAAAGTCCTGCAGTCAATCTTGCTTGGCTCCTGTGAATGTCTGTGGTCCGCGTGGTTGGTCGTGTGCTCGTGTAGCAATTAACGCACTGCGCTACGAACACGGCGAACCGAGTTCGATCCCCCCCCCACAGCCAACATCCGCGATGAGCAATGGAATCCGTCCTGGGCATCTCCCTAGATCGACTCGGCATAAAAATGAGTACCTGCTGCGGTGTGCAAACATCAGCATTGGGGCGATGGAGGAAGGTGAGCAGGCGTGGTCCTGACCACAGCACCCACTCGTGTGCCGTGTCAGCCTTCGCTCACAACTCCTGTCCCGACAGTGTGTGGCGACTACATGGGGAACCTTTGCCTTTGTGTGAGCCTGTGGCTCAGCGCAAAGCCACCCCGGTGATATAAGGAGTCGCGTTTGTTCTCTTCGTGTGGCTGAGCTCTAAAGTCTCTTTGAGGCCCTGTGATTCTGACACAATCACACCCTGGATTGCGAGGCGATATGGACACTATATATGAGAGTGTGTGCACGCTCGTGTGTCGGTGTGTGTCTCACCGTCTGCGTGTGTCTGTACGCACAGGGACTGCTCGCGTAGCGGTTAGCGCGCTGCGCTATGAACCCGGCGACCCGGGTTCGATTCCCGCTGACGGCCAACACCAAGTGACGATTATCTGAACCGGTTCTGGGCCTCCCCTAGGTCGACTCAGCCTTCCAAATAAGTACCTGGTACGGTGTGAAAACATCGGCGCAGGTGAAGAGAAAGGCGGTTGGGAATGATGCTGCCAACACAACCTCCTCATGCAGCACCGTACAGATCCTAATAGGTGATCGCTAACAGCACTTGCCCCCACAGTCTCCATGTACATATGTTGCACTTCTTCCGTATCGTACGTAGTCGACCGTGATAATCGAAGGTGCGGGGTTAAGGACAACAAACTACAACACCAAAAGCAGTTTTAAAGAAATGAGTTTTAAATTTGAAAACGAGCGATCTTTGTCTTTGTGTTCCCGTACGTGCGTGTACCCGTGCCGTGTGCACGTGGATGCGTGCCGTGTACCCGCGCCGTGTACCCGTGCCGTGTATCCGCGCCGTGTATCCGCGCCATGTATCCGCGCCGTGTACCCGTGCTGTGTACCCGCGCCATGTATTCGTGCCGTGTACCCGCGCCGTGTACCCGCGCTTGCCGCACCGTGCTCGCGTGCAGCCAGCCGAGCAGCGCCCTCACGGTGCCCGGGGGCAGCTGCCTGCGGAGGCCCTCGCGCTCCTCCTGGCTGCCCAGCCGCTCGAGTCGCTGGCAGAGCTCCTCCGTGAGGTGCACCACCTGCAGCCCGGCCCACGGCGCCACGGCCTGCGACTCGCCGCCGCCGCCGTTCCTGCTCGCCAGCGCCCAGCTGCCGGCGCCGCCGCCCGTGTCCTCCAACTCCTTCTCCGTGTGCTCCGACTGAGCTGTGTGTGAGAGCACGAGGTCATGGCGGGGAGCGGTGGCGCAGTAGTTAGCGCGCCGCGCTAGCAACCCCTGGCGACCCGAATTCGATTCCCGCTCGCGGCCTCAAACTGGGACCTGTTGCGGTGTGGGATCTCGCGGTCATCACACGCGCGCGCACGCAGTCACAGTGGTGAGTTTCCGCCACGGCTGAACCCCCAAAAATTGGCATATGTCCCTCCGGATTGCGCCACATCTTCCAGCCTAATATCCGACGTTTCGCTCCACGAAGCTTCTTCGGTTTCTGCCTCTCAGTCGTCAGGCTTGGTCGCCGTGAATGTCCCCTGCGAGGGCCGGTGGCCTGTCCCGAATCCAAGCACCGCGCGATTGTCTCTAATTCAAATTCGCCCTCCGCCTCACCGCCTGTTCCTCTTTGTCCCTCGGTGCAATTTCCAGCGTGCACCTCTTCCCGTGCCTTCTTTGCGCATCGTTCATCCGTGAACGATTGTCTTCACGTTCCGCGTCAGTGTTGGGTTGTCTCTGAAAATAGGTAACCCTTGCACGTTTAAAGTTGTACATCTAACTGTTGTTCAGCTGGGTCAGAACTCAGGTGGGGGGGGGGGGGCGAGGGTTCGCCTGGGGTCTCATTTGCCAGGGTGAGCTGGGTCACCGGCATTTTGCTTTTCGTTGTCAAGTACATTTCAATTTAAAAAGCACCTCGCCCTTCTTCACGATACACGAACTATCCACGTGGTGTGTGAGTAAGGGCCATCACACGAAACGTCGCCTATTAAATGCATTATCGTTTCAGGGCCACGGCGCTATTGACGAATGTAATAATAATTTGCATTGCTAATTTGGCTCATATCATCCGTACATCGCAATGCGCCGCTGTGTATGGAAAGCCAGGAAATACACAGAAGCTGCAGGGTACACGACCAGAACTAGCCGGGGAGTAGAGGCCGCGTGAACGAGGCGAGTGTCGAGTTTCTCGTGTTAGGAGAAGGCCGGCGTTCTCTCTGAGAGCAGTGGTTCACGTCCCGTGTCCGCGAGGCCGTGGGGAGTCGTCCGTGGATCTGATGCCAGGACGATTTTTGGCACGCAACACCAGACGGTGTGTTTTTGTTTGACCGCACGGTTCTCCACGTTGAGGGGTGAACAGTGGCCCGCGAGGCCAGAACGGCTGGGAATCCCTGCCCTAGAAGTGGCCTCTCTCGATCTCCCCTCGAGAGCGGAGGTCCCTTCACCGCCAAGCAGCAGCGCGAGCACTTGCAGGGGCTGCACCTTCACCGCTACGGACACCCGCGACGTAGGACAATATCTACCGGCACCTTAAGCCTCCCATGTGTCACGCAGGCACACACCAACACCAAGAACACACAATCTGTTCTTTGCAGCCAAAAATATATCTAAATCCCAGCGCACAGGCGTGTCCGTGCGTGCGTGTAATGACACTGCGGAGTGGATGCGGGAGCGCAGCGGCGAATCCGCGCTGCGCTAGGAACCCGGCCACCCGAGTTCGATTCTCGCTCACGGCCACCAACACAAGTGACGATCATCTGAACCGGTGTTGGGCCTATCCTAGATCGACTTAGCCTCAAATGAGTACCTGGTCCGGTTTGTAAACGTCGCCACTTGTTGAAACAAAGGTGATCTAAAAAATCTAAAGTCTTTTTTGTTTCCCCAGTTAAGGCCCACTGAGCTATGTCGCTCTTTTTCAGAAACGACCTGACCACAAATGATACCTCAACGAAGTGGCTTATCGTGTGGAAATCTACACAAGCCAACTATCGGACGTGGTGCTGGCCACCCACCCCCCTTCTATGCCGTGCCGGCCTTCATAGGTGCTACTCGCCAGCAGCACTTGGCCCATCAGTCTGTCACGGCTGTACTGCAGTGGGGGGGGGGGGGGTGTCGTCTTTGTCTAACGACTGCCAGTTCGCACGGGCGCGAGGGCCATTGTTTGTCCGTGAAACCACGACGGATGGACGAGCCGGTTCAGTTCCCCTCCAGCTGACACGCAGAGGGAGATAGAGAGAGATGGGGGAGTGGAGTGGAGCGGCGGCTCCACGTTCGCGCAGACGCGATCCGCGGCCAAGCGAGATAATTCCCTGCAGCAACTCTCGCCCAGTGGCACGGTGGGTTTGTTGTTGTTGCTGTTGTCTCGCTGCTGGGTTCCTCCTCCCGCCTGTCCCCTTCACCAAGGGTGGCGGTGCTCTGCCTGCCCCTATTCGAGGGCCCTTGGCAGAAACACAATTTTAGCTCCAATTGAAAGGGAGGGGTGTGTGGGGGTGGGGGTGGGGGGCGGCTGAGTGGGGGGTGGTGTGGGTTTTTCACTTCATGAAAAGAAAGCGAGCGAGATGACTCGAGAAGGTATGTCGACGAGAGGGACACGGTGTCAGGTTCCGAACGCTCCTCTTGGCGTGCCACATCCGTCTCGCTTGATATGTGTCCTAAATCTACTCATCACATGACAGGAATATCGGGTGCGACGACTTCGGGTTAGTATTATTATGGATAGGCGGTACCGCGTATTCTAGTGGTAGTGCCTTACGCCGATAATCCCTACTCATAGCCAGCCTCGTAGCAGCGTTTCTAGAGATATCGAGCGATTAATGAAGCCCTGGATCGAGATGCGGTAGTGAGATGAGAAAGATGCCGACAAAATAGTGTCATCGTGTGGGATGAGAGATAAGAGATTGATGCATTGGCCTGGTCATATTCTTGGTTTTTTCGGTAAGTGACTTTACCGACACAAGCAAGAATATGAATCCCTGCAGTCACGAAAGCTTTAAATCGAAATTTAATGGCCTGGTTATGTTTTAGTATCTCGTTGTGTTGAGCAGGATTTAAATTGCAGTCTGTGTTTAGGGGTAGCCCTATTGTTGCCATGAAGCCAGCACCCCCCCCCCCCCCCCGAGCTATTTGGTGCCACGAAGTTTTTTGCTTGCCCATCCCTCGCGTTGCCACTGGGTGGCATTTCTGAGACGTGAGCTGCGGGATTAATCTTCATCAAGAACATCATCATCCTTGATCTATCAATCACCGCTTGCAGGTGTAGTAGCACCTTTACAAAGGGGTGGTGGCTGACCGTGCCGTGTATCACCTGGATTTTAAGACGCTGTGGAAAGTAAGAGGCATCCAGAAACGTGTGCCCGGCATCGACAAAGTTGCGTGAATCTGGTTTCATGCACGCCGATTGGATGACACGCAAATGTTGTTTGCTTATTAATCGTGTTAATAATTGACTTCACACCGACGCTATGATTATTCTGTGTTGTGTATCGTATAATGTTACGTCTAACTAGGACCCGTATCTAACAGAAAGAGCGAGTCATTGTTTCTAAACATCTGGCAGTTCACCAGAATTGGTTCAAGCGAGCGTGACTCTGAGTTCTGCTTCGTCTGCAATTCATGCTAATTACATTATTCACTCCCAGAAGGCCATGCGACTGATGGGATGTGTAAAAACATAAACAGCAAAATCTGCACGGACAGATATTGGAATTAAGATCAATCGTCTGCGTGTCTAATATGCTGCCCGTATTCTCCACAACGACACTCCTAATTACTTGGGTGATATTGGATTATACCACGCGCCCCCGATCTTTGCTTTAAAATACAGGGAGAAAAAGAGTGTGTGAGAATGTGATATCGATATGACGCTCTGCCTCTTCACACCTGGGCAGCCGTGTGTGTATGCCAGTCATCTCAGTCAATCCATGGCACCTGCTGGGTCTGGTTCCGTGACCTCCTCGACTCTTCACGCGGCCTCAGTGCACCCAGCCTGGCACAAGCTCTATGGTGAATTCACCCTCCACTTAATGGGGGAACGGCGGTTGTTGTTGTGCGTACATGTGTGGTTAGTGGTGGCGCATTGGTTAGCACACCAATCCATGAACTCGGCCAACCTTGTGTTTGATTCCTGATCATGGGGAACGTCAGTGGGAAGTTTTGTCGAAACCTATTCTGGGCCTCCCCTAGGTCAGCTGGGTGTGGCGCTGGCTACACCGCCTTGGATCGCGACGTGCCTGGCTTCACAGGTGCTACTCGCTAACAGCACTTGCCCCAACAGTCTGTTAAGGCTATACCGGGGTACCTTTGTCTTTATCTTTATATGTGTCAACTTGTGAAAGTGTCCTATTATGAGATTAGGGGCGTTGTGTTTGCAGAGTGGGGGGAGATGTGTCGCAGTGGTGAACATCCTCCACGATCAACCCGGCCACCTGAGTTCAATTCCCGGCCACGGCAGACATCAGTCTGGAGCTCCCTTGCCCGAACAGCAGCCCGTGATGTCGGCTCCCTGCTCCACATACATCCTTGCAGGTTCACGCTCCTCCTCCTCCTCTGCTCGTGACTGACAGCATAGGCACTGCACAAACCCGATTTGCATATTGTAGTCCCGCAGTTGTCACGCCACCGTTCCCCACAGACGGTGTGTACACTGGCATCACTTACCCTGCCACGTCATCTGTAATAACAGGGGGACTTAGGGGATATTTATCTCTTCGCGACCATGTGTGGGAATGCGTGTGTACGCATTGGCTGGTTAGAAACATTCAGGCCTGGCCTGCCTACGATCTATCCTGGGCTTAACCAGACTGGATTGTGTGAGGGCCTCAGATCTTTGAAAGATCTGGACACAGTCCCATCGGTAAGCTCCTCTGGCAAGCGAGGCTGCGTCGATTTGGTCATGTAGCCCGCATGCCCAGCCATTGCATGCCCAGCCATCGCATGCCCAAGGAGATTATGTTTGGCCGGATGAAGAGTGCTTAAGGGGCGCGGCACGGGCTAGAGAAGAGATCGGCACACTTGGTACGGAAGGATGCGGAACTGATTAGACGTTCAGATGACTGGCACCAGCTGTTTCAAGATCGGCCTCTGTGGAGGAGGTTCGTGAAGGACGTTACTGGGGAGTTTGAGGCAGTCGTCCCCCAGTAACAACGGAGGGCAGAAGATCGACGCTAACAACAACGAGTAGAGCGCCGTGCGGATACAACGCGTAAAGTTGGCACAGTGGAGAGCTCAGTTGGTGAATCTGCCATTCATCTCAGTCAGTCAACCCATGGCACATAGGTCTGTTCCGTGACCTCCTGCTAGTGGGCCTTCGACACTTCGCGTGGCCTCAAAGTGCTCCTAGCCTGGCACAAGCGCCGTGGTGACGTCACGGCAACTTAGTGGTGAATGGCGAGTGTTGTGTGTGTGTGTGTCCCTCGAGTGGCACTTATCTGCAGTGAGTGACCATGTGGGCGAGTGACCGTGAGAGTGAGTGACGGCATTCGCGAGTCGTGTAACGAGTGTCACTTGATGGGCAGTGTGTGCACACTTATCTGCTGTGTGTGTGTGTGCGCGTGCGTGCGCGTGTGTAATGAGTGTGTAATGCTTCTGGCTTAACCCGTCTATCGAGACAGCTGCGCTGGCCTCCGCCCAGATCCCCGTGCCTGCACTTGTCCCTGCACATCACAGCGCGCCCCGTTGCACAATCGCTCATTGTAGGCTGTACGCAACAATACTAATAATAATAATTTCCGCGTTTATTTTCAGCATTTTATAAAAAAAAATGTTGAACCAACATTTTCTTTCCTGTTCCTTCAGACGGCGATGACTCGCTTTTCCAGTCGTATGAAAATGTGATCGTGATTTTGTGTTGCTGCCGCTGCTGGACTTGCTGATGGGTCGAGTAAGATGTGGATATGCGTCATTGGACCGTGGGCTTGGATTGTGTAAGTGGCGTGCGTTTAAGAGGACTACCGGTCGGTCTTGTTCCGCCTTCACAGGGCGCGATCAGAACGAGAGCCAAGTGGCTTCTGCCAAAACTATGATTATAGTTTTTTGCATTGTCTTTTCTTTTTACCTCGGCTTATTCCGAGAGTATTATCGGCGTCTTGTCATTTGTGCGACTCACAGCCTCCTCCCCCTCCCTCCTCCTCCTTCCTATGTTTGTTTTACCAGGTAAGGCCCGAGCTGCGTAGCTCTTTATTCAGAAGCGACCTGGCTATTACAAATGATAACTCAACGAAGTGGCTTATCATCATGTGGTAATGTATAGCAGCCAATTGATATAAACGCATGTTTCTAAATGTGGAGGGAAAAGCCAGAAAAATCCACGCGACCACGGGGAGAAAGACACGCAAACTCCAAATATACAGCAGCAGGCGTCAGGGTCGAGATGGAACCCACGGCCTCCTATAAACCAGGCGAGGTAGTTAACATCTCGCCACGGCACCAAGAACCGAGACCATGGCCATTGCCCGGCCTCGTATCATCCCACTGCTACTGCACATTCGCAGCAGCAGTTGCAGTGCTCAAGCTGCATACACTTTTAAGAGACACTTTAAGGCCCCACCCAGCTCTTTCCTAAAGGCCCCTCCCTCTTTCTCAGAGGCCCCTCCTCTTTATTAAAGACCCCCTCTTTCTTAAATGCCCCAGCTCTTTCTCAGAGGCTCCCAACTCTTTCTTAAAGGCGCCACCTGTTTTGTTTTGTCGCCTGGCTTGTGAGTCGCCACAGGAGTCACGGTCCCTGACATCCGTGAAATATTGTGCGTGCTGCGAATTGCATTTTAATCATTACGATTATTCTTGTTCAGATACAAAGTGTCCCCGTGTATACATAAGGGCCGAGAAAAGGGAGGATGACCGAGATGATTGCGGTGCTTCTGGGCAGCTGAACTCGACGATGAGAGCGCCGTGCCAATGCGTCCTTGAGAAATGAAACAAGTTCTAGATGTGCGCGTGCCACCTGCTGTGCCGTATGGATTGGAAGTGCGACCACGGGTGAAAGGGAGCGAAGAAAGTAAACGAGCTTAGACACGCGCAGAAGGCCACGAAGAGTTGCAAGCCTTTGGATTCGACAGAGAGACGGGACCGGGGGAACGCACGTGTGAAAGATCGAACGAACGCGCTCAGAGACGGCGCGTTGACTCTTCCAGAAAGTACGCGGGCCTGACCGGGACACGGTGGCTGATGGTGACGATGTTGATGATAATCACAACAGCGTGGTGGGTGAGTGTAGTCCTGGTGCTGCATCGACCTGGCACCAGTCAGTGAAGGTTGTCGCCTCCGAAGGGCTCTGATGACATGGAACGTTGGGCCTAAGTTGGAAGGCATTGATCCGACGTCTGTCCAACGTTGGCCCAATGTCGGTTGACGTTGACCCAACGTCGGTCCAACGCTGGGCCAACGTGGCATGTTTAATGGGTAGCGCGCTCAATCAAAACACATTACTAATGGGGCAATCGGGACTCTGTGAGCATCACATCCGTCCTCGTTCACTGGGCCCGTGAGCTGGCCTCGATGCTCAAATCCCGGCTGCTCGCTAATTGCGCCCCGCAATGACAGCGAGCGCACGGTCGCGCGCTATCGTTGCTGAGCGTTAATTACACGGGCGCGTGCGTGCGCGTGTGCGCGCGTGCACACGCGTGAATGTGCAGGACAGTGGTGCAGTGGCTAGCGCGCTGCGCTACGAACCAGGCGACCCGTGTCCGATTCCTGCCGCACGGCCACCAACGCGAGTGAAAATTATCTGAACAGGTGATGGGTCTCGTGTAGGTCGACTCAGCCTTAACTGCGTAACTGGTGCAGCGTGTTAACATCAGCACTGCCTGGACAAAGAGGGACGGATGTTGTGGTGTAGGCCACACCCCCCGCCCTCTCCCCTATGTGCCGTTCTGCCCTTTAAAGTCGCTCGCTAACAGCACTTGCCTCGACAGCCTGTTGAAGGCTAGACGGGGGATCTTTGTCCGTGTCGTCTTGTGTAGCCGTGTACAGCGCGGGCATCATTACGACCCCGCACTCAATGCTCGCTGCGCAGCCGCTCGCTAATCAGAGCCACATTTACGGGACGAGGTTGTTTAGTAATATTTATATATTTATTTGCGTCTCTCTTTTTTTTCTCTTCTCCGGGTAAAATTCGCACACTACGCCCAAGCGTGAGGCGCACGGGCAGACACGGCCTCGGAGAGGCGGAGAGGCAGGGTGGGAAGGGAGCTATCGAGGACGCCGTCGCAGCAATTAAATCTAAGCAAAGCCACAGTGGCCATTCGCAGCAGCACCTCCTCCTCCTCCCAGGGTAATTCCATCGCTAGACAAACGGCGAGCCCGGTGATGCACCCTGGGCTGAAATGTCATTCTCCTCGGCGGAATGCGCACTAATGGGCTTAACTGCGGCGACCGCGGGGGGGGGGGGCACTTCCAATGCCTGAACCCCCCGGCACTCACTTCTTCTTCTGCTTTCGTATGCAATTGTGAAAAGCAACAGTTTTTATTTTTTCTTAATGATCGTCCCCCCCCACCTCATGTCCTCAACGCCTCGTCTCTGGTAGTGCGCTCCGACCGCGCGTCGCTGGCCCTCGCGTCCGCGTCTCGCTGCCTCTAACGCCGCCTCGTTAGCGCTAACGAGGCGTCGCCACGTGCTCGCCAGGCACGGCCTGTGCTGTCCGTGGCCGTTGAGGAATGCATTTCATCCTTTGTTCTTTATTCGTGTGGGTCTCGTTGCTGTTGCTGCTGCTGCTGCTGTTTTTGTCGAAACGTATATGCGCAAATCGGACGCGTCGACATCAAGGCAAATTTTCGATTTAAAGCTTTCGTGACTGCAGAGATTCATCTTCTTGGTTCTTTCGGTAAAGTCACGTAGAAGGGAAATAATAAAATAATAAAAATAAAACATAATAAAATAATTATTTTATTATAATAAAAATAAAACCTAATAAAATAATTATTTTATTATGTTTTATTTTTATTATTTTATTATTTCCCTTCTACGTGACTTTACCGAAAGAACAAAGAAGATGAAGGCTAATTGTCACCGAAGAGCGAGACGTTGGTAGATGTCCAGTTGCTGTGTTCCGAGTGACGGCGGCACGCGGTGATTCGCGGCTCTCGGCGCCTCTGCGCTCCCCGTCTTCGCCCACTGAGTTTGTGCTGCTCACAGCAGCATTGGTGCATCGGTGCTCAGCCCCTGTTTGCGGCCCTGCAGAGTGTGTGGTGACACATCCGCATTCATATGACGGGGGGGGAGTATATCCGTAAAAACAACCGCGGTTGACTTCCCCACACAGTGGTGCCTATTTTATCGACCCCAAAGGGATGATGATGATGGGCTGAGTCAACCCTCCCTCACCAGGATTTGAACTCTCGTCTTTCCGACTGCGAGCCATTTTATCGACCCCAAAGGGGATGATGATGATGGGCTGAGTCAACCCTCTCTCACCAGGATGTGAACTCTCGTCTTTCCGACTGCGAGCCGCTCGCTCTGTCGCTGAGCCAGCTGGTGGGTTGAGGATGCTACTGGTCAAACGAGGAGTCATCGATTTTAACCGAAGCAACGTTGCACGGACGTGTTTGTGGGTAGCTTTTTTGTTCTTTCCGATGAGAAATGGAGAGGGGCAGGAGAAAATAGATCAGAGAGGGAAGGGCGTTGGACAGAGCGGAAACAATGCACAAAGAACCGCGGTTCAATGCTGAAAGTCATTCACAAATTTGGTAGCGTTTGAAAACGGTGAGTTTATGAATGGAGGGAGGATAAATCAGACAGAATCACCAATGGATGGATGGATTCGTGATTCGATGGCTTGATGGCGGGATGAGGTTAGCGGGTAAATGAATGAGGGAAGGGGAGGGATGAGACATGGATTGGTGAATGATGGATTGGGTGGAGTAATGCATGGATATATGGAGTATAATTCATGGATAGCTAGAAAAATGTATGGACGGATGTATTTATGGATGGATTTAAGGATATGGATAGATTGATATATATTGAGAAATATATGGACTGATGAATAAACACGTAGATTTATGAACTAATGGATTTATGAATTAATAGATGTATTTATGAATGGCTGAATTGAAGAAGAATGGATAGATATAAGCTAGAATGGATGGATATGAGGAATGGTTTGATGACTAGATTAAACGATAGATGGCTTTCTGGAGGGATGAGTGGATTATTAAAGTCACAAATGTATGATTCAATGATTGCGTGAACGTGTGGCGCTGCCCACGAGTACCTGCTATGATTCCATCCACCTGCTGGATCGCAGCCGCCAGCATCCGGCTCGCATCCGACTCCATCCTGTGGGAAACGAGAGCCGTGCCACGGCGCCGTGCGCGAATTACAGTGACTCAATAATTGTCATAATTAATCACCAATATGCTTATTTATCCAGGAGAGCAACACTGAGTCATAGTATCCATGTCCAGACGGCTCCTGCTGCTGCTGCTACATTGGGTGTTACTTTTAAAATGCCTTCAGCCAATTAATTTTGAGTTGCGTTTATTATCATTGCGGAGTAAACCGGAGCGCCCGGATAAAACCTACGCCTTGCGCGAGGGGACAACACTCTATCCCCGTACAGACGGAACAGCTGGTGATTAGTCCCCACTGCGCTGCAGCGCATTGTCCTGGTGAGCCAGGGTTACGTTCTCTCTCGACGCCCACGGGAAGGAAGGGAGTTCCCCAATAATCCGTGTGCGGTGATCCACCAACCCCGCGCTGTTGCCTCTACAGCGAGGGGTGAGTGGCAGCCACGTGCGGCATAGCTACCACCACCACGGCGCGGCTTCTAGATTTGAAGCTTTCGTGACTGCAAGGAATCATATTCTTAGGTTTTTTCGGTAAAGTTACGTAGGTAAAACATCAAAATTAATGAAAATAAAATAAAATAAAAACAAAAATCACGACGTTTCGGAGGCAACACAAGATGACGGAGACTTGTGTTGCCTCCGAAACGTCGTGATTTTTGTTTTTATTTTATTTTATTTTCATTAATTTTGATGTTTTACCTACGTAACTTTACCGAAAAAACCTAAGAACACGGCGCGGCTGTTGTCGCGATTATTAATATCGTTGTCATTTTACATTTGTTTCTTGTCCTGTTTGTTTTTTTGTGGGGTGGGGTGGGGTGGTGGGAGTTTGTCGGCTCGTTTGTTTATGCTTCTTCTCAGTGGGGGGTCGTGAGTGGGTTTGTGAACAGACAAATCGCTGAATAATTGAGAGAAAATTAGCGATGGGGGGCCCCGCGTGGCGCCGCAGGACGCCATTGGCGGAGTTTGGTGGTCGCCCGCGTGGGCTCCTCTCGCGTCCAGGGCTGTTGGCGAGCACCTATTAAGTAAGGCCAGAGCCGCACCCGAACGCCTTTGTCTCCCCGGTGATGATGTCTACGCACCAGGTGCTGCACTCGTGTCAGGATGAATCGCCTTCGAGGGAAGCCCAAAATAAGTTCAAGGATCGTTTTGGAAATGTCTTGTGCATGATGTCTAGTGAACTAATCACACTGTCGCTGCTGACTCGCCCCCGTTTGGGCCTCATCAGCAGATCCAGGCCTTAGCCGAGGGTGGAGGCTACGCTGCGCGTGGTAGCCTGTGACCCAGCACTTTGGACGCAGCAGTCAGGGTTGGTGGCTCACATACAGATGGGCTGTGAAACTCTCTTCGCGGGGAAATCGAAGAGCTGCCATGCACTGGCTCGCTAGGTACAAAAAAAGCGGTACGGAAATTGTGGACTAATGTCCATCTGTACCATCTGTATGGGATAGAGCGCTGCCCCTCGCACAAGTGGCTACTTCCCGATGCCTACCACATGTATACACACGTATTAGATTGCCGATAACAAATTTATATATATATAGTAATGCAGAGCTTAGTCAATTGTCGGTCGTGCTGGCTCATCACCGCCTGGGTGCCGCTGCCTTCCAGCTTTGTCTGTGGCTCCTCGGCGATTGTGAGACGCAAAATAAAATAACCATTAAACAAATTACTTTGGGTTATCAGATATTATTTCCAAATTATTCTCAACAGTGGTGCCCTGATAGACTAAAGTTCAGCAGAGGAAATGAGTGGCCTCCTTCATACGATGAGCACGGTTGGCTACGTACGGTACGAAAGAAGACCAACGTCCATACATAGCACCCATTTCTACAGAGGGCCCTTGCCTATACACATGTGGTAGTTCACCAGCTCTGGTACAAGGAAGACTCACTTTGCTGATGATACACTGAATGTTGAAACCAGTCCTTGCCTATCAACACGTGGTAGTTCACCAGCATTGATGGATATGGCGAGACAAATGTGGTCCTGAAGGTCGCAGTCAGTCTCGTGTGCGCACGTCTTTCTTTTTGTTCCACACGCGCACGGAGAGAGAGAGAGAGCTCGTCTTCACGTCACGGCAAAAGCCAAGGCAATGACTGTTATATAATTATCAGGCCGCTCTGGAGGAGATAAACTTTGTAAAGGGAACACACGGGACGCGAGAGAGAGAGCAGGGAGAGAGTTTGAATTAAGGGATTTATAGCCAAGAAAATTAAGCGTCTTGTAATTACCAGCGCGATAATCATCCGAGCGCTTTCTTCACGGAACGCATTGAGACGCGAACACGAGCCAGGCTCTAAGACTACACGCGCGTGCTGCTGCAGCAGCAGCATCAGAGACGGAGACAGCGCCCATCAAGTCTCTTAGACTGTTGGGTCCAGACACGGGCTGTTACTTAGCGAGCGATATATTCACGCCGCGAGTACTGCGGCACGGAGAGGGGTGACGTGGTCACCGGCATCCTCACTCGGTCGTCCTTGTCTCCCCCAGTGTTGATGCTTACAACCACACCAGATACTGAACTGATTTGAGGCTGAGTCGATCTAGAGGAGTCGAAGTGAGGGAGGGGGGGTTGGAAGGGTAGGGGCGGCGGCGGGGGGGGTGAAGGGGAGGGGGCGGGAGACGGAGGCGCCAAGACCGGTTGAGATGTCACTCGCCACTGATGTTGGCCGTGAGCGCAAATCGAACTCGGACCGCCCGATTCATAGAACAGCGCGCTGACCACTTCGCTCCACACTCAGCTTACGCACAGCACGTACACAGCAGACACAGCGTACACGCACAGCACAGACATAGCCAAAAGACAAAAGTCCCCCGTATAGCCTGAACAGACCTTTGGCGAAAGTGCTGCTAGCGAGCACCTATGAAGGACAGAACGGCGAACGACGGTGTGGGTGGCCAGCACCGCGCCCGGCCGCCTTCGTCTCCTTCATGGCGATGTTTACACACCGCACCGGGTACTCATTTGAGTCGACTTGCTCAGACATACAATAGACACACACACAAACACACAGACAGACACACACACAGACACACACACAGACACACACACAGACACACACACAGACACACACACAGACACACACACAGAGACGCGTGCAGAGGCACGACACCTTATAATAAAATGCGTGAATTTACAGAAAGGCTGGCTTACTCTGGTCGGAGCGGCGGCGCGGTGGTTAGCGCACTGCGCCTCTTTAAATCTGGCGACCCGAGTTGGATGTCCGCCCACGAACGACGTTGTCTCCTACTGTAAACGACTCGTTTGACAGGTAAACGAGTCACGGCAGAGTTTGCTGAACCGCCCACGATACTAATCCAGGTGAGGCTTACCTGCCCTCATTTCCATACAGCGCCAAAGTCGCCACCCATAATAGCAGTGACACAATCGCACCTGATGTGTGAGCCCGTCCCTTTCTCGCTCCTTCTCTAAAATCCCTCTTGTCTCTCCCCCTCCACCCAAAATATCACCCCCACGCCCCCTCCCCCGACCCGCCCCACCTCTAAGCAGCATGGAAGAGGAGGCCAAATAACCCTCTAGAGCTCCCTCGAGTGGAAGTTGTTTTTTTCCGGTAGCAGCGGAGCGAACTTGCGATTGCAGCGCTGCGCCTTTAGCTTCGCAAATCTGCGTCGCGATCGCACGTGCGGTTGTTTTAATTGAGCGCTGAGACCGGGTCTCAAACTCAATTTAGCCCGGAGCTAAGGCTCGCCTACTGTACCACGAGCTTTCACATTCAGCCTCACAGTGACCTCGTGTGGAAAATTCATCCGCTGCTGGATGAGGGCATTTCCTCCCCACACCGCGTGTGCCACGATGGGGTTCTTTGACCCCACGTCACCACTCGTGCCAGTGCAGGTTGGTGAAGTGGCGATGAAGGTGGTGGTGGTGGGGTGGTCAAGGCCGGTTCTGACATCACAAGCACTGCTGTTGGCGGCCGTGTTCAGGAATTCAACTCACACGGACAGGGTCTCATAGCCGCACTGGGCTGCTATAACAGGGTGCCGGCAACGAAAATAAACAGAAGAGAAGATTTATTGTTTGAATTCGGCACAAAAAAACCCCTCCTCATTTCAATAGCCGCAATGCAGTCAATGTGCGGTGAATACGAGACCGGCGGTGGTGCTTAAGAAAGAACGTCACGAAGCAGCCGTCCTTCAAGAGCCACCGCACGCGGCTACGGAGCCGCAGGTTGCCGGAGCCCTTGGGCTATAAACACTGGCTGGAGGCGGTGTGAAATGTTGATTAAAATTCTGCGTTTTCCAATGCATGCCTCCCAAAAAACATCAGTATAAAACATATACACATTCCGTGAAAGTAGTCTTGCGCGTATGCATTCGGGTGAATGCGGTTGAATGATCTGCAGAGCGGGTTACGGCTGTGTGCTCCCAGAGTGGTTGACGAATATTGAGGAACGCGTGGCCTCGCGTTGCGATCTGCGCTCGTGGTGCACCACGTGGGGTGGCTGCCCGCGTGATGCGGGCGACGTTGGTTCATTCATCCCGATGCGTCTCCTTCATCAGAAGCACAATCGCAACGGCATCTATTTAATCACACGGGAGGAATCCGGTGAGCTGTTAAGCTCTTTTTCACACGTGTCCAGTCGGATTTCGGGTCAGAATGTTACAACAACAAACAACAACTAACAATCACACAAACACGATATGAGGGCAAAGCATAGGACAGGTAAACACATCACTTAGAATATTTACGAAGTAAACTCATATTTTTTTCTTTTTAATCTTACCAGGTAAAACCCACTGAACTCTTAACTTATTTTTCAGAAGCTACAAATGATAGCTCAACAAAGCGGTTTATCACGTGGACACTTATGGCAGCAGAATTATCTAAATAATCTAAATGTGTGTTTCTAAATGTGGGCGGGGGGGGACCGGAGCACCCGGAAGGAAAAAAAACATCCACGCGATTACGGGAGGGAGACACGCAAACTCCAAATATACATGCATCATGGTCGGGATCGAACCCTCGACCTCCTGCCTACCAGGCGAGGAAGACATGTCTTCCTAAGTTAACAACAAAATACGTAGCATTTAATATTGTTTTTATTTACACATCCCAGCAGTCCCACGACCTTCTGGGAGCGTATAATTTCAGCCGCATTGATTCAAAAGCAAACAAAACTCTGGTTTTGTCATTCAGTGTCTCATCAGCAGAGCCAGGCCTCTGTGCATCATCATCGCTGGCGGATTGCCAGGAGTTGATTCAACGCTCTCTCTCGCGGCAGTGGAAGCGATGAACACGATTCTTTAAAACACCCCCACCCCTTCCCACCCCTTCCCACCCGTCTCTGTTCACCCAGCGGTAGAAGGGGTAACACCACATTCTTGGTTCTTTCGGTAAAGTCACAAAGATAAAAAATAAAAATTAAATAAACAGATTAAAATACAATTGAAAATTTTAATTATAAATTCAAAATAAGAAAAGCAAAAAACAAATGAGTCTACGATCGGCTGGTCGCGTGTGGTGGGGTAAAGTGTGGGTATACTGATACGTCTTTCCAACACGTGGAATATTAGAAGGCTAGGCCAAACTCCCTCCAGTGTATGAAACCATCACGTCAGGGGAGCATTCTGTGGGTTTCGAGGGGCCCTCTAAAGCTCTCCCCGCGAAGCCCTCTCGTCATTGAGCATTCAGCTCCTGATCCGTCCGCTGACCTACAAGGCGCTCATTGGGTGCGCTCCGCAATATCTACAGGAGCTGATCCGTGTTCACTCTCTAACGAGGTCCCTGAGACCTTCAGATCTCCTGCTTCTAAGCACGCCGAGGTCAAGGCTCATTTTCTGGGGCTGTTGCCAATGCAGCGCCTAAAGCTCTGGATATATATTTTAAGTCCTGTCTTGAACACTCACCTTCTTAAAGTGGCCTCAACCTCCCCGAGCTCTGGCAGTGGACCCTGCAGGCTCTGCGCATTCCCTGCTTGACACGCACGGCGGTGGCGTGCTGCAATCTACGGATGAAATGCGACACTTTATACAAATGTAAAGTGGCGCATTACCCCAAGCCTCCGTCGCCACGTCTTACCATCCCGCTATATAATAATTCTAATAACAATTATTATAATATATATTGGTTATATTAATTGTAATATTTAATTATTACTGATAATGACTATAATAATCCACCCAGCGCCTGCACTCCTTGATGAGTGACGTCAGGCCATCATCCCTCCCTCTCCATAATCAAGGGGGATTTTTTTGGGGAGGTTAGATCGCGTAAATATAAATATTTTGTCGTTAAACCCGCCACCACCCGACACAGCCAATTTGCAAGGTTTGTCACGTAAACAAAAACGTGCCAATTCGTTACTAGTTCAGCACACCGGTTGTGTGTTGGAGAGTAAACCCACAACATCTACAAGTCGACCGCGACGCAGGGCTGCGCGTTGTTAAACCATCCCTCCTGGTGTGCTGCGCCAGCCCAGGTTTCATTCAAAGACGTAAGCCGATACACATCCGGGAGCA
The DNA here is from genome assembly GCF_965212315.1 of Lampetra planeri. Classification (NCBI taxonomy): domain Eukaryota; kingdom Metazoa; phylum Chordata; class Hyperoartia; order Petromyzontiformes; family Petromyzontidae; genus Lampetra; species Lampetra planeri. Next base: position 13,389,813 of record NC_136122.1, on the reverse strand, counting down.
GGAGCGATCCTGTCACTGCCAGTTAATTTCAAAATATTCAATCGGGTTGTTTGTTTCCATCTGCGCAGAGGGTCCGATGGGGGGTGTGTGTGCGCGCGCGTGCGGGTGTGTGTGCGCGCGTGAGGGTGTGTGTGTGTGTGTGAGGGTGTGTGTGTGTGTGTGCGTGTGTCGTTGCTAACCCGCGGGTTCGCGTATGAGTGATCGTCTTCTCTCCAGACACACGTCGAGAGAAGTTCTCTTCAAATCTAGAGCAGGAATCGCCGCCACATGTTGGCTCAGAGGTGAAGGCGCAGCCCTGCAATTGCTCGCTCGCGCACACCGCTGGTGGAACGGCCTCGAGGAGAGAGCTCCCTCTAACGTAGAGGACGCGATGGGTTAATCCACTCGAAGGGTAAATTGTGGCTCCTCTTCCACGCTTCGCAGACGTCTTTTCTTTAGAACTGCTCTTTGAAATTCCGTTTGTTTCGTTCCCCATACACCACGGTTGGCTACGTACGGTGCGAAATAAGTTGAACATGCATGCATAGGAAGAAGTTGGAGTAGACTGTCGAGAGAGGCGGGGGCGATATTTAAGAGATGTGCTCAGAGTTTCAGCTGCAACGCGGTGAGATTGAACCGACGACCTCTGCTCAGCGTGCTGAGCGTTAAACCGCGAAAGCATCAATGCATCGCCACGCGTGTGATGCACAGGGCATCGCCATTCTCCAGTTACCCAATCGTCATCATCGGCAGCCACGTTCTGTCCGCTGCTGGATGGAAGACTCACGACGCCATCCCACACATTTCACTTGACCGCGTGAACTGATCCCATTGCTTCAGCGCGCGTACACACAAACAAACACACGTACACAGGAACGTATCTCCAGTGTAGCCTGCACAGGCTGTTAGGTCAAGTGCTGTTCGCACACTCACATATATACACGCACATTCACATATATTCACACTGCCATATACATTAACTAAGTGGCTCTTGTGTCAGGCTAGGTGCAGTTTGAGACCACGTGAAATGTATATACACAAAGGCAAAGATCCCCCGTATAGTATTAACACACTGTTGGGGAAAGTGCGGATAGTGAGCACCTATGAAGGCGGGAACGGCACACGAGGGGGTGGGTGGCCAGCACCACGCCCGACCGCCTTTGTCTCCCTAGTGGCAATGTTTACACACCGCACCAGGTGCTCATTTGAGGCTGAGTCGACTTAGGGGAGGCCCGGGACCGGTTCAGATAATCGTCACTGGTGTTGACCGTGAGCGGAAATCGAACCCGTGTCGCCTGGTTCATAGCGCAGCGCGCTAACCGCTACACTACCGCTCCCCACATTACCACTATACACACACAAACACACATACATGTAGATGGACATGCGCTATGGCCATGTTGTTCACCTGGCCTGTCACAACCACGTGGTTCAACCTGAGAAAGCCCAACCACGTGGTTCCGCTGCAGAAGATTCGTTGGACCAGAACTAAGAGCGCGTGGAGTTGATTTTCTCGCAAGACGCGAGGTGGCAGTGGTGCAGCACGGGAAACCCAAAAATCGCTTTCATTCAAAAGTAACAAAAACAAGTTGGTTATACCGCGTTGGCATATGGTGCATACAAACACAAACAACGACAACAACAAACTCAACACACTCTTCAATGCCAACTGCTCTAATATATATCAGCCGACGTTTCGGGCAATGCACCTTCTTTATTCACAATTTACTCCTTTGCCCGAACATGTGCTGTTTTCCAACTGCACGTGCAAGCCCATTTACTCTTCATAACGAGGTGAACGATGCCATAGCAGACATGTTAAAGTTGTGGAGCTGGTGTTGTCGAGTCGACGCAGAGATGATGATGATTGAGTACAATGCGAACAGGGGGGGTGGGTGGGGAGGAATTTCTCCAGGCGCGACTTCAGCCTGATTGTAATCGAGTTTAGCAGTGGGGAGTTCGTGCCCGGTGGTGATTGCTATCCCAGTGGGCGTGCTCTTCCAATGCGAGAAGAGGAGTGGGAGCAGTGGAAGTCGTATTAGCGTTGGTGTGTGCGTGCATTTCCAATTGAAGCCAGGCAGGAAATATGCAATATTGCACCCCCTATTTAATGAAGGCCACTCCCAGATCTGTATCCGATGGCTAAACATCGAGGCAAGGTTCGGTCAAGAGGGAGCCCAGCAGAGCAAAAGAACCCAGGGGCACGCTGACGTGAGAAGCCAATTTGCTGGTGTAAGAACTCCTGCTCCACAAAGTACTATGTTAAGACGATGCAATGGGCAAACATTTATTTTGTAGGGGGCAGCACGGCGCATATCTTCGACCCGTGAAGGGGCTCTGTTAATTACAAAAAAAACACTGGTCAACACACTTTTTCTGGCGTAAGGTATTCCAACGGTTTTAAGATAATTTTGGGGTACTGATTCCAAATCTGGCATCAGTTTTTGTCTATCACATCAGGTTTTTGAGATGTCAAATTGCATTTTCAATAAACACTGCAGAAGAAAAATATTAGATAAATGTGGATATCTACATAAAATGATATTATAAACAAACTATCCTAAAAATATAGCACCATATTTTAACACTAAAGCAGTCACTGAATCGCAACAACTTGCAATCATAAGTGACACAGTTAATTTCAGGTAAAATCTATGAAAATGGGGTATGCCGATATCATAAAATGAGATCTGATAGAGCAAACCTGAGATCAGATTTGAAATCAGCACCCTGAAATTATTCTAAAACAGCTGCAAAAGTCCAGGCCAGAAAAAAATGTAGTTTTTTGTTGACCAGTGTAATCGTAAGTTGTGTGAGAACACCTGAGGCATGAATAGTTTAAAGAGGGTAACAGGTGGCGATTTGAATGGTGACTGACTGACTGCGTGTGAGGGTAATCGTGAAGGGAATGTTTAGTCGTTGTCGGGGGAATGAACACCGCACGGCCTTCTGGGACCAGGGGCGAGCGACACTGGACGTCCACCAGACCGAGGTGTGTGCGACCATTGGAGATTCAAGATCCGGGTGGACACGAGGCCCAGGCGCGAGCAATGGAAGGTGGCGCGGGGCGATCGAGCGGCATCCGCCTCCCGTGACGGCTCGAGGAGACGTTGGCCTGAGAAGTGGGGACCTCTCTGTCTGTCACGTGCCACCGGGAGACGAGTGGACGCGGGCCTGAGGCCAGGGGAGACGAGTTGGACACTCTCTGGAGGGGAGGCAAGCAAGAGCTCACCCGAGGGTTTGTGCCTGCTGATGTGGATTTGCAACGCGGGGCAGTTACGCGTTAGACACGTGCATTGACCAGAGTGGTGAAGTATGGTCAAAGGCATGGGGGGGGGGGAGGTCCTCGTCCGGCAGTGGCGACTACGGGCTGAGCCCCGTGCGTGTTCACAGAGGGCAGTGTTGAGAGGCAGATGTGGAGGTGTCGCGCAATGCGTCGTTAGCAATCGTGATTGTGTCAACTCGTAACGCGCCAGCACTGCCGCCGCACGCCATCCGCATCTCGCCGTCGTCGAGAGTACGACTTGGGGAGGCGCCACGAGGAGGAGCCACGGACTAGCGAGAAGGGCAGCAGCCGCGTAGTAAACGCCAACGCCCACAACAATTGCCCAAGCTCCGCGGTCCCCTATTCAGGCGTTTTTGGCCAATTTAGCGAGTTGTTAGCGTGGACAAAAAAAACGACACTCGGATAATTCACTCGTGAGAAGGGGAGCAACGCTCTATCCCATACAGATGGAGCAGGTGGAGTCCACATGTTTTTGATATCTGGCCTTCTGGCGAGCCAGCGTACGGCTCCTCCCGAATAGATGTCCACGGGAAGGGAGTTTGACCTCCTGCGCGTGGTGACCCACCAACCCTCGCTGCTGCCTCCACAGTTCCGGGTTCGAGGCAGCCGCGCGCAGTGTAGCTACCACCTCGCCCGGCCAATCACACGCGGCCGCCTGACTTTGAACCCAGGCTCTCGGCGGTTGCCGGAATCAACGCCGTGACCCCCTTGACCCTTTCCTCCACCACGGTAGGTCCGTTCTTTCCAATACATATTTTTGTATTTGTTTTACCAAATGCGTAACTCGGCATACAGCCATACACACACCCTCACCCTCCACGTGCAGCCCTCTTGCCCCACAAACCCATTCCGCTAACTGCGATGAATTAAAACGAAACTAAATGAGGTTAATGAAGTGTGCGAAACTAAAATAGCTGCCGCGGTGTTTTGGACATCCCAGGCTGAGAGGGCAAGAGAGAGAGAGGGCGACGGCGGGCGGTGCCGTCCCGAGGGGGTGAAGGGGCAGTCCGCGGTGTAAAGTCCAGCGGCGTGGTAGCGTCTCTCTCTCTCTCCACGCTGTCACAGACGCAGACACGCGCGCATTGCTATGCAAGGCCGACCACCCGTCCGCCAGGGATCGTGAAGACACGGGAGACCCCGCCGGAGGCCGTCGTCGTGTGAGAGTGACACTCGTCCGAGAGGTGAGACCACGGAAGGTCTGACCGGTCATCGGCGAATGAACTTGAAAACGCAGCCGAGAGGTTGCAGCTTGCCGTGTGTGGGCTGTAAGTTTGTGTGTGTGTGTGTGTTGGGCTGTGACAGTTCAGGAGAGCGGTGACGCAGCGGTTAGCGCTACGAATGCGTCGACCCGAGTTCGATTCCCGCTCACGGCCAACATCAGGTGACGACTATCCGAACCGATCCTGGGCCTCCCCTAGGTCGACTCTGCTACGAATGAGTAACCTGGTGTGCTGTGTAAGCCTCTGAAAGGCGGCCGGGTGTGGTGCTGGTCACCCACCCCCTCGTGTGCCGTTCCGGCCTTCAAAGGTGCTCGCTTTCCAGCGCTTGCCCCAACAGTCTGTCGAAGCTTATACGGGGGATCTTTGTCTTTGTGACGGTTCACTCCCCTTGCAACTGACCCTACACTCTACCCACAGAATGGAGGAATTCTTATGATTTAGGGTCACGGTTTTATGGGGTTTTTCCGTCTCGTTTTGACGGCCTCGTTTGTCCCCTTGCTGGTTGTTTTGGCACCAAGTTCGTGGATCGCCTTAACCAAAGACATCGTCCAAGCACTCACAAATCGTCAAATGTAGGACTGAAATAAATTATGTTCAGATGAATGAAGTTTGCTACGATTGTTTGTTTTTCCCCACCCTCAGGCCTCGTGGTATGAATTGCATTCTCCAACTTTTAACTTATCTTTCTGGCCTCTGTGCTATAAAACAGGATTATTGCCTGAAAAGTCGCATGTTAATTGACGAATGTGTCGAGAGTTGGTTTCTGTATTGATATGCGAGTACCACCGTTGTCCCGGTATCTATGAATTTATTTCGGACCGTACGTAGCCATCCGTGCTTATCGGAGGTGCGGGAGAAGGACCACAAACGAATCAAAGCCGTTGTAAAGAAATGAATGGCAAGGGATGATTAGTGGTATCAATGATGGTCATTATGGTTATAATTTGCTTCATTGGCCTGAAATGTAACCATCAGCAAAATGATGTGCGTGAAAATGAATTCAACGCACGAAACAAATCTGAAAATAACAATTGATTCTTGGCAACCAATCAGTCGCGATAATCTATTCCGGTCGACGTTTGCGTGGCCGCGTAGATTGAGGTTCTTGATCGTGGCTGCTGCTGTGGTCCAGGGGCGGTGAGGAGCCCCGGTTATAAGAACGCGTCTCAGAGGATGTTCACCGCCGCGGAGATGGAGCCACGAGATCAAGCGGTGGCCTAAGGGGAGGAGGGGGACCTTCATCCAGCAGTGGAGAGCTGACGGTGACCCGTTGGTACCGCGTCTAGCGACTGTATCGGCACATTGCTGAAAATGCAGAGGAAAGCCAGGAGCAGTAGACCCCGGCATATCTCTGAACTAATATTAGCACAGCGCACTTTGCTCTTGCCAAGTTGTAACAGTGAGTAGGGCGTCAATAATAATAATAGTTGTAGTCACTTTTACAGCCCTCCTTTGTTAATCCGCTCCTGGACGAAGGCATCTGCGCGTCGTGATCGGTCGTGGTGGTTGTTTGACCATACTTCACCACGCTGGTCAGTGCGGTTTGGTGAAGCGTATAGGGCGAGGTAGGACCGAGTCAAGATATTACTCGCCGCTGATGTCAGCCGTGGCCGGATATCCTGGGGTTCATGGCACCGCTCGCTAACCACTGCGCCACCACCCTGTGACGACGATTGCCACCCGCCCCGGTTTGACCCGGGCAAAAATGTTTGGTAATTATTATTGGCATCCTGTGTTCGAGTGGCTAGGAATTAATTTGTGCCGAGATCAGATGTCGGATATTGTGTTGCGTTTAAAATATATTCGCTAAGTGACCAGGTGTGTCCTCTCCCGTTCGACCTGTGATGGACAAGGGTGTCTAGAAACCCGAGTTACACCCCCCCCCCCCCCATCGCATAGCTTGCCATCTATAGTTCGCGTGCGTTTTATTGCGTGTTTTGTGTGTTATTTCCATGGCAGGCGTGGGGAAGCACTCTACTGGGTTTGTGTAACGCAGTCACGCGGCGAGATTCACATCCGAGTTACTGTGCGGTTAATGATGCAGAGGGCAGGGCGCGCTCGCTAGGGTCGTGCCTCCGTGGGTCCGCGTTTATGAGACCACAAACCCCCCCCCCCCCCCCGATTCTTCAGTCTCAGGTGACGATAATAATACTACAGAACGACGACGACGATTGTGCGATGAGTAAGTCGCCCGATCTGTCACTGACATCGCAGTGACCGTGACTCCGAGGTGGCACTTTGGATGCCAGGAGAGCGATGTGGTAGGGGAGGGGCCTTGGAGAGGCGGCGGCGTTCAGGAAGATGCGCGGGGGGTGGCGGGGGTGGTGGCTTTAGAGTGTCGTCTCTTTTAAAAGTCGGTGTCGATTGAACTCTGATGCTCGTGTACAGCAGCAGTAAGATGACGATGGCCGTGTTCTGGACGGCAGCGGGAGTCATCTATGGAGACATTTTAAGTGGAGATCGTTGTGGCTTCATCAGATTCGTACACACACACACCGATACACAATCACAAACCTACACACACAGATCCATAATCACAAACATACATACACACACATACAACAATCCCCTTGTGAAGCAGAATCGGGGCTGGAGGAGCAAGTGCTGTTAGCGAGCTCCTATGAAGGCCGGCACAGCACGCGAGGGGGGTGAGGCAGGCCAGCACCACGTGGCCCCGCAGTGGCGATGTTTTTACATCGCACCAGGTGCCCGTGTGGGCCGAGTGAACCTCGCAGAGCCGCAAGTCCGGCTCTAATAATCGATGCATGGAGCTATCGCGAGATCCCGTGCTCTGCGGAGATGGGGCGAAGCAACCGTCTCGCGCGCAGGCGCTACAGGGGCTGGGTTGCGTCGCGGGACGGCGCAAGGTATCTATCGACCGCGCGCTCGGTGAGTTTCTTCAACCAGCAGTGGATCAAACATGTCCGTCGACGATGCCGTGTCGCAAGCGTCGCGAGCCGGGGCGCTGCGTGTGTTCGCTGCAGGTGGCTGGGCCACGGCGGGTGAAGTGATGGATGGAGGGGTCACCCTCCGACGCGCCGCGGCTCTGGAACAGATGGACGGCATCGTAGCAGGTGCCGCCGCCGCCGCCACCACCACACCCTTTGTGGCGGGGGGTAGGGGAAAGGAGGGGTCCCGGGGCAGGGGTCCCGTGTGATCCAAGACGTTCGCAGTACCAGCGTCGCCGTCCACGCCACTCGTGGTGACATTTTTGCGGTTGAGTTTTTTGTTTTCGTGCGCGCGCGCGCAGAGATTCGCCCGTTGACGCGTGGCCATGCGGGTGCCCGCTATTGGTAGATCCAATTGTTACGTGAATTAGAAGCTCGCGAAACGTCGGACATCGTGGGGTGGGGCGGGTGGGGGGGCAAAAGCACGACCGCGAGAACCGACGGAGCAGCGGTAGAGAGAAACCAAATCGATGCACGGATAATGATAATAGGACTTGCTGTGCATCATCTGTAAGGGACTAGCGGATATTAGGGGAATGGACGAAAACACTTTTGAGTTGTCATACGCACAGACGTGTAGCAGCTCGGCTTCACGTTCCCCGTTCAAATCTGAGTCAAGGATTGACTCAGGCCATCATCCATCCAGGGTCGCTAAAATAAAAAAAACACTTATTGGGAAAATCAACAGTGGCTGTCCTTTCAATGGACTTGCCGCTGTCACAAGAAAGTTGAATTTCCAACACGGGGCTCTACGGCTACTCTTCGACGCTGGGCCAGACGTCTTGGAGGAGGTCTGAGTAACCCACACTTGACCCCACCACACATCGATCTGCCGACCTACTCCTAGAACTGCGGTGCGTTCGTTTATCCTTCCTGGGTGGCCCGGTGAGGTGGGGGGTTTGTTTATAAATGCCGCGCCGGGAGTTGGAATCGAACCGTCGTCCTCTGGGTTGCATGCCAGCGTGCCGACCATCAGAGCACCGCGTTCCCGACTGTTAATTGTCATCGGCGACGCGAGTAATGCGCGTGCCGTCTCCTGTAAACTTGCCCATGGAGGCGTTGGGGGCAGTTTGTAAGCGGGCTTCACGCGCCATCGCTGTCACGTGTGGGAAAGAAACCCCCGGTTCAACACTCGCCCGGGGAAACGATCTAACGCAGTGGCTGCGTGTCAGAGGCGGTTCGTCGGGAGCAGGTGGAGAGTGGTGGGGGCAACGCGTGGCTTGCTCACACCTCTCCCGAAACGTCTGTCCCACGTGGAGGAGTCGACCAGATACCCTCTAGGGCAGTGGTTCATCACCTTGACTGCAGCCTTGCACCCCTTTGGTTCTCAATCGTAAAAAAAAGTGTAGAATGCTAATAACTAGATAGGGGTTGATGAAACAAAGTAAGTTGTTACTTACGTGCCCGTAAATTAATTTTTTGTTTCGATGAATTACCCTCAAGTCAAATCTGGCCATGTCTCGCACCCCCAGAAAGGGCATCTCGCTCCCCAGGTGAAGAGGAATAAGAAAACCGCTGTTCTAGAAGGAGCTCATTGGAACAGTGGCGTGAGCGAGCAATTGCAAGGCTGCGCCTTTACCCCCTTCAGCTTCATCTACAACTCTGACACTGATCGAGGTGGGGTGGGTGGGGAGTTGTGAACGTCCCAGCGACAGACAGCGCAGCAGTGGCTCGGCTCCTCGACCGCGCGAGGACGCGGCACGGCCGCCACTCGCGGTTCGCTTCACGGAACCGCGGCGCTGTCGGAGAGCCACGCAGGGGCCGCTGCCACTGGGGGCGCCCTTCCAAATGCGTTGGAATGCGATGCGAGAGGCTTCGAAGCGCCGATCGCATCTCGCGCTCTTTCCGAGTCGCGATCGGTGTCAAAGAGAACGTCTCTAGTAATCAGACGTCATTATCATCATCATTATTATTTTATATATATAGCATGATTAATTACAAAGTGTTCTTCCTTAACGAGCTGTAGATAACGTTCTTCTGATAAAGCTGTCGGATTAAAATAAGAGCACGGGAGAAATTGGTCAGCGGAGTGTGTACATGCGAATCTATTAAATACAACCGCATTGAATCCATTGAAGATGTTTAGTTCTGAGATAGATTGGAATGGACAGCGGGAACGACGTGGCTAGCACGGCGAGAGGTCTCCTGCACGGCAGCGCTCGTCACCTCTCTGCCCTCGTGTGTGTGTGTTGCCCGTTCGTCTCGTCTACGCGGCGTTCTTTTGGTCTGGACTCGCTTCCTTACTGAAATATTATCTCAAAGAATCCCCTTCGTTCGCTGAGCCTCCAACTTCCTTGAACGGTAGGTGCGTTTCAGATGAGAAATTACGGTTGATGGCGCAGACGATTACGATGATGATAATGACGACGATGGTGATGACGACGTTGAAGATAACGAAGATGATGATGACGGTGATGATGGTAATAATGACGACGACGAGTACGTTCCTCCAATCCGCCGGATCACTGTCGAGTCCCCCCCACTCTTCCCGGCTGTCGCCAGACAACAAAGAGGAGGAGTTGGAGGACACGGGCGGCGGCGCCTGCAGCTGGGCGCTGGCGAGCAGGAACGGCGGCGGCGGCGGCGAGTCGCAGGCCGTGGCGCCGTGGGCCGGGCTGCAGGTGGTGCACCTCACGGAGGAGCTCTGCCAGCGACTCGAGCGGCTGGGCAGCCAGGAGGAGCGCGAGGGCCTCCGCAGGCAGCTGCCCCCGGGCACCGTGAGGGCGCTGCTCGGCTGGCTGCACGCGAGCACGGTGCGGCAAGCGCGGGTACACGGCACGGATACATGGCGCGGGTACACGGCACGGATACATGGCGCGGGTACACAGCACGGGTACACGGCACGGGTACACGTGCACACGGCACGGGTACACGGCACGGTTACACGGCACGGGTACACATGCACACGGCACGGGTACACGCACGTGCAGTTACACGCACACATTGGTACCCGCACGGGTACAAAGACAAAGATCCCCCGTACAATCGTAAACAGACTGTTGGGGCAAGTGTTGTTAGCGAGAAACCCCGGGTACAGACACATGGGCACGTGCACATACGTACTGGCACACACTGCTCAAAGTGGCATACAGTGTATGGGACATGCACGGCTACATGCCGACGCATTGGTAAGCGCACGGACAGATGCTTGGCTACACCACATTGGCGCAGCCCTGGGCGCAAGCACGGGTACACATGCACATGGGTATACATAGTGGGTACGCATGGACACCAGCGTTGGTGCACATGTATGTTGGCGCGCGCGTGCCCGTGTGCACGTGCGCGCGCGTGTGCGCGTGCGGCGGGCCCGTCGCGGGGATCGAGTAACGGCCGCGTCGCCGCTCTGCCAAACAAAACACAACAACGGCAACATCGCGTACACACACACACACGCGCCATCAGATGTAGCATCTGCAGCTAATAAGGGTCCGATTACCGACGCAATTGCGTTAGATCTCGCTCGGCCCGCTCGGCACAGAAACATGACCCCCGCGTCTCCGTTATTAGCGGCACCAGCGACCTCCTCCTCCTGCTTCGCTCTACCGCCGCGCAGCGATTGGCTGGGAATTTGAGGGTCTCGGAGGGAAAAAAAGGTCACGCAAAGCTTGTGGGGGTCCCTGATTGCTCGCATGCGTGGTTAGAATTAAACATTTTAACATTTGAATTCATTTTCAACGTGGATTTACCCCTGCGCGCGTCTCCTCGTTCACTCTACTCCCCTCCACTCACTCTCCTACCTCTCCCATCTCATCTCACTCGACTCCCCTCCACGCACTCTCCTACCTCTCCCCTCTCATCTCACTCAACTCCCCTCCACGCACTCTCCTACCTCTCCCCTCTCATCTCACTCCACTCCCCTCCACGCACTCTCCTACCTCTCATCTCACTCCACTCCCCTCCACACAGTCTCCTACCTCTCCCCTCTCATCTCACTCTACTCCCCTCCACGCACTCTCCTACCTCTCCCCTCTCATCTCACTCGACTCCCCTCCACGCACTCTCCTACCTCTCCCCTCTCATCTCACTCCACTCTCCTCCACGCACTCTCCCACCTCTCCCCTCTCATCTCACCCCACTCCACTCCACGCACTCTCCTGCCTCTCCCCTCTCATCTCACTCCACTCCCCTCCACACACTCTCCTACCTCTCCCCTCTCATCTCACTCTACTCCCCTCCACGCACTCTCCTACTTCTCCCCTCTCATCTCACTCGACTCTCCTCCACGCACTCTCCTACCTCTACCCTCTCATCTCACCCCACTCCACTCCACGCACTCTCCTGCCTCTCCTCTCTCATCTCACTCCACTCCCCTCCACGCACTCTCCTACCTCTCCCCTCTCATCTCACTCCACTCCCCTCCACGCACTCTCCTACCTCTCCCCTCTCATCTCACTCGACTCCCCTCCACGCACTCTCCTACCTCTCCCATCTCATCTCACTCTACTCCCCTCCACGCACTCTCCTACCTCTCCCCTCTCATCTCACTCTACTCCCCTCCACACACTCTCCTACCTCTCCCATCTCATCTCACTCCACTCCCCTCCACGTTCTCTCCTACCTCTCCCATCTCATCTCACTCTACTCCCCTCCACGCACTCTCCTACCTCTCCCCTCTCATCTCACTCTACTCCCCTCCACACACTCTCCTACCTCTCCCCTCTCATCTCACTCAACTCCCCTCCACGTTCTCTCCTACCTCTCCCATCTCATCTCACTCTACTCCCCTCCACGCACTCTCCTACCTCTCCCATCTCATCTCACTCTACTCCCCTCCACGCACTCTCCTGCCTCCCCCCTCTCATCTCACTCTACTCCCCTCCACACACTCTCCTGCCTCTCCCCACTCATCTCACTCCACTTCCCTCCACGCACTCTCCTACCTCTCCCCTCTCATCTCACTCGACTCCCCTCCACGCACTCTCTTACCTCACTCGACTCCCCTCCACGCACTCTCCTACCTCTCCCCACTCATCTCACTCCACTCCCATCCACGCACTCTCCTACCTCTCTCCTCTCATTTTGCTCGACTCTCCCAAGGCTTTTTCTCGAAGCCCCCAGTCAACATTCACCAGCGCACGTGGACACACGCGCATTGGCACACGTAGACACACACACACGTGCAATGCGCGGAGATTTGTGAGGAGCGGTTGTGTAAAGATTAGCGCACTGCGCTACAAACCAGGCGACCAGAGTTCGATTTTCCCTCAAGACCAACACCGGTGACAATTATCTAAACCGGTCCTGGACATCTCCTAGGTCGACTCAGCCTTAAATGAGTACCTGATGTGGTGTGTAAACATCGCCACTAGGGAGACACAGGCGGTCGGGCGTGGTGTTGGCCACCCACCCCCTCGTGTGCCGTGCCGGTCTTCATAGCTGGTCGCTGACAGCACTTGCCCCAACAGTCTGTTAAGGCTACACAGGGTAATCTTTGTTTTGCTTTGTCTTTGGGGGAGATGTCGAATTTTATGTTTTGCGTCAGCCCGCTCCGAGCGAGCAGCGAAGTCCGTGTCATGGTTTGTTCCGCCCGCTTTGCGATTGGGGAACGGGGCGGTCGGTTTGGGGAGCGGTCGGTTTGGGGGGCGGTCGGTTTGGGAGGCGATCGCGTTGAGCGCGTGGCGCGAGTGAGGGAAATCCCGGAGGGGGGGGGTTCCATGGCGGAGATGACCACGAGTCTGACATGGAACCCCACAGTGGTCACCGCGACAGAGTTGGTGCCTCGCGTTTTCGTCGGGAAACCCCAGTGTGGATCTCTCTCGCGCACGCACGCGCGCCACGAGGCTATTTAAAGAATAACTTTGAATCAACGGAGCGAAACTAAAGAGGGCCCTAGGGGTTGGTAAATGAGGGGGGGTGGTGGTGATTTCCCCCCCCCCGCCCCTTTTTGCTCTGCAAGGCAATTTTAGTTTTTCTCTGCTGGGTATTTTTAATTGGCTGGACCTTGAGAGAGAGAGAGACTACTCCCTGGGAAGAAGAGCATCGCTGCGCTGCGCTCAGACGAAAGAAGGTCTCTTTTATCGCTCTTTATCTCTCTTCTCCAAAACCACATGCGTGCCGTGACATCACTCTGTTTAAAACAACACCGTGCAAGTGGTCGCTTAACTCGGGGGGTTTAAGCGTTAAGCCGACGCACAGCTGAGATGCTGGGTTTGAATTTGGGTGTCAGCTGAGTTTATGGTATAAGCCCTTCCACCGATGATTCACACAGAGACGCAATAGGCCCACAAAGAAACGCATTGACTCGCGTAGATACCCATTCACTCACACCGAGACCCATAGACTTAGACAAAGTTGTGATTTTTCAACCCATTTCTCAGGTAGTAGCGAGTCCATGGTCTCTGCCCGATCAACAATGAATGACACGGCCATGAATTCACATAGATACACATCATCACATAGATACACATCATCACATAGATACACATATACTCACAGGGAGACGTGTAGACTCACACGGACTTAGTTGACGGGAGTTTCACAAATCCACATCATTGGCTGGGTTGGAGAACGGGCAATAGTTATGTCATGAATGTATGTAGACCTTCTTTCGCACCGTACATATTCAACCATGTTAATCGCAGGAAGATTGTGACCTCGACGCCCACGGGTGGCAGCGAGGGAGGTTCACCACCGTCTGGGTCCCGCCTCCAGTCGTGCTCGGCTACAGGGACGTTTGTTCCGGCTGCTCTGCCTCGCATTGCCATGGCTACAGTGCTCTTCATTGCCACGGCTACAGTGCTCTTCATTGCCATGGCTACAGTGCTCTTCATTGCCATGGCTACAGTGCTCTTCATTGCCATGGCTACAGTGCTCTTCATTGCCATGGGTACAGTGCTCTTCATTGCCACGGCTGCAGTGCTCTTCATTGCCACGGCTGCAGTGCTCTTCATTGCCACGGCTGCAGCGCTCTTCATTGCAATGCCCCCAGGGGCTACTGGCGGCCCCCGGGGGCCTTTAGTGCGGCCCCTGACGTGCCTCCCCCCCCCCCGACAATACACAACAAGTGAAAACACCCCAATCTTCATCATCATCGTGCTGCTGTCAAACCCCCAAATGGCTTCAAATGTGTGGCGGCCCTCACACTGACGATGACTCTTAGCGGCGATAGTGCTCCCCCCTCTCCCCTCTGAAAGTGGGCGAACAACGCGGGGCTGAGGGCTCCAGGGCGCGCTGGGTGCCGCCACACGAGTTGATGATTTTGGGTCGCCCCCCCCCCTCCACCACTGCCATTTGACTGTCGTCCGATTCTAACTGGAGACAGTCCGGCGTGCGTCTGGGCGGAGTGGACCTAGGGGGTGGTGATGATTCTGTGCATTGATTGTTGTTGTTGTATGTTGTCAATTAGTTTACATCTCCGGGGTTTGGTCTCTTCTGGAATAGGTGGCACACCCGACTCCTCCAACTACCATGGGGGGAGGGGTGGCGGTGGCGGCAGCTGGAATCGATTTGGACGCGTGTCTGGGTGGCGGTGAAGGGTGGGTGGGTGTGAGTGAGTAAGGTGAGGGGTGGGTGGCGGTGAAGGGTGGGTGGGTGTGAGTGTGTGAGGGGTGGGTGGGTGGGTGTGAGTGAGGTGAGGGGTGGATGTGAGTGAGGGGTGGGTGTGAGTGTGTGAGTGAGCGGTGAGTGTGAGTGTGTGGGTGAGTGAGTGGTGGGTGTGTGTGAGTGTGAATGAGTGGGTGAGTGGGTGAGTGAGTGAATGAGGGGTGAGTGTGAGTGAGTGAGTGGTGGGTGGGTGTGAGTGAGTGGTGGGTGGGTGTGAGTGAGTGGTGGGTGTGAGTGAGTGTGTGAGTGAGTGTGTAAGTGAGGGGTGGGTGTGTGTGAGTGAGTGAGGGGTGGGTGTGAGTGTGTGAGTGAGGGGTGGGTGGGTGTAAGTGAGGTTAGCACTGGGACAGCTCCACTCTGATTTGTGGAGTGCCCACGCGTGCGAGTTTCTCTCTCTTTCTCTCAATGCCCCCATTGTTCTAGAACCGTATGCGTGCAGTCTGTGCCAATGCGTCTGTTACTCAATAGCTACTATTAACTTCCCATTCACATAAAGTGCAAATTACAATTATATTACATTGGTATGGATATTAAACCGTGGGTTCAGGATTCCAGCCCTGGATCTGGGTGTCTCTCTCTCAGTGAGTTCATAATGGCCGTGTTAGAGACACTGATGCCCTGGGTTCCAGTGGTAGTGCCTTACGCCGGAAATCCCTATACTTCAAGCAAGCCTAGCGGCGTTTTCGTAAAATATGGAGTGATGATAGAGACCTTGTCTCACAGGCGTCTGTCAATCCACTGCTGGATGAGGGCCTCCTCACGCGGCTGTACGGGCCGTGAGCGTTCTTTGACCATACTTCACCACACTGGTCAGCGTGGGTTGGTGAAAGCAAGTGAGTATAGAAGTACAGTACAACTGTGGATGCTGCTGCACTGGTCCGCTCACTAAGGACAGTGGGAAGCATTCATAAACAAAGTTATTAACTCTTAAAAGTGAATATTTAAACACTGGCTTTGCTTAGATAAGGCCACGTCAAAGACAATGTGTTACGTTGTAAATGACTGCAATGTTTTTATTTCACCAATAGCATTGCAGTGTGTGTGTGTGCGCATGTCTGTGCGAGTGCGTGACGTCACTGGAGGGCATGCGGGCATTCCTGGCCAGGCATGCAAAGTGAAGCCGAACGTGTTTGTCTGTGTGGGGAGCGGTGGCGCAGTGGTTAGCGCGCTGCGCTTCGAACCCGGCGCTCCGAATTCGAGTCCCGCTCACCGTCCAATCCTACATGTGTGTAATACAGCAACACGTGTGTGTATGTGTTTAATATACCAACACACCAGTAACGATTATCTGAACCTGTCCTGTGCCTTCCCTGGGTCGAACCAGAATGAAACAAGTAGCCCGTGCGGTGTGGAAACGTCGCCACCAGAGAGACAAAGGCGGCCACACACTACCCTCCGTGTGCCGTGCCGGCCTTGATAGGTTCCCGCTAACAGCACTTGCCCCAGCATTCTGTTAACGCTATACGGGGGGTCTGTCTTTGTATATGTGTGCGTGTCGTGCAGTTTGTACACGTGTTAGTGTGTGTGTCGTATATTGCCCTGGTTAATAGGCCGCGGCTTTGGGTTATTCTTCATGCTTTCGGGGTCTGTGACCCTCTGCTCACGATCATTAAGGACCGTCCATGATGGTTGGCAGGCCCCGGTAAATCTGCGTGTCCGACCTCATTTCCGTTCACCTCGGGGTGCCACGTGGATCTCCTCCGACCCCCACGTCATTTAGCATCCTTCCCAGTGGAGGTCCTTCCGCCAGCAGTGGCGTGAGAACGCAATTGCAGGGCTGTGCCTTTATCTTCTACTGAGCCCTTATTCAGATCACATTTAAATCGCAAATGCAAGCAAAGGTGTAACGCATGAAAGCCACTTTGCATAGTTTTGCATAGTGCAGCGATCAGAGTGAGGCTTTATTTTCCGACGAGCCAAACTGCCGCAAGGCACTAACCGGCGCGGAGGGGGTGGCGTGAGGTTCTGATGGATTCCCTGCGAAAGCCGCGCGTCGCTACCGGGAACCGGCGGATGGAGCCAAGAGCGACGCGTTGGGAAGCCTCCCGCGCATCAAAAAGTCCCCAAGGTTCGCTCCCAGCTCTGGGTGGTGATGGTGGTCGTGGCGCTGTCTCTTAAACTTGGCCAAAGTTTTTGTTCCGGAGTCAAGCACTGACGGAAGTCACCGAGGGGAAGCGAGTGGGGGGCAGAATCCCTCCCCCCCCCCACCACTTCCCTTATTAACCTCTTGTGTTTATTAGGCTCTCATTTCGCGTTGATTGTTATTGGTGCATCGCTGAGCGGTGGTGGCCACGCTGCACGTGGCTGGATGTCATCAAACACTGGAGGCAGCGGCGAGGGTTTGTGGATCGCGCACAGATGTTGTGGGAGTCGAGGAGGAGGGGCCTTACCCCTGACTTTGACAGCAGAAGGCGGTAGAGCAAGGGGACTAATCGCCATCTGTTTCCATCTGTACGGGGATAGAGCGTTGCCCCCTCGCGCAAGGCGTGGGGTTTCTGCTCCGGTGTCCTCCCCCCGTGAACAATATTAATAATAAACACACCCCGAAATTCATTGGCTGAGTGTCATCTCGCAAATAAAATGCCAAAGTAGCAGCACCCGCCTGAGGATGAGTCCGATGACTGAATGTGCCTCTCCTGGAAAGGGCGCCACGGTGGCGAGGAGATGTCAACTCCCTCGCTTGCTATGCAGGTGGCCCTGGGTTCGATCCCGACGCCGACTGTGTATTTGGAGTGTGCATGTCTCTCTCCCCGTGGATTTTTCTTCCGGCTCCTCCGGTTTTCCTCTCCCATATTTAGAATAACATCACGAGTTTAGAATATTTGGCTGCGATACATACGATAAGCCACTTCGTTGAGCTACATCGCTCGGTGGGATTTACCTGGTACAATAAAAAATGTTTATATAGTTTAGTCAGACAGATAAATAAGTCAATTATAATCATCCGCAACTTAGTTTTTTGTGAATCCCCTTCAGCTGCTTGGGGCCCTGCGTGATGCTCATTGCCCAAGCGCCCGCCGCTGGCAGCGTGGGGGCTTAGATGTGGGTGAGACTGTAGGGGGGGGGGGGGGGTTGGACGTGGGCTGAGAGTAGGGGGGGGGACACGTGGGTGAGAGTGGGGGGGGGGGCACGTGGGTTAAACTGCGGGGGGGGGGCGGACGTGGGCTCTTGCCGGCTCAACCAGTCGTGCCAGTCGCAGCACAGCGCCCGGCCGCGATAAGAAACCGAGAGAAATGCAAACAGGAAACGCACGGCGCAGTTTTGTCCGACGCGTATTTTGGAGCGTTTAAAATACTCGCAGCGACAGTCGGTCGGCATCGTCCTCCGCGGCGCTCGCGACGACATTTGCTCAAACGCAGCCCCGACGCGGTGTTCGACGCGGACGAAGGGTGCCGTCCGCTCTTGGTGAGAGCTCGCAGTCGTCCAAGTCGCTGTTGGAACGCGCGCTGGGGGTGGAGATCGTCACCCTGTTGGCTATCATCGTGCGCGCGCGCGAGTGTTTGTTTGGAGCGGTAGTGTCGCAGCGGTGAGCGCTACGCTGCGCTACGAACTTGGCCACCCGAGTTCGATTTGCGTTCACGGCCAACATCAGCGACGATTATCTGAGCCGGTCCTGGGCCTCCCCTAGGTGGACTCGGTCGTAAATGAGTACCTGGTGCGGTGCATTAAAAAAGCATCGCCACTAGGGAGACAAAGACGGCCGGGCGTGGTGCTGGCCACCAACCCCCTCGTGTGCCGTTCCGGCTTTCATAGGTGCTCGCTAACAGCACTTGCCCCCCGCAGCTTGTTAAGGCTATACGGGGGATCTTTGCTTGTTTATCTAAGGAAGGAAGCAGTTGGCGAATGTGCGACAGCGAGAGATGTGCGTCTCTAATCGGTGTCGCCTTTCGTGTGGCGTGGGGGTTGATGCCCGATGTTTGTAAGCCGGTGTGGGGTTGGGGGGGGTTGGTGGGTGAGCTCAAGGATGGAGCCGTCGTGAGATATCTGGAATTCTACCGGCGAATCTTTCGAACGAGCAGTGGTGTCCCTCTGAGATGTATACAGTGCTATGACTCGCAGATCGATTCATAGATTTACACCGAGACCCATAGACTCACGTAGAGACTTGGATAGAGACCCATAGACTCGCGTAGAGACACATAGACTTGCATATAAACCTATACACTCACGTAGATATCCACATGCTTAACATCGAGAACCATAGCTCTACATAGAGACTTACAAAGCAATCCACCGTCTTATAGTGATCCACACACTTGCATAGAGAGCCATCGACTTATAAACATATAGACCCAGACAGCGACCCAAAGGCTTCAACAGACACTTCCTCTCTTTCGTGCTGCGGGGAAGTTTGCTCGGCGGCGTTTCTATGCCCACGTGGTTTGTTGTGAGTGGACCAGGCGACAGCTGCCACCGATCTTGATTGCGGTTAATACAGCACAGCAGCAGCAGGACGTATTAATCAGGGCGGCCCGCTGGGTTCGAACCGCTGAACCTCTGCAACAACGAGCGGCGAACGCAGCTGGGCTCCCGCTGGGCTCCATCTCCATTGCCGGCAATGGGTGGCGGCGACTCCGCAAGGCGCTGCGTGTGTCGAGTCCTTGTTGGTGCAGATATGACAACTGACGCGGGGGGTTGGGCGAGGCGATAGGAAATCATAGGGAGGGGGGGGTGTGGAGGGGATAGCGGTGTAAACATTGTTCGCAGGTGTTCGCTAAACAGCACTTGCCCCAAAATCCTGGTGAAGGCTACACGAGGAGGGGGGGATCTTTGTAACAATGTCATCTCCTTGGGATTTAATCGATTGATTTGTTTTATGTTGGGAGTGGGTCACAATTTCATTCAAGAATCGACTTTAGTTTGTGCACATACAGTGGCATCTCGCGGCTGAAGTGGGCCCCTGTCGAAGCCATTCGCTACTGCTGGTAGTCGTGGGGCGTGGTCGTGTCGCGGTTAGCGCGCTGCGCTACGATCCCGTCGACCCGAGTTCGACTCCCGCTCACGGTCAACGCCAGTAAGGATTATCTGGATTGGACATGGACCTCCCTTAGGCCGACTCAGCCTCAGACGAGTTGCTGGTGCGCTGTGTAAACATCGCTACCGGGGAGACAAAGGCGACCGAGCGTGGTGCTGGCCACCCACCCCCTCGTGTGCCGTGCCGGCCTTCATATAGGTGCTCGCTAACAGCACTTGCCCCAACAGTCGGTTAAGGCCACACGGGTGACCTTTGTCTTTGTAGTGGTACGTGGTGCCCCTTAATATAAAAGCTTCACCGAGTCATCTGGGTTTCGTTAAGCCTCACCGACGGTGGAATTGGTGCCCCGATAAATCGCGACGGGGGGGGCGGTGAAGTGGAGGGGCTGGGAGCTCGGGGTGGGCGGGCTGGGGCCGACGGGGTGGGGGGGGGGCTCCTACATCGTTCCCCTCCGGCGGCGCTAATTCAACCAACCGGGTTCGGTTACAGACGCCGGCGTTTTTCTGTGAATGCAGCAGCAGCAGCAGCAGCTGCTGAGTCCCCCGTGCGCCAGTCTCGTCACCAGGGGCGGTGGTGGACGAAGCGGCGATGCTGCCGTTGTCGCTGCCGTTGTCGCTGCCGGCTCCGTGGAGCTGAGTCGAGCGGGCGGGCGGGTGAGTGCGCGCTGTGTCCACTCTGGAGCTCGCTGACCCTGCCGCTGCTGCTGCTGCTGCTGGTGCTGCTGGTGACCTCGGCTGCGTATTCGAGGAGTTGCCCCGACCGGCCAGGCGGTCTCAGCGGTAGAGCCTCTAGGACGACACGGAGTTCAATCTCTGGTGGGGGCGGTTGACTCAGCCCATCATCATCATCATCCCTTTGGGGAGGGGAGGGGGGCTTTAGCTCTTTGTGGGGGGGTCAACAGTGGCTACCCCCATGGATAGACGAGCTCCTGTCAGAGTAATGTGGAGATTTCCATCACTGAGCCTTGAGACGGGTGCTCATTTCAGCAGGACATATCTCCGACTTGCCATGAAATTGAACATTGCAGTCTTTGCAGCTTTTTAAAAGGAGGACTTCACGTGTCTCCAGTTACTTTTAAAACATCGATTGTGTGTCAAGCAATACTGGAATGATCCTCAAGCCCTTTTGGGCTGACTTCCTATGTGCATTACCAAGGTGATGTGTGTTTTTTACATTCGCTCGTGCAGAGCAGACGACTACTTCCCACACAATCTGATGATTATTTTTACTTAGTTACGGGTGGAAGAGCTGGGGTGGAGAATGATATGCCGTCGCGATGCATTTTAGAATTATAATTTTACTTTCACTGAACTAGTTTATCTACTAGTAAATACTTTTAGATTATTTAAAGGGTTGACTTGGTACTCTATCTACTATTCTCTAACTACAGTATTCATTCTTGATTTGAAGCTTTCGCGACTGCAGGAATCCATACTCTTTGGTTCTTTTGGTAAAGTCACGAAGGTAGAAAAATAAATGATAGATCACGACGTTTCGATCGCCACACAAGCAACCTTTTCTAATAAATATTTTCCACTCTCTCTCTATATCCACGTGCTACGAGGAAGGTCCACTGCCCGAAACGTCGCCTGTGATATATTTTAGTTTTCCTCTTACGGCCGCACACACGCGGTGTCATAAGGACTCAAGTGTTGAGTTATCTGTCTTGCTGATGCGCTTGTGCACCGCTGCCAACGCAACGTCGCTGTTTAATTTACAACAAAAACCCCAAACGGTATGCTCTCAGTGAGCTCCCTTCACACACACACACAGCGAGCTCATTCATTCCCAATCCACTGCTGGATGAAGGCCTCACCATGCCGTATCGGGCGATGGCCCCTTCATCGTAACACACCAACAGCACTCGTGTGTTCAAGGCTGTGCCATTGACGCGTGCGTGGTTGTTGAGTTTGTTTTTGTCGACCGTGCAGCGGGGCATCATCGCCAAGTCATCTGCTCCAAGGGATGTAACTTTGACGGCCTTGTGTTGTTTTCATTTAAACCTCACGTCGAGTGTGGAACAGGTGACGTCGTCACCACCACCACCATCACCACTGTGGTGCCCGCGATCCGCTCCGACGGCAAACGCGTGTCCACGCTGCCCATCGGCTCTCGCCCTCTCCTCCCGCGCGTCGCAAACATTCGGATAAAATCATCGGGGGGGGGGGGGGCTGGTAAAGCTTCGCTAATCAAATTGCACTGTAACCCCCCCCCCCACATACCCATTTACAAATGTGTCCCTCCCCTCCCACCCACTCCTCTCCCCTCCCCCAGCACATCGTAGAGGCTGCTCTGGCACGTGTAACATCAACACGCGCACAACATTGTGACGGCGCAACAACACATTAGATATATATATTTATATACCAAATATATATACACACAGCAGCAGGAACTCCCAGAGTCAGCATTTGCTTGGTACGTGAAGTGGGTGCATTCACTGCCGCTACGCGTACCCGCCAACCTGGGTTCGATTCCGGGCCACGGCTAACTTAAGTGGCGAATATCGGAGCAGATATTGCGGCCTCCCCCTAGGTAGACTCAGCCTTAACCGCGAGTACCTGGTGCGGTGTGTTAACAGCGCATGGGGGTGCTGATCGCCCAGCTGTTCGTGTGCACTTGCCTCTACAGTCCGTGGAGGCTACACAGGGGATCTTTGTGTCATGTGCACGCCCACACGCTAACTCGCTGTGCGCTAACTCGCTGTGCGCTAAGTCGCGTCGCGCTAACCCGCTGTGTCACCGCTCACCACAGCAACAGCTTCAACCACCGCCAGCCACACCACAAACTGTCACGGGCGCTGTCGGATTGCGTGACATAAATCAGACGTGGAATGCGATGCTCGCGCTGGCCGGGGGATACCCCCCGCCCCTCGATTGTTCGGTACGAATGACTCTGGATGGTTAGTGGGGGGCAAGGGGGGGGGGCAGGGCTGATAGCGGTGCTGCTGCTCAGCACTTGGCGGTGAGCGAGTGCGTCGCTTCGCCAATTCGAAAGAAGTCTTGGACAGACGCGGGGTGACAACTGAACCTGATGGCGGGACCCCGGGGTCCCATAAGCCCCCGGCTCTCGCATCAACTACGTTCGGACGTCATTTTATGTCTGTTGAGGGCGAACGACACGGCAATCTATTCCTCTCGACGAGCTCTACACGATGCGCTAATTAAAGTTTCAGAGTTTAGTTTATTCTGCGAATTATGTTGCCGTGTCGTCCAAACGCAGCGAGGACGACACGGCAACAGAATGATTCGCGCCAGGTGGGTCGCGGCATTTATGTGCGCGGTGGGACGGAGTCTCCAGAAATAAATAAATAAATAAATATCGCTTCTATGATTTAGATTTTTATTTTTTACTTCCGTTTATTCCGGACCCCGGAGTCCCGCCACAAGGTTCAAATCATTCTTTAAACGTCACCTTCTCTCCGAGTTTATCTCGGAAATTTGACGTCATTCACAAGCGCGCACGCGTGCGTGTGGTGTAGGGAGCGGTGGCGCGGTGGTTAGCGCGTTGCGCTGCAAAACCTGCGAGCCGAGTTCGATTCTCGCTCACGACCACTAATAATAGTGGCGACTATTTGAACCGGTCCCGGGCCCTCCCACAGGGCGACTCTGCTTCAAATGAGCACCTGGCGCGGTGTGTAAACATCGGCACCTGGGGAGACAAATGCGGCCTGGCATGGTACTACAGCCACGACGCCACCCCCCTCGTGTTGTGTTGAGGTGGCCTTCATAGTCGCTCGTTAACCGCCCTTGCCCCAACAGCCGGGTTTTCCCCTCCACATTTAGAACCGTGCCACTTCGTCGATCTATCATTTGATAGCCAGGTCGCTTCTGAAAAAAAAGCTCTCCAGCTCGGTGGGCCTTACCTGGTAAAGTAAAATAAGCTAAATTTCGATTTAGAGCTTTCGTGACTGCAGGGATTCGTATTCTTGGTTCTTTCGGTAAAGACACGTATAAGGGAAAACAATACAATAATAAAAATAAAGCAATAAAATTCTCACGACGTTTCGATTGCAACACAAGCAATCATCATCGGGTGTGATAATCACGGCAAGAAAATTTGACAAAAGTGGTTTTCACACCTGATGATGATTGCTTGTGTTGCAATCGAATCGTCGTGATAATTAATTTTTTTATTACAATTTTTATTATTTTATTATTTCCCTTCTACGGGACTTGACCGAAAGAACCAAGAATATAAAATAAGCTAGTTCAGTGTGGTGTAGGGAGCAGTGGCGCAGCGGTTAGCACACTCCGCTGTGAACCTGGCAACCTGGGGACGATTGCAAAGCATCATCACAGTAGCACTGGAAGGATGGCGCAAGTACAAAAGTGTGTTATTGTATTTGTATTGTCATCGCATCGTCATTGTACTGCCGTTGTATTGTTAGTAATGGTCATGCGGACTCACGCTCTGGTCTCCTTTTGATGCCCCGTGACCCGCATCTGCTCGATTCTCCCCGCTTCCCGTAAGCGTTGAGTCATTCGAGTTGGAGTTTGCGGTGCGTGGCGAGCCCTTGTTTCTTCTCCCCCTGCCCACTTTTGTCTCTCCTCCCCATCGCACATTCCCCGCGCTGCCCGCCCCCCCCCCACGCCCAGAGGATATCATCCTCATTCCTCACGCTCATCATCCGCTCGGGTTTGAATACAATCAGGACCGCTCCGCAGAAGTTCAGGGAATCATCGTCGTTATGTTCGCCATCATCGTAATCATCATCGTAACCCCCCACATGCCACCTCCCCCTCCCTCCCCCCCCCAAAAAAATCTCTCCCTTGCGGGGTCGAGTCGAGAAATCAACGTCACGTAAATCGCAACGCACGATACCAGTAGCGTCCGTCACCGAGACGCAATTTCGTATTGGGAAAAAAAACTGTGACTCAAAAAAAATACACGGACACGTTTACATTGGAAGAAGCCGCGTTGTTAACGGTTGTGAGACTCTCTTCGTGTGCGCTTCCACGTGTTCCAGCTGTGGCCCCTCGCACGCGCGTGGGGTTTTCTCCGTCGGTGGTTTCCCTCCCGAACTGAGTGGAGTTTCAGGGGCCAAAGGTCGTGGACAATTTACTTCGCCGCGCCGGTTCTGGGCTTCCTTCCCATCGTTTCGCCTGCGGGGGGAGATTCTTTTTTTATCCCCCGCGCCGCTGATTCCACGCAAACCGGCGACGATTGACGTGGCTTGGAGAGTCTGGAGAGTGGCCCATTTAACGGGACAAATTCTGACTCGGACGCATTTCGAGTTATGTCGAATGCACTTCCCCCTCCGTCTCCTCCCCGCCTTAATTCCCGATGGGCCCCCCCCCCGCCCCTCCCTTCCACCCCCGGCGCGTGCGTCGCACAAAACGGGCCCGCGGATTCCTCGTCTCGGTCTCGTTCCCATTCTGTGGCTCCTACATCTTGAGCCGTTTGCCCTGGGCACACACGCACACACAGAGACACAAAGATCTCCAGTATAGCCATTGACATGCTTTTGGGGCAAGTGATGTTAGCGAGTAGTAAGCACCTAATACAAGCCGGCACGGCACACGAGGGGGTGGGTGTCCTGCACCACGCCCGGCCGCCTTTGTCTCCCCAGTAGCGATGTTTACACTCGGCACCAGGTACTCATTTGAGGCTGAGTCGACCACACACGCACACACGCACATGTGCCAGACGCGTGTGCGGAGAGCTCTGGGCGCTGTCGGCAGCGGTGACTTCCCCGGGGCTCCCACGCTCAGAGCGGGCGAGCCACGGGGTCACTCATTCCCAGGCGTGCGTCGTTGTCCGTGTCGTGTAAACACCACCGAGTGTGTGTGTGTGTTTTATCTCCCTCCCTCTCTGCCCGTGTGTGTGTGCCCGCGTGTGCGTGGGGAGCGGTAGGGTAGCGGTTAGCGCTACGCAGCGCTTCGAACCCGGCCACCCGAGTTCGATTCTCGCTCACGGGCAACACCAGTGACGATTATCTGAACCGCTCCTGGGTCTCCCCTAGATCGACTCAGCACCAAATGAGTACCTGGTGCGCTGTGTAAACATCGCCACTGGGGAGACAAAGGCGGCCGGGCGTGGTGTTGGCCATCCACCCCCTCGTGTGCCGTGCAGGCCTTCATAGGTGCTCGCTAACAGCACTTGCCTCAACAGTCTGTTTAAAGGCTGTACGGGGAATCTTTGTCTTTGTGTGCGACTGTTTAATTTGGACAGGGAGAGAAAGGGGTCAGGACGTGTCGGGGGGCAAGGGGCAGGAAATAGACGAGAGTGTGGAGGGGGGGGCGCTGGGGGAGTGTTTGTTCATGTGCGCCTCTGTTAGCGTGGTGGTGGCGGCGGTGGTGCGGGAGTGGTGGCGGTGGGGTTGGGCTGGGGGCCGAGGTTGTGTTGTGGTGCGGAGCTCCTCGCCGTGCGGGTGACGTTGCCCTGGGGGGTGAGAGAGGCATTTTGCGTCGGCGCGTTCGTCTGTTCGTGTGTGTGTGCGTGTGTGTGCGCGCGCGTGTGTGTTCGTGCACGTGTGTGTGCGTGTGTGCGCGCGCGCGTGTGTGTGTAGTTGAGAAAAGTCATCCGCCCTCCGCTGTGACGTCTCCATAATTGGTTTCAGCAGCCGAGGGGGAGTCCGGGGCGGTCCGGAGCGGGGAGCCGCTGCTGCTGCTGCTGCCGCTGCCGCTTCGCTCTTTGGCCGTGACGCTGGCGCGGTTCTCGCCCCACTTCGCGCGCGCCCTTCTCCTTGACTCGACTTTCGACAACTCGGCCGCCGTCGTCGTTACTTCACGTTGGGGTTTTTTCCCGCTGCCCCCGCACTGCCCCCTGTCCTGCCCTCCCTTCCCTGCCCTACCGCAAGCCTCGCGGTGGAGTCGTTCTGCCCTCGCGTGCTTTGCCTCCTGAAGTTTCTCGCTGGCTTGCTGCTGCTGCCTCTCCTGCATCGCCAAGCGAGGCCCACGTGGATGTGAGCATGGACTTGTCCTAGCGGGATGGATTTGGAGAATGAGCTGTGCACACGCTTGCCTTGGCTCCACAAGAGGGTAAGCGGTTTTTTTTTTCCTTTTTATTCTCTCTTCAATTTGAATCTTTCTCTTGACTACAACCTTTTTTAAAAAAAGTATTTTTTGTCTTTTTTAAAGTGAAAAGAACGTTCCAAGCCATTCACCGCTCCTCCGTTGCCGAGCAATTGGACGACCTGCCATTCACGCACGGAGTCCGCGCGCGTGTACAGTGCCCGCATTGTGTCGTTCTTATTCCGAGCAGGGCCCTTTGATCTCCCTCCGTCTATGGGACTTGCAACTTCCCGTGTTGTTTTGACTGTGGAGGTCACTCGCACACACGGTCGCACACACTCGCACGCGCACGCCCAGAGTTTGGTGGAGCATGTCCTTTGAATATTAATTGTGTGACGTAACATGCACACACTTTATATGAGAATCTGTATTCATACTGCAGGAATCCGATGAGCAATGAAGCTCTTTTTCACAAATGTCCAGTAGGGGCGGTTAGAACAATGCAACAACAAACAATACTTAACACGTCAGGAGTGCAAAGTACAGGAAAGTAAACAAAACAACACTTAAAAAATAAATCTACAAATAATACGAAACAATGTTTTTGTTATCTTGCCAGCTAAAGCCCACTGAACTATTAGCGTATTTTTGGCCATCGGTCCAGGCTGCAAAGCAGTCCTTAAAAAAGAAAATCTGAAACAAAAGTTTGAAAACTATAAACATGTATTCCAATTCTTAGGTTTTTTCGGTAAAGTCACGTAGGTAAAAATAATAAATTAATAAAAGTAAAATAAAAATCACGACGTTTCGGAGGCAACACAAGCTTCCGTCTTCAGGTGGAACTTGCAACTTTCCGTGGGCCAAGTACGGCACACTTTTTAAAAAGTGTGCCGTACTTGGCCCTTCCCCTCTTCAACCATTATATATACGGAGTGGTAGCTCTTGTAATCTCTCATTTACGTGATACAGCTGTCGTGGCTGTGACTTTACCGAAAAAACCTAACAATATGAATCCTTGCAGTCACGAAAGCTTCAAATCTAGAATGTATTCCAATTGTGTCATCGCCAATCAAGTCGTGCGGCGAAATAATCCATTCGGAAATCTCACAGAGCGCAGTGAACAGAGGATGACCCCCCCGCCCCCCGTGCCTTAGAGGGGGCAGCCGTTTCAGAGATGCCCACACGGGACGGTTGTCTGTGGAGTGCTGCACGTGACCAGTAGGGGGTGCACTCACCCCCACGCTCTGTTGTGAGTTCGTCGCATGGCCGTCAAACTGATGGGGTTTTTTTATTCTCAGAGCTAGAAGTTCGCTAATTAATTGCAGAAATGAATCAATGTAATGGATCGTTGTTGTTTTTTTGTGAAGTCACTGGTGACGAAGCTGAGACCACTAACCACTACATTTATGGTCTAAGCTTAATCTGTCTCTGAGAACCTGGATTAATCACGGGTTACTCCAACTCGGATTCAACCTCGGGCTCCGAGCAATTGCTGGCTCACTATTCCGATCTCTCAGCCACGCACTCGCCTCCATTCGACTTTTTAAAGCCATTCACTTGGACCAACCCACGTTTCAGAATCGGAATATTTGTTTATCCCGAAGGAATCCGATGAGTTATAAAGCACGTTTGCACAGATGTCCAGTAGAGTCGGGTAAGAACGTTACAGCAACGAATAATACAAAAACACGATAATTTATTAAAATAAAACCCATTGCCCGGCCCGGTCAGGGTGAGCTGTTCACAGATGACAAATCCTGGTTAGGGTGAGGGGTTGACTCAGCCCACCATGTCACTGCGCGTGAAACGATGAGTACCACTCTGTGGGGAAGGCGACAGTGGTTGTCCCATCATAGGTAGGTGGAATTCCCACCACTGACTTAAGGCTCAAAACAGTATATGAGCACCACTGCAGTGCTCAAATAAAGAAATCACTTTGACTTTTAACTTTTCCAGTGCTGGATGAGACCGATGCTCAGAACCGCCGCCGAATGTCCTTCAATCAGTGAATAAATCCATCGCGCCGTCCTTAGGTGAAAAGTTCACAGCCATGTATTCAAATCTTTCCCAGACCGTTCTCCTGGGGCCTTCTCGTCCATGTGGAGACCATTCCATTAGCTGGATTCTCTCACTAAATCTCTCTGTTTAGAGCTCTCCGGACGTGTTTACGGCTCGTGACGCGTGTCGTCGTTCGGCGCGTTGTCCGACGTTTCGCTCCCTGTGCCGGGAGCTTTTTCGCTTCCCTGTGCTATGCAAGACAACCGCTAATACCCGTGCGGTAGCACCTCTGTCTTTGTCTCCCCAGCTTTGCTCTTCGTCCGTTAAGCTCCACCGTAAGACGCTCTCTCCACACACCTCTGATCAACCTGAACGCGAGGGATCTTCTTCTTCCTCTCGGTGTTGTTCCGTGAAGTCGCGAATAGCCCAACGTCGACTCATAACACACGCCCAATAGACAGGGTGCTTCAACAAAAATGTTTTTAACACTTCTGAGAATTTGCAACAATACCACGAGAAATGTGCCATCTGGGCACTGGAGACTACCTGGAGAAGATTCCAGGCATGCGTTGACAATGATGGCGAGCAAGCGGAGGCTCTTTGACTTTTTGAAGCTATTAACATGCATTTGTTTTCATACTACAGTATAGTATCTATTCTTTTTCCATTAAAAACGATAGTCCCATGTAAGTGTTAACATTTTTTTGAAGCAACCTGTATATACCTGATTATATATATACACCCGAACTCGTGAAATCTCAGAAGCCGAGTAGGCGCAGCGCCTGGTTAGTAGTTGGGTGGGTGACGATCACCAGAGCCTTGCCGCCAGGTGTTGCAGGTGTGGCCCTGGAAGGTGACGGCGATGTTGAGGGTCACCATCGAAGTCCCCCGAGATCCTTGGATTGCCGTCTTCTGAGGACGCGGAGGTCAAGGCCCTGTTCCTGGGCTGACGGGGCTGTTAGCAGTGCAGCTCCCAAGGTTTGGAACGACGCTTTGCCTTTGCTGATATGACGATCAGAGTCTTTACAGCTATTTGAGTCTGTCTGGAAAACTCGCCTCTTTAAAGGTGGCCTTTAACACCCTCTAGTCCTGGCCGTGTACCCTATAGGTTGTCTATTTCCTGCTTTCCATACACGGTGGCGCATTGCAATTTACGCATTAAATTCGTCACTTTACAAATGTAAATGTATTATTATTAATACCTGCCATGAGGGTTTTCTTGGTCGTAACTGGTCCAGTCTAGGAGCACTCAACCTCTCCGAATCTTGCTCCGAGTAACTGGTTACCCATCTGTGTGAAGTTTGAGCATTAACCCTCGTACCCATCGCACGACGAGTGACTCGTCCCGCGCATCGCCCAATCTCGTCAGATCTGGGAAGCTTCGGCGGTTTTGAGCCTGGCAAGCAGTGCGTGAATGGTCGACTACTTGGGAGCATCGGGTGTTATAGGCTTCGGGCTTTTCAAGGTGGTCTGGAGATGACGGTACAGCAATGGATTATTGAATCGACCTGTACGAAGATGTTATTGTTACCGCCTCGTATGCAATGGGTTTTCGCCAGGTACTCTGCTCTCCTGCCGACATGAGGCCAGACACTCATTCATACGGAATCGGTCAAACATCGTAATCCCGCGCCCTGTTGTAAAATACCATTTAAACTAAGCGAAGCTTTTGCTGAGCAAATAATATATTACATCATGATAATATATTACATCCGCCAAGAACTCGCAACCGGTCTTTGCCATTCGGGGAAACCTGTTCCACTTATCTTGATTTGGCTGACGTTCAGAAATCTTACGAACGCCAAATGTCTCGGCTTCCGAGTTTCTTTGCGAAATTCACGGGGGAGGGATGGAGGAGCCCTTCCTGGCTTGCCATGGCACCCCGCTCTCATCCCGCCGTCTCTGGGACACCTTCTGCCGCCAATTTTTTTTATATAGGGGGCCACGTTCCTTGGGGATCGCATGCTTGCGGCCTGACATCACGGGGGCCTCCACAGTTTTAGCACAAGTCTCTTTCCGCTTGTTCCTGGCACAAAGCTGCCTCCCATCCCCCATGTCCCATGTCCCCCCCACCCTACAAAAAAGTGCGGATGGACAGACGAACGAACGAGTTAGCGAGCAGGGCAAGAGAGAAAGACACACACAAGGGGAGGAGAGAGAAAAAAAGAGAGACCCTTGCAGTTGCCACGTGTGAACCGACGCTCCCAAACACGCGTACACTCACGCGTGCCCGCTCACGCTCACGCGCGCGTGCACGTGCGCACGCGCTCACGCGCTCGCACGTGCGCGTGAGCGCGTGAGCGTGCGAGCGCGTGCATGCTCACACACGCAGGCACGCGGCTCTGGGGCATCTCTTCAACAATCCCTGCTGCGAGCGATCCCAAACTCTCGACACCACCCCCCCACCACCACCACCCACCCCCAAACTCTCCGGCACACTCCCATAGTTGGATCGGCAGACCCGTCTCTCTCTCTCTCTCCCCCACCCGTGCACGCTCCCTCACTCTCTCTGTCGCACACTCGCTTCCCCCACAAATCCCTGCTACCCCCCCCCCTCTCTTCAGCTGTGATTCCCTCTCACAGTCTCCGCACTTCTCCCCGCGGACCCCACTGTTCCACCACCACGACCACGCGCCGAGTTTAAATTTAACAGCCCCTGCGGGGTTGACCGTGAGCCACAACAACAACCACCGCCCCCACCCACCCCCCTCGCCCCCCCCCCCGACTCCACCTCTCTCCCCCCCGTCTCTCTCTCTCTGTTCCAGTGAAAATGTAAATAATAAACTCGGCACGGCATCTCGCAAGGCCGAGCTGTGGCCTTCACGGGTGAAGTACAGTCAAGAACGTACTTGGGGTTTGTTTCGGGGGTTTTTTAAACAAAGAGAATAAGAAAAACTGAAATGAGCCCAATGCATTTCCGCCCGATGTTTTTTTTTAGCCAACTAAAATAAAATAATTCACCGAAGTCTCCGTCACATCACGAACGGAGCGGCCCAAATCGCTGAGCCGCAATGCGTTTCGGGCCACGTTGCCAAGATGCGAATCTGGCTCTTAATGTCACACTTTGTTACACACAAACTCCTCTTCTGGAAGGGATTTATTTTCCACTGGATTCTTTTAAAATAAATAAATAAACTAATTCACAGCGTTGCATGGGACACGGGCGTGGGACATCGGCTGGCCGGACCCTGGCGCTGTTCCAGGGCGAGGGGGCCACTTCACTGGCCTCGTCGTTCGTAAATTTATCGCTCGTTCACGACAATCGACGTTCTGTGACCTCCCCCCCCACCCCACCCCACTCGGCGTGGGTGGTGGGACACAATCACGCACAACACGTCCACTGTGGCGACGCGGGCTCGCGATGCGGAGTCTCCGCTGTTGAGCAGAACGGACACGGAGTGGGCTGCCAACTTCCTGTGTTTCCGAAAGCGTTTGGTGCAGCAGTGGTCCTCGCTGCCATGCCCGCGGGGGGGGGGGGGCGCTGGTAACCCCTGGTGGACTTTAGTGCGGCCCCTAAAGTGCGGCCCCC
Source organism: Lampetra planeri (assembly GCF_965212315.1). Lineage (NCBI taxonomy): Eukaryota > Metazoa > Chordata > Hyperoartia > Petromyzontiformes > Petromyzontidae > Lampetra > Lampetra planeri. The sequence goes on along the minus strand of NC_136122.1, from coordinate 13,357,380 downwards.
CGACAATACACACAGAGTAACAACACCCCATCATCAACATCGTGCTGCTGTCAACCCCCAATGGTGTCGACTGTGTGGCGGCCCTCGCACTGACGATGTCTTATCGGCGAAAGTGCCCGTGCCCCTCTGAGTATTAGTGAAGTTCGCTGGGCTGGTGGCAAGGGCCGACCCCCCCCCCCCCTGCGCAGAGTGCGGGGGAAGGAGCTGCTGCTGCTGCTGGTGGTGGTGGCTGTGGGCACGTGGAAATACGACCGACTTTTGTTTTTCGGATTTAGACGTTGGCACGAATCTGACTCTCGAGTGAGTGAACACCCCCGGCCGGCACAGCAGCGGGCACCTGCAGGTGGTGGTGCAACGTGCCCGGCCACCTCTGGCCGGACGACCCGTGCCGTGCCCAGGGGGTCTGTCCAGTCACCTCCTGGCGGCGGCGAACCTTCGCTCGCGCTTCTCGTGACGGCCTCGCCGTGCACACACGCGGCACGTTGGTGGCGTCACTGCCACTTAGTGGCGCTGTTGTTATTATGATTAACTACCTCGCGTGGTATGCAGGTAGTCGTGGGTTCCATCCCGACCCTGACGCCTGCTGCTGTATATTTGGAGTTTGCGTGTCTCTCTCTCTCTCCCCCCGTGGTCGCGTTCATTTTTCTCCGGGTCTACTGGTTTCTTACTTCACATTTAAGGTATTTGACTGCAATAAATGTCCATATGATAAGCCACTTCGTTGAACTCTCATTTGTGATAGAAAGGTCGCTTCTGAAAAAGAGCCACGTAGCTCAGTGGGCTCAGTGGGCTCAGTGGGCCTTCCGTGGTAAAATAAAAAATAGTTGAAGTCGTATTTTTTAATCACTCCACTTGTTCACGCAGGAAAAGCCTCATATATTTGTTTTTGCAGTAGGGTCCCTGCCAAGTTTCGCAGGAGATGTTTGTTGTTGCTGTGTGCGATACAAATTGCAATCATTTTCAGGTGAAGTCCAGTATTGGAATGGACGTCTTTTGGCCAATACCATTGTTTGTGTCTATCTGTGTATGTGTGTCTTTGTGTCTGTGCGTGTGTCTGTGTGGGGAGCGGTCCTGGGCCTCCCCTAGGTCGACTCAGCCTCACATGACTGCCTGGTGTGATGTGTAAACATCGCCACTGGGGAGACAAAGGCGACCGGGCGTGGTGTTGGCCACCCACCCCCTCGTGTGCCTTGACTGCCTTCATAGGTGCTCGCTAACAGCACTTGCCCCACCAGTCTGTTGAGGCTATACAAGGGATTTTTGTTTTTTATTTGTGTATGTGTGTGTTTTTTTTTAGCTATGGGAGGTCCCGTAGGAAACCCACACAGAACAGATTGGAGAACATACAAAACTCCAGACAGAAAGACGCCCGAGTCGGGGATTGAACCCAGGCACTTGCTGGCTGTGAGGCACGACTGTTACCACTGCACCAACCCATGCCGTCATGTGGTTATATATATTTCATTATAATAACAACAATGATAACGGCCTTTATTGAAGCTTTCCAACTGAGGTTGAAGGTACGAATGCGTTCGCGCTGCCAGCAGTAACGAGTGCGCGTGAGAACTCTCACGTAGACAAGTCGATCCAATGTGAATGAATCCTTACAATGACGTCGTGTTGCTGCTCTTAGCGACTTTCCCGGACCTGATGGTATTGGTTGTGGAGGAATGGGGGTTGGGAGGGGATTGCACACTAATGTTAACTACCTCGCCTGGTATACAGGAGGTCGTGGGTTCGATCCCGACCCAGACTCCTGTCCAATATTTTGAGTTTGTGTGTCTCTCTCCCCGTGGTCGCGTAGGTTTTTCTCAGGGTCCTCTTGGTTTTTCTCTCCAAGTTTGGAGACACGCGTTTAGAGTATTTGGCTGCTATACATTTCCACGTGATAAGCAACTTCGTTTAGCTATCATTTGTTTGCCATACCGCTTCTGAAAGCGAGCTACATAGCTCAGTGGACCTTTTTATGGTAAAAAAAATGAGTTTACGTTACATCAACATTTAAGATTTTGACCAGGTGGTGCATCAGTCATCTGAGTCAGTCAATCCATGACACCTGCTGGGTCTGTCCCGTGACCTCCTGCCAAGCGAGCATTCGACACTTCACGTCGCCTCAAAGTGCACCTAGCCTGGCACAAGCGCCGTGGTGACGCCACCGTCGCTTAATGGCGAACGACGGCTGTTGTGACTCAATGATTCAGTGGATTGTTGTTGTTGTGACTCAAGTGAGTCATGAGCGAGTTTTCGCAGGAGGGAGGCGATGGTTGTGCTTTGTGTATTCCAATTGAGTTATTTTCTCAAATTATCGTTGAAAGTGTCCTGTAATCTGCACTAGAGTTGGTTTCTGAGCTGAGCTGAGTCTGTGTGGCCCAGGTGATGTCTCTATCTCGCCCCCACTTTGCCATTGTTATGCAGTCTCAAATAAAAGCTGTTAATGAAACGCGATAACTTCCTTTTTGTTGAGTCAGCGCCGGAAAAAGGCTGACTCCTCGCCACGAGGAGCCACGACCCTTTCTCAATAAATGAACCCCCCAACAGAATCCCACGTGTGGTGTGTGTGGTGCGCGTTAATCTGTGTGTGTGTTAGCCGGGCTGCTGAAATGTAGCAAGTTGGCACAGCAGGGGACACAGGTGGTGCATCTGTCAGTCGTCTCAGTCAGTCAATACATGGCACCTGGGTCTGTCCCGTGACCTCTTGTCAGCGAGCCTTCGACACTTCACGTGGCCTCGGGAGTGCACCTAGCCTGGCAAAAGCGCCGTTGTAACGTCACTTGCCACTTAGTCGTGAATGGCGGGTGTTGTGTTAATCTGAATGGTTAGTGAACTGCGCTACGGACCTGCAACCTGAGTTCCGTTCCGGGCCACGGCTAGCATCAGTGACGAGGAGTCTAATCTACACTGGTCTTGGGGGGCGGGGGAGGGGGCACTGCCATTGGGTGACCAAGGTTTACATGAGGGCAGTGTGTGTACTGGGGAGACAAAGGTGGCCGGGGATGGTACTGGCCACACACTCCACCCTCGTGCTCGCTAACGGCTCTTTGTCCAACTGCCTCTGTAGGCTACACGGGGCGGAAGGGGATCTTTGTCTTTGTTAATATGAATGTGGACAAGTGGGGGTACTGAATAATGAACCCCAGGCCGCCTCCCCGAACACGTGCTTACATTCCCTCGTTCGGCTGCCGCTCCGTCGCCAGTCTCGACCCCCGGCGCCTCCATCATCCCTCAAGCCCAGAGCCCACTCACTTTCACTTAACATTCCATAGGATGTCTCTAGCCTGCATATGTTTAAAAGGACAACGGATGATAATAAGAACAATGATGATACTGTGATTGTAAGAAAGGCAACGCCGCAGTTGCACGGCAGAGACGGCTCGTCTCAGTGGGGGTCGGTGGCTGCTCCCGTCCAACGGAACGCTCCTCCTGCTCGCTCGCCCCCCGATTCCTCCCGCCTCCCCCCCCCCACCTCTTAGTGCTGATGACGATGATGACGATGTTGGTGCTGTAGCGACGAGGGTAGAAATGTCGATCCCCAGCGACTCTGGCCCCGCGATGGGCTTGTGGTGGCGCCAGTGAACCCCCCCCCCCGTTCCCCCAACCTCCCCCCACCCCCTTAACCGAGTGGGGGTCTCGCCCACGTGCGTGTGGCTGCAGGAGGGGAGTGCTGACGGGTGAAGGCGCAGCCCTGAAATTTGCTCTCTCGAGGAAGGGGGGCGCCCCCCTCGCGGGGCTTTGTTCTTGAACCCACCCACGCTGTCCAGTTCGTCTTGGGAGAAGAGGTCGGGGGATGGGGGGGGGAGGGGGAGTACCAACACTTTACCCCACTAGACACGTCCTGCCGGTCGACGCTAACTGTGGGGTGCCCGTTCCTACTGCTGCTGCGTGGACAGAGGCGGTGGGGGGCTGGCGGTGGGGCCTGGCGGTGGGGGGCTGGCGGTGGGGGGCTGGCGGTGGGGGGCTGGCGTTGCGGGGCTGGTGGTGGGGGGCTGGCGGTGGGGGGCTGGCCGCGGGGGGAGGGGGGGTCACTCGTCCATTTGTATCAACTGCCTCACCAGGAGATGGAATCGTTGCGATTTCGGTGTGGATTACAACGCCGTTGTTACTGGCCGTGACGCCGGGGCGGCCCTCCATGGCTTGAAGAGTTGCAACTTATAAATAAGGCTGCGATCTTGAAATGGCTCGGGTTGTTGTGCGGCGGATGGCGTTTGTATGGTGCTGGGTAATAGTGGCTTGGGCCCATGCTGTGGGGCGCCACGGTGGTGAGATGTTAACTACCTTGCCTGGTATGCAGGAGGTCGTGGGATCAATCCCGACCCTGACACCTGCTGCTGTATATTTGGAGGTTGCGTGTTCTCCACGTGGTCACGTGGATTATCCTCCGGGTCCTCCGTTTTTTTCTCCTCGAAATTTCGAGTCAACGTCACCCATTTGAGAATATTTGGCTGCTATACATTTCCACATGATACGCCACTTCGTTGAGCTATCATTTGCGGCCAGGTAGATTTTGAAAAAGAGCTACGTAGCCCAGTGGGGCCTTACCTGGTAAAATAAAAAAAAGTAGTTTATAGTTGTATAGGATCGTGCACGTTCATGCTGATGGGTGTCTTGAGTCCTTGATGCCTCTACTCCCAGATCTGTTGGGTCCCAGGCCTCTTTATTCCGAAGTCCCTTAGCAGCTAGTCTCTTGCGTCTGAAGCGTCAAGCGTCTTGAGCCCCAGTTGCCTTCAGTCCCGTGTCCCTCGACACCCGGGTATCTCGAGTCCCAAGTGTATTGCGTCACAGATATATCTTAACTCCCCGGCCCATTGAGCGCTGCATCTTCTCGTCGTTCCCGAGCCACTTCACATCGGTTCACGCCGAGTCCCAGGGGCCGGGACCTCCTCGTCTCCAGGAGTCACTCAGCCGGCGGCACGAGGCTTCACGAAATCCGCGGCGTCACCGCTCTCGGGCGGCGTGCGCGGCGCGTTCCCGCGGCTTCGCAAGTTTTGGCAGCCGGGGCGTCTCTCCTGGGAAACGCGCCGTGGCGAGCAGCTCCTGAGCGAGTGTGCGTGCGCACGCGTGCGCCTGCGGGGGCGGAGGGGGGCCCGGGGGGAGATTGCGGTGCCTGCGTTCTTCTCGTCGCCCGGGCTGGGTGGCGGAGACATTCCTGCAGCGCATGCCGCCCCGGCGGCTCGCCACGCCAGCTGTTGCGTTGGAGAGACACGTGATATCCCGTGCGGCTGTAAAAACGGGGAAATATTCCCGTGCGCTCGCGGCTCCTGCCGAAGGGAAGAATGTAACGGAACTCGCACAGCCCCTGGTGGTATTCACGTGGCGAGTACCCGGTGTGGTGTGTAGTAAACATCGGCACTCACGAGACAAAGGCGGCCAAGCGGGGTGCTGGCAATCCACCCTCTTGTGCCATTCCGTCCTTCACAGGTGCTTACTAACAGCACTTGCTCCCACAGTCTGTTAAGCCTATATGGGGGAATCTTCGTCTTTGTACTGTATATGGGGATCGGTAGTGCAGTGGTTAACACGCTGCGCTACGAACCCGGCGACCCGAGTTCGATTCCCGCTCACGACCAACACCAGTGAGGATTATCTGAAATTGGTCCTGGGCCTCCTCAAGGTCAACTCAGCCTTAAATGAATAACCTGGTGCGATGCGTAAACCTCGCCACTGGGGAGACAAAGGCAACCCGAACTGGTGCTGGCCACCCACTCCCTCGTGTGCCGTGCCGGCCTTCGTAGGTGCTACTCGTGAAACAGCATGGGCCCCCCACAGTCTGAGGCTATAGGGGTGACTTTTGTCTTTGTGCGTGTTTGTGTTTGCAGAAGAACGGGCAGCCTGGGTCCGAGGGGGAGGACTACCAGGAGCGGCTGTCCCGTCTGGAGGAGGACCGGGAGTCACTCGTGCTGCAGGTGAGAAGCAGCAGCAGCAGCAACAGCAGCAGCAGCAGCAATAGTAGCAGCAGCAATAGCAGCAGCAGCAATAGCAGCAGCAGCAATAGCAGCAGCAGCAATAGCAGCAGCAGCAATAGCAGCAGCAGCAGCAATAGCAGCAGCAGCAATAGTAGCTGTGTGTGTGTGTGTGCTGCTTATCCACACCACCTCTTGTCAATGGACATTAACCTTCACCACGTGAACTGCGGTCATCCTCCCAGCAGCGGCTTTTGGCCGGCCTTCAATCAAAGATGGGGACCACATCGCGCTTTCAGATGCGCTTCTGCGGCCGTCTGGAAATCTCTTCCTGCCGATATTTGGAAGTGGCTGGAGCGGCTACCCACTTTTCGATCTCATTTCTTTAGAGCAGTTTTTTGTGCTTAGTTTGTCGTCCTTCCACCCCCCCCCCCGCACCTCCAATCAGCACGGTTGGCTACGTACGGTGCAAAAAAAGTTCAACATCAAATACGCGAATCAACCACCCTTGCAAATGAGACTCGTCCAGATGTCTTCTTGAGCCCTCACCTAGTTAGACTCTGAGCGCTCGTTAGTAGCGCTCGCCCCACACCCTACGGAGAGGCCACGTGGGTGACAGCCGTCGTGTGTGTGTGCGTATGGCTGTCCGTGCGTGTGTGCGTGTGCGGTAGAGGAATGTTGAGCGTGCCGCTCTCAGAAACCGACGACCCAAGTTCTATTTCCGCCAACACCAGTGGCAATTATTTGACCCGGTTCTCGGCCTGCCCTAGGTAGACTCAGCCTCAATTGAGTACCCAGTGCGGTGTGTAAACATCACCACGAGGGAGACAAAGACGGCCGGGCGTGGGTTCTGGCCACCCTCCCCCTCGTATGCCGTTCCAGCCTTCATAGGTGATCACTAACAGCACTTGCCTCAACAGTCTGCTGAGGCTATAAGGGGGGGTCTTTGTCTTTGTGCGTGTAGGTGAGCGTGCTCACCGACCAGGTAGAGGCGCAGGGGGACAAGATCCGAGAGCTCGAGTTCTGTCTGGATGAGCACCGCGAGAAGCTCACCGGCACCGAGGAGATGCTGCAGCAGGTGAGGGCACGTGGTGGGGGTACTCACTCACCCACCCACACACCCACCCACCCACACACTCACTCACCCACACACCCACTCACCCACACACCCACTCACCCACCCACACACCCACTCACCCACCCACACACTCACCCACCCACACACCCACCCACCCACACACCCACTCACCCACCCACACACTCACCCACCCACACACTCACTCACCCACACACCCACTCACCCACTCACCCACTCACCCACTCACCCACCCACACACCCACTCACCCACCCACACACTCACCCACCCACACACCCACCCACCCACACACCCACTCACCCACCCACACACTCACTCACCCACCCACTCACCCATCCACACACCCACTCACCCACACACCCACTCACCCACCCACTCACCCATCCACACACCCACTCACCCACCTACCCACACACTCACCCACGCACTCACCCACTCATTCACCCACCTACTCACCAACCCACGCACTCACTCATTCCCACACTTTCACACCGACCCACCTACCCACTCACCCACCAACTCACCCACTCACTCACCCAATGACGCATTCCCACACTCACACACCCACCGACACAAAAAACCCATGTACGAAAATGAATTGGCCGAACATCCCGGTGTTATTATTATTATCAAGATTTCTACCCTCGTTACTACTGGAGACATCAACGCCCTCATCGCCCTCATCGCGATGGCTTCCATGCGGCCGTGCCGCGTGTTCGTTGCCCATTGTCGAGCGCCGTGCGTGGTTACATCTCAGGCTCGCGTACGGCCATTGAGGACGTCATCGGTGCAGGGGCCGATTCCCCCGGGGTTTAACTCGGTATCTTCGCTGGCATGCGTTGTTTACGGAGGAGGGATGATGAGGGGGGTGAGGGGGAATCCGGCAGCCCTACGGGGCCCTGGGCGCTCGGACAGCCGCTGACTTTCTCTGAAGATGTTGGAGAAGTAACTCGGCCTCTTCGCCGCCTTCCTGCTGGAGAGTTCCCCCACTCGTGTGGGCTGCTGCCCCTCTCTCTCCCCTCACTCCAGTCCTTTAATAAATAATAATAATAATAATTGTTATAATCACGATAAAATCATGAAACAATTTGTATCGCACGCTCATCGCTTGTCTGCTCGCGAGCCCGGAGGCGCGTGGCGATGTGCCCCCAAGGCCAGCCGCGACGAGCGCACGGCGGCCTCCAGCAGCTTTGGTTGGAACCATCTCCTCCAAGTTTACCCCCAGAGCCCTTCTCACCCTGGTCACACCGCTTGGAGTCCCCCCCCCCCCCCCCTCTGTCTCTCTCGGCGCTGCCTTGGTCTCCTGCCTCGGTCTCCTGCCCCGGTCATTCCAAGGTCTCTCCTTTCTTCTTCCCGACTGGTTGCCCTCCCTTCTCGAGACGTCTCCCTCCCCCCCCCCCCCCCCCTCGAGCCATCCGAGTCGACAGTCCACCAGCAGGGTCTCTAACGCAGCTTCTCGAACCCCGATACTTGCCGTGCCTCAATTTGCGCAAATCGTTTGACAATTTCCCCAAATCGCAATAAGTTTCTCCCACGCAGCCCACCCATGTGTATTCGCTGCTTGGCTGCGAGCGATCCGGGCGGATGCCGTTCGACGATTGTAACAAATCATCTCAACGCGGGTGAGTCGGCCAAGATGGCCTCTATGAGGAGGGGCTCTCTGGCAGAGGCCTCTTCCGCCAGCGGTGGTGCAAGAAGAGCACTTGCAGGGGCTGCACCTTTATTTTAAAGCAACATTTTTTTTTATATTTTATTGTTGAGCGAGATGGGGTTAGTGGTCACGTCTCGGAGTGGCCCCGTCCGTCGCACGGTCCACGGAATGGCGAGCGTGTGCTGGGCGAGGATTTAAAATAACTACAAATCTGGTAAATCCGTTCACGGTCTCTCGTTTGGTTTAAATAGCGGTTGCGTTTCGGCTGCACAATGCCTCTTCCTCCACCCCCACGCCTCCTCCTCCTGCGCCGCCGTTACAGAGAAGAAAAACCGAGAGAAAAGTGGCCCCTAATCACAGCCGTGTCATTCGCTTCAAAGGCAAAGTCATATTTTAAGCAAAGAGGAAAAATAAATATTAAATCAAGATTTTTCCAGCACCTACCCCGTGGTTTTTGCCAGGCTAATGTGGGCATCGCGTCCCGCGCCACCGCGAGACCTGACGGGGCTGGCACCCCCCCCCCCCCCCTTCAGCGTGGCGCAGCCGCCCATTACGCGCAGCGTGCGAGCGCGCCGGCCCTACGCGGTGCCGCCACGTGGGACTTCCGGTGCAGCGGGGCTGTCTCCAACCCTACGGCACCACCACCACCACCAACCATGCGTCTTTGGGGGTGGCGGCGGTGGTGGCGGCGGCGTGGCGGTTTTTGCGAGCCTAGCCGTCGCGGCTTGTTGACGTTTCATCCATCGCGGACGTTTCGTCTGTCGCTCCGCAGGAGCTGCTTGCTCGGAACAACCTGGAGACGCAGAAGGTGGACCTGGTGACGGAAGTGTCCTCCCTCAAGCTGAAGATCACCGCCATGGAGGTGGAGGATGCTGGAGAGGCGCGCCCGGCTGACAGAGAGGTACGGGAGGACGTCTCGCTCACGCTCGTCTGTTACGTTATCGCCACTGGCCGTTTGTTTGTTTTACTATTTACGAGTCACCGTTAGACCGCGGACCACCTTGCTCGGAAGTAGTTCTGTGATATCCGCTTTTGTGGGCCCGTTTGGCAGGACATCCCAATAGATCTGTCGCCGCCTCGCGACTCGGCACCAGTTGTGCCGATTCGCGTAGAATTGGCGCGAAAGGGATAACAATTATTTACGTGTTCGTATATATATAACAAGAAGTAAATACAAAGACAGACTCACGCGTGACAAACCACGTTTCACCGAGCTGACCGGGACGCGGAGGTGGCGGCGCGCGGCACGGAGCCGGCGCGACGGAGACGGTGACTGAGACGGAGACTGAGACGGAGACTGAGACTGAGATGGCTGGCAAGCGTGGAGAGGCGGAACGCTTCGGGGCCTTCTCCACGACCCGCGTTCCACACCCCCCTGTGATGATGGAGCATGTGTCCCCCCCCCCCACTCCTCACCTTCCCGGCGCCCCCCCCAACAACTCTCACCTCCTGACCCCCGTGCCGCCGTCCCGGCCGCCCCCCCGGCAGTGGGTGGAGGGCCTGGTGGGCGCCTTGCAGCTCCAGATGAGCCGCCTGGAGGAGGAGGTGGTGTCCGTGCAGCGCGACGCGGGCGCAGCTCCTGCCCAGGTCGCCCGTTTGCCAAGTGCCGCTCCCCTCGCCGACCCGGCATGAGTTTGGCCCCCTCCTGGTGTGCAGAAATGGTCTTCGGGTCAATGCCCCGAAAATTGCTTGTCAGTACCACCCTGGGTGGCAAATGCTACCAGTGATTTTCCTGAACGGTTTTATCTCCAGATCACAAATCTGTGTGACAGCAAGGGACTCGTGGTAGCTTGAAATAAAAAATATTGCTACCACAGTGTGTTTGATATGGAGAATTGTCATTTTAGAAATGAACAAATAATTAAATGTGATGTGAACCTTCTACATAAGATCAAAATAAATAGATGTGTTTATAAAACATACATTAATACATAGGCGGAGATTTAGCCCATTGTGGACACAGCCCATGGTGCATACTGGAAGCATTTGCCCCCCCCCCCAGGTGGTACCGACCAACCCAATTGGCTCGTGGGTGTAAATGGGCGCGATGCGGTGCGGTGCATGGCTAATTAAGCAGCGCATGGTGTGTAATGACTCGCCAAGACCCACCCACCGAGTCAGTCATCCACCAACCCACCCACCAACCCACTCAGCCAGCCTGTCAGCCACCCAGCCACCCAGCCAGCAAGTTCATAAAGGTCACGTTTGTTTATTATTTAATATGTTATTCTAGTTTGAAATTTGCCGATAAAACTACACGGACAAACAAAGCCACGTGGCCGTGTGTATATCTGCCGACTCGTAATGTAACGAGTGTTGATCTGGCTCAGAACTCTTTATCAAAGCCCCTCCTTGGCCTGACAGCCAATACATCGAATCGGTGGTTAGCGCGCCGGTTACCGCTGATTGGTCTCACTCGCCGGCGGAATGACTCTCACGGCGAAATAGAGCGTTCTAGACGCGCGGCGGTTCGCTTGAGACTGCATCAAGCATGCGTCAGGCATCTCCATGCAACCAGGATGGCAGAGTAACCGTGTCACATGGTCCGGATCCTGCAATCGGGTGCCCTCCCTTCTCGTCCCACCTTATCTTTCTCTTCCCTCCTCTCTCTCATCATCATCATCACCCTCTCATCATCAACACCCTCTTATCGTCATCATCATCATCACCACCCTCTCGTCACCTTTCCGCTCGGCTCCCCATATTTCGTCCGTCCATGAGTTTTAATGTTCATTGGAACCGCTCATGAGTATGCCAGTCTGTAGATTTGCATCGTATGAGTCTCATCCCTCTGAGCCTCCGCGTGTCTGCCATGGCGTTTTCAGCGACAGTAGAAAGAGCAGTAGCAACAACAGCGAATTCTGGAATATCGCCTTAAATATCCATATCTCTCGCGACGTGACCATCTTGGTCTCTCTCTCTCTCTCACGACCCGGCCGGGCGCTCTCCCTCCCCCGTGGCTACCCTCCACCCGTCTCCCACGGCCGTGGAAGTGTGCGGAGTAACTCCACCTGTGTGCTGGCAGCGTGCGGTTCGTTATTTTTTGCAGACGATGACAGCTGCGATGGGGTCGAAGGTCAGGGTCGCGGCGAGGGCTGTTAAGCTTTCGGCCCACCCCCTCTTACCAACACTCCTTGCCCCATCCCAGCTGTTGAAATGAGCAGCTGCTATTAGCCTCAAATTGAGTTCATAACAAGCGTTAATTGATAATTGAATTGTAGCGCCGTACCTGTTGGTGGCAGCAATAGGGGGGGGGTGCGGAGAGCGGCGTGGGAGCAGCCGGTCTGCTATTAAATCCGCCTTTAAAATCCCTGCGGTGGTTTAAGATGTTGGGGGGGGGGGGGTGGAGGAGTTGGGGAGGGGGGCAGCGGTGCTGCGGTTAACGCTCCGCCCTACGAACCCAACCCAGAGACCTGAGTTCGATTCCCAGCTCCCGTTGTGGAGCGAGCGTGCAACTGATTGTGCGTGAATGTGTAAATGCGATTGCGCCGTAGTTTGGTTCGTGTGTGAGATGCCGCCGCGTCGCAGGATGCTAATTCAGCGGCACGGCTGTCACTCCGGCGTCTTGGGTATCCGTGTATGTGTTGCGTGTCGATCTTCATTCGCGACGCACGTAGCCAGCCACGCTTATCGGAGGTGTGGCAGCTGCCCGAGATGCCGCTTCGTCGTGTGCCACTGCGCCTGCGTGCTGCTGCCGGTACCAATTGAGGCCGCTCCCGCCCCCTGACCCCCAGGGCTCGTGATGTAACGGCTTGCTTGTGCGGTGGCTGGGTTCGTATTTTTGGAGTTGGCCCAACATCCCGCTACGGGACCGCAGAGCTTGGACAATTTGTTGGCACCGCCGGGTCTGGCTGCCTCCCCGGGCGCTCGCCTGCTTCCGATGTCCCCCCCGATCACCGCGTGGCGCTAGGAGCCCGACGGGGGAGTGACGTGCAGTTTGCGGGAATGACGCTCGAAAACAGTGGAATTATTATTATGAGTATCGTTATTGCTATTAGTCGGTGGCGGCTGATTGGGGTGGGTGGGTGGAAGAGGAGTTGGGGCTGGGGGGGGGAGATGAGGAGGCGCTCACCGACGCTCGCTCACCGCTTAATGAAGCACTTCTTCAAAACGAGAAAATAATCATTCATCATCGCCGGCTGCGTGACCCCCACGCCAACGCACGGTCCCCCGGGCCACTTGAGTCGTCGCGTTTGCTGGCGGAACGCCAACGGAGCCAAGCCACCCCAATCGTGGAACGACCACCCCCATCACCCCCAGCCCCCCAGCCCCCCATCTCCAGTTTCCATCCCTGACCACCCCCCCCCCCCCCCAACATCTTTACCGCCTCTTCTCCGCATCACACCTCTCCTTCTCCCCAGCCTCCTATTTGTGAAAATAGGAAGCAGATTCAGCTGATTAGCTGTTAAACTGAAACGCGGAAAAAAAAATAACATTTTACGTGACAGTTCCCAGAGATAATGTAATTTTCGCGAGTTTCAAGCGATTAAGACGCGCGTGCGATGTTCATGATTTTGCATCTCATCTCGTGGCTGTCCGCTCGTTCCCAACGCTTAGCGTCATCATTATTGCGGGAAATTAAGCACGGATGAAGATTCTATTTTAAGTGTCGCGGAGATGGAATCTGAGCGCCGCCACCCCCCACTGCTCCCCCCGCCCCCCGTCTCCCAACCGTATCCGTGATGAAGCCTCGGTAATTAGTTACACTCTTGACGCAAAGGTGTTAATTGTTTTGTGTTTGGGATTTCTCCGTAAGTTCGTTGGTGTGCGGTGTGCCGCGTGCGATGCCGATGGCTGTGCAGTGCCACACCGTTGGCTCCGTCCAACAGAATCCCTGCTCATGCATCAACCATCACCACGCGAACTTCGCGTGTCCTCGTAGCAGCAGCAGCGGCGGCCATCGAACAAAGACGATGCTGGTGGTCACCGCATCGTGCTTCTGCGGCCGTCTGGAACGCTCCTCCTTCCGATATCAGGAAGCCAGTGGGAGCGATGCACTTTTAAATCTCGATTGAAAACTCATTTCTTTCGAACTGATTATTGTGGTTAGGTTGTTGTTCTTCCCCCGCACTTCAAATTAGCACGGTTGACTGCGTACGATGTGAAATAAGTTCAACATACATGCATACAGTGTGTGTTTTTGTTTCAAGTTGAAGTGACTAACAAATGCACTACTGGACACGTGTGTGACATCCCCCGTGTGTGACAACCTCTGTGTGACAACCCCACGTGTTTTTGAGCTTCTCCGATTGCCGAGCGTGGCATCTGTAGTTCTAATGACAACGCCTCTCTTCTCCGCTCCCCATTC